>NC_082686.1:100342980-100662121 GCF_949987515.2 Delphinus delphis | reverse complement strand
AGTTCTTTCAAACACAGTGATGATTTTTTATGCATTATTACTTTTCCTGGTGATATTTCCTCACTGCCTTCTTACTACTTTTTTTCCTTCCAGAGAAACTTATTATCACACTTCAAGACCCACCTCAGAAATCATCTCCTTAAGAAAAACTTCTCTGAGTCTTCAGATAGCGCTGTCTCCTCTGCTGTGTTTACGTGTGAGGCAAAAACTCCATGCCATGCACCTAAGCTTTGTACCCTTGCTACCAGAAAAATATTCTTCTAAGATAATTATAAGAAAGCCCTAGGCCAGTAGTCAAAGTTTCAAGGAAAATGGCCTACAGCATCAACCCTATACATTGGATTCATTTGTTAACTAAAATTTCAGAAATGGAGACCTGATTAAAATTAAAAGGGGCTTATTTGGGGTTTCTTATGACCGCAGCCCAGGAGACAAGAAGCACTTTTATTGTGTTCCCCCTGACTATACAATGGGCAGATCATATCTCAATCAAGATCCCAAAGCTGGTTGACCTCTCTGGGAATGCATGGGCAGGTGATGAGGTAAAGACTTAAACTCCCATTCACCATTACCCTAATAGATCCTGCATTAAACATTTTTGAAATAACACAATTGATTAGTTTGAATAACAAACAAATAGATAGGGCTAAAATGACAATTACCGATAAGAACTGTAGTCCTGATCCTAAAAGGGAGGTTACTCCAGAAGGTAACCAACTAAATAGGTCAGTTTGGTCCCAAGAGAGTGCTCAGCCAGTTTTTTAAAGATAGCAATATTAGCCTTTAATATTTCTGATTGTTGGACCACTTTTCCTGATTTTCTTATATAAAAACATTCTTTTCCAAGGAGAGGGCAAGTTCCCCTTTGTTGGGCAGTTATAGACAAAGAAACAATACATTTGTGAGGAATTGGCAGGACAAAGAAACTTAGGTTTTGGCTGCTCAATCAGTGAAGAACCTAAACATAATTTGGACTTGGAGTACTAAATTAAAGAAATAATAAGGTTTGTTTATATAGGTTTCTGGCCAGGATTTCCTATCTCTGGTGATAAGGGTGACATTTCAGATGCAGGGAGTATACCTTTTATATGGGAGATTTATTTCCTGCTTTTAGGGAGACAGAAAGGAGGGTCAGAGTGTCCCTCCTGCATCAGCTGTTTCTTAAGTAACTTAAATTTAAATAATCAATATACCATTGAGGCACATTTTTGGGGCGGCCAACCCTGACCCCAACAGTTCCGTCCTCTGATATGTTTCTGGAAGTTTTTACATATAAAAACCTGAGCTGGTGGCTGTGGGGATAGAGAATGGGTTATTAGAGTCTTCCATTTCTTTGAATCAGTTTTCAGTTCTGAGAACAGGTCAGTTCAGTTAAACCGTTGTATCTCATTTTAGGAGGTGGTGATATAGGTGGGCTCCCAAAGGTGCAAGCAATCAGGTATCTAGTAAGAGTCTTTTATATGGAAACAAAATAATCCCCAAAGGTTAATGATTGGTGCAAACTGTAAGTGAGTTTCTGAGTCCAGGGGCCATCGATTAAAAAGATTTTTAGATGTTAGAGTTGAAGGATCTTTTATAGTTTGAAGTATCTCTGATGATGTCATCGGGTGTTCAGGTAAATTTTCTGAACGGCTCATACTGCAACAGACACCAGCATTGTTATGGCAATTTCTCAGAAGCTTATATCATGTTGTCTAGTTTCAGTCTGAAGGGCTTCAAGAAGAGGGCAGTTTTAATTTAAGAATTTCTGAAATTTGCAGTTATCAGGTTGGGAGAAAATGATAAAAGTTTCAATTCTGTTTACAAAGGTATAATTTACCAAGTTGATGTAAGTCTTAAAAAAGATTTCCTTGTAACTGGAAAACAAAAGATTAAAAAGTAGTAATATTTTGGACAAAGTCATAAAAATTATAATCTTATTTATCACTTCATTCACTCCAGTGTAATTAATTCTTGTTCTGCTTGAGTCTAGTTTTTCCATTATTTCTGTCAACTTTGTCTAATGATTGAGGATAATAGAGACAGTGATAAATCCAAGAAGTTTGGAAGGTTTTTGCTAAGGCTTGTATGGTTTGCCCAATGAAGTGGGTGCCTTGATCACTGGAGATTGCAGAAGGTATACTCCAAGTGGGAAACATATTTTCTAATAGTTTGCCATCATGAGGGCATAAGCCTTTCAGCAAGAGAAAGTATTAACACATCAGATGAAAATTGGGGCTTGCCAGAGATCAAGGAAGAACCAAGCAGCCATGTTGGGTTTCCCATAGCCCTTTTTGTTTAATTTACAGTTATTTTTTACCCATTATAATTTTTATTGGAGTATAATTGCTTTGCAATGTTGTGTTAGTTTCTGCTGTATAACAAAGTGAATCAGCTATTTGTATACATATATCACCATATCCCCTCCCTCTTGAACACCCCTCCCACCCTCCCTATCCTACCCCTCTATGTGGTCACAAAGCAGGAGTTGATCTCCCTGTGCTATGCAGCTGCTTCCCACTAGCTATCTATTTTACATTTGGTAGTGTGTATATGTCAATGCTACTCTCTCACTTCATCCCAACTTCCCTTCTGCCCCTCCCGTGTTCTCAAGTCCATTCTCTATGTTTGCGTCTTTATTCATGTCCTGCCCCTATGTTCATCAGAACCATATTTTTTTACATTCTGTATACATGTGTTAGCATACAGTATTTGTTTTTCTCTTTCTAACTTAGTTCATTCTCTGTGACAAACTCTAGGTCAATACACCTCACTACAAAAACTCAATTTCGTTTCTTTTTATGGCTGAGTAATATTCCATTGTATATATGTACCACATCTTCTTTATCCATTCATCTGTCAGTGGACACTTAGGTTGCTTCCATGTCCTGGCTATTGTAAATCGTGCTGCAGTGAGCATTGGGGTGCATGTATCTTTTTTTTTTTTTTTTTGCGGTACGCAGGCCTCTCACTGTTGTGGCCTCTCCCGTTGTGGAGCACAGGCTCCGGACGCTCAGGCTCAGCGGCCATGGCTCATGGGCCTAGCCGCTCCACGGCATGTGGGATCTTTCCAGACTCGGGCACGAACCCGTGTCCCCTGCATCGGCAGGCAGACTCTCAATCACTGCGCCACCAGGGAAGCCCGCATGTATCTTTTTGAATTACGGTTTTCCCTGGGTATATGCCCAGGAGTGGGATTGCTGGGTCATGTGGTAATTCTATTTTTAGTTCTTTAAGGAACCTCCATACTGTTCTCCATAGTGGCTGTACCAATTTACATTCCCACCAACAGTGCAAGAGGGTTCCCTTTCTCCACACCCTCTCCGGCATTTGTTGTTTGTAGATTTTCTGATGATGCCTGTTCTAACTGGTGTGAGATGATACCTCATTGTAGTTTTGATTTGCATTTCTCTAATAATTAGTGATGTTGAGCAGCTTTTCATGTGTTTCTTGGCCATCTGTATGTCTTCTTTGAAGAAAGAACCTCTTTTCAAACTTAAAGACATAGGTAAATTGAAAGTAAAAGGATGGGAAAAGATACACTGTACAAACAATCAATGAAATGCAGGGGACGCTATATTAATATATGATAAGGTAAGCCATTTTATAATATTACCAAAAGGAAAGGAAAAACAATTGGAAATGAGGAAATATTTGAAAATGTAATAACTAACAATTTACTAAAATAAAGATGAAAAACATCTGTTGGAAGTGTATCATAAAGTACCAAATAGGATGGATAAAGAAAAAGTCACACCTTGACATCTTGTGGTGAAATTTAACAATTATGAGTGAAAAGAATATTTTAAATATCTCTATGTTGTCATGAAATTTTAGAAAAACAAAATAAAGAGAATATTATAAAAAAGAGAGAAAACACTGGTCATCTAAAAAAGTACAAGAATCAGATTATAATCATATTATCTCTAAGGACACTAATTTTCAAACAGGCAGTGGAGTAATATTTTGTATGTTCTGGCTTGAGGGTAAACACCAGATACATTTTTTGGTGCTTGCTAAATCTCAGATGTATAAGGGTAGCAGGTAAATATTTCTCTGACTTCCTGATAAATTGTAGATAACTTGGTCTAGAGCTGATCAGAATGGACTGGATATCATCTCCTATTGTTACCTCTTTTTATGGGATCACAGCTTGACATTAGATAACAGCAATTTAAACCAATCACTGGGAAAATAGCTGCTCAACCTCTGGAGATCACAAGGCATAGGGAAAGTGGCAGATTGTCTTGCTGTGGAGAGGGAGCTATGAGTCTCTAGAGAAATTGTGATTAGGTACATCCTCTGCCCCGGAGGTGAAGGCAGAACCTAGACACAAGCCAGTTTCTGGCCAGGCAACCTCCAAGATACCAGGTAACTAAGACTGCTTATCTCTGCAAATATTATATACAGCAAAACTACTACTTGGAGATGAAAGTGAAATGTTAACCATGCTAAAAAGCAATCTGATGGTATTTAGCAAATTGAATGTGTGTAGTCCCTTTAATCCAGCAATTCCATGCCTTGTTTGTATATACCAGAAAATTTCTCTGAACTGTCCATGAGGGACCATGGAACATTTATTTATTGAATATATTTGTGGTAGTCGAGAGTTGGAGACAGTCTATTCCTTCATCTCTAGGGTAATTAATAAATTAAATATTGTGGATATAAATAAATTATATATATATTTATATTATATTATATATTTATAAATAAATTAATATTTATAATAAATACATAAATAATAAATATATATTAAATAAATATATATTTATATATTATATAAATTTATATATTATATATTTATATATATAAATATATATTTATATTATATTATATAAATATATATTTATATATTAAATAAATATATAATAAATATTTATTAATAAATTAATAAATTAAATATTGTGGATATAAATATTGTGGATAGAATTCTCTTAAATGCCATTCTCTTAGAAGCCACAAATAAGATGTACCTAAAATAATAAATATTAAAATATAGTTTTACTAATAAAAAGTAGGAAACAGGACAAGCTACATAGCACACTATTATTGTTATAATTTTAAATTTGAGACAAACCTCAAAACATTACATATTTTACCAAGTCATATCATTATCTAAGGACACACATCAAACATATTAGACTAGGTGCCTATTGTGGACTTTATGGAGCATCAGATGTGACTGGGGAATGTGGATTAGGGAATGTGGATTAAGGTGGAAACTAAAATAAGATCAATCCAAACAAGAATATGATCTTACACAGATGATAATTTGCTGTAAACTGAGAAGTTTGAAAAATTGAGCTCTGTGCAACTGTTATCCTCCCAATCAATCAATTTAAAACTTCTAATTTACTTTTTATAGGTAATGACCTCAATGAGATTATTTGCAATTTCCAAAGGAAAAAATTGCTATGGCAGAACATTTTACACTGTGATTCTCTTATGAATTAAATGATCAGTAAAGAAATCTTTATTTTTTTGTAAAAAGATATCCACATTCAAATTAAGAGTAAACATGCTTCATTTGATCAAACGTAGAAAATTATCTGAAGGGTTATTTTGAAATTAGACTACTGATCTTGCTGATTTTGTTTTCTCTAAGTTTACTAGTTTTATAAGCATTACCTAAACAATGTTAATTTTATACCTGTTAAATTTTGTGTCTAATATTATTCAAATTAACCTAACTCCCCTTTAATTTCTCACCTATTTATTAAGAAAATATAAGTGTATGCAGAAAGGAGATGGTGTAATGAAATTAAAATGTCTTTGGCTTTAGTAATGATGGGTTTCAAATACAAGTTCACTGCCGTGGACCAGCCAGAAAAAGAGGATCTCACCGCCCAGGGTCAGAAGGGAAGGGGTAAGGAACTGAAATAGCACAGATGAATGGAGTCAGAAGGACCAAGACAACTGATGGTTGCAAGGCAAATTTTATTGTGCTACAGTTGCAGATTATATAGACTAGAAAAAGGGAGGTTGGTTGCCAGATGGTGGTTTATATCATCTACAGACTGTCTCGGCTTCAAGGTTAACTTCCCTGAGAGAAAACCCATAAACCCAGAATCATCCAAAATAACCTGCACGTGCAGGGGGGGAGACAGCTTTGCTTGTCTCATTTTACATTCTTTCTGACCTCTGGGCCCTGGTGATTTATCTCCCATGGAATGAAACAAGGAGGGGAGCAAGTAGGCACAGTCCCTTGGAGCAGTGGCGGCATGCCTGGCATGTCCGCAGCTTGCTCTCAAGGCTGACCGTTTCCCACAGTTCACCTCTTCCTGAATGTATAATTTTGAATGTGTCTTATCAGTTTCTTTTTTGGGTAGGGGACCGCACCTCACAGCTTGTGGGATCTTAGTTCCCCGACGAGGGACTGAACCCACGCTTTCGAGGGACTGAACCCACGCCTTCCGCAGTGAAAGCGAAGAGTCCTAACCACTGACCGCTAGGGAATTCCCATCAGTTTCTTCTTATGTGAAATAGAAGTCATATGTAATTGAGAGAAGGATTACAAGTGTCAAGTGAGATAATACACAAAACACCTGAGTGTTTTGCTAGAGAATGAGCCCCCTACTCTCCTCACAAATCAGGTCATGATGCCAAAACAGTGACAGATTCAGATTCCATTTTGATATAACATGAATGCTAAAATGTGAAACTCTTAAAACAATGGATATTTGTACTAAAAACCGTTAAACTAAAATACTGTTTGAATTTTGTCACCACTGTGATGACTTAGCATTTTCTTATTACTTATTTTTCATGTAACAGTATATAAATCTGTTCTGTAAAGTACCAGTCTGGTAGGTTTTTTGGTTTTGTAATTTTGATTTGTTTTATTTTTCATGTCTTCCTTCTTCCCTTCCTTCTTCTTCCTTCTCCTCTTCTTCTGCCTTTTCTTCCTCTTCTTCCATCTCATCTTCCTCTCCTTTTTTTCTTCTTCTTATTCTCATTTTTAAAAGAAATATAGGCCCAGTCTTACAATCTGCTTACTGTCTCTAAAATGTGGAACTTACGAGAAACACAGACTTTACACTTACTATGTGTTTTGCTGTTTATGTGCTAAAATGCATAAAACTTGGTTATAGCAGTACCTTACATTTGTAAAGTACATCTGCATTACACTTCTTACAATTTTAAAATCCCTTTCGTATATATCATTTATTTTATGATAATCCTATGTAACACACGAGAAGAATGAGATTCCAAGATCTGTAAAATAATTTTATAAGGGTTTTAAAATCAATTTTTCATAGACTAGTGGCAAAGCTAAACTCAAGTCTTTGGATTACAAATCCACTACTTGTCAGGAATATTGCAAAGATGAAATATTAGTGCTATTATTGCATTATTGAATGTTGTTGCTATTATTTAATTTTCCTACTTGCATATCTTTATGAATTCTTTAACTGACTTTTTCACAGTCACCTCATTTATTTATTTTAGGCAGAAAGAACGATGTAACAAGTTTTATGTCCTGCTATAATGTGCAATATCATAATTCATTATAGTTTTTAATATGGCATCCGATTTTCTAAGGTGGCCACTACATTTTTCTTATGATGTTATTAATAGTAGAAATTATCCTGAAACTAATGTAGTTACATTAAAGTTTTAGATAAGTAGCCTTTGGTGTTCAGAAAAAATGAACCCATAATATGTGATTTATACAAAGCATAAGACAACCAATCCATAGGCATAAAAAGAAACTATTATATAGTGCATTATTTGTAGTAAGAAAACTGCCTATCAATCTACTAGTATACCATTAATATGCAATATTAAAACATAGATTAATACTTTGAAAACTGCTAGTCTACAATTAGGTATAGATGAAACGTGAATTATAATTATACATTTATCACTTCTACCCCAAAGCTTTTAAAGGGGAAAGTAAACATTTCATCATTCTTTTTGAAAAGAGTTCTGGAAGAGTAAAATTAGATGATGTCTAGATTTGCTTATAACATGTTAGACAGCTCTGAATTTTGAGAAACTTGTAGAATACCAACTTGAAAAAAGAAAAATATGTATTGTAAAGATAAGTATTTGTTGAGATTTGGAGAGAATGGATCACTTATACCATTCATCAGACTATTGTCAGAATAAAACTCTGTATAATACATCACTCACATAATTTTCTCTACTGTGTGAATTCCCAAGACAAGCTATATTTTAAGGAAAACTTCAGTGCTGTTAGATTTCACTTGTTAAAAGTTATACAAAAAGATGAATATCAAGGTTTATTTTCATCTCACTTCTTTCTTCTCTTTAAATTTTGCCTTTATGATTGACAAGTTAGAATATAATAACAGGGATACACAGAGAGGAAGAGGGTTAAAAATTCATTTGCATTTCATTGAGACAAAATAGTGCTTACCAATTTTTGACTACACTAGTAATCTATTTTAAAGTTGATTATTCTCACTTTGCATTTCTATGCTGAAAGCAATTTTGAATGAAATATTTAAAAAGTGTCAATATATTCAAGTAACTATGAGCTAATCTAAATAATTCAATATTTAATCATGGAAAGGAAATACAGGCATGAAAAATTCTAGAAAGATTGAGAGCTGAATTTGACTTCCTCCCTTTCACTCTGAACTTCACAATTTCTCTACTCATCCAGTGCTCTGTGGCTGTCCCATGACACGATGGGATAAGTTAAAGCTCTGGATGAATATTAGGGTATAGAAAAATCTTGGGCCTCTGGGATCCTTTGACTTGTATATGAAATGTCAACACAATGAGGACAGTGGAACATGAATAAATATGCTGGACCCTCCCCAGCCAGATGCACACTTCTCCTAGTGCCTTAGTAGGTAAGAGGCAGCTTACCTAATTCTGCACCCCTGCCCCTATATGGGTGGACAATACATTTCATGCCATTTGTCCACAGTTAGGTGGTGTTGCATCAACCAGACCTGAAACCCCCCCAAAAACAATTAAAAATTATAATAATAACAACAAAGTTAAGGATTCTTTATAACAAGATAGGAGTAGCAGTTAAAGCAAAATTAGTACAAGGCAAGAAAAACAGAGCTCTTGGTGTCGACAGGCAGCAACTTGAATAATGACAAAAAGAAGATTACTAGATTTGAATGCAACATATGCACATAGGAAACACTTACTTAAAAGTAGAAAATATAAAAAATACGATTTCCCAAATGAACAATTTACTAGATGAATTGAAGAAGACATAATCACTGTTGAGACCAGAATTTTTGGCTTAAAATATCAAATGGAAAGAAAATCTCAAAGCAGAGGAGAAAAATAATTTGGTAAGTTAGGAACAAAAAACTCAATATGAAAATGTGGAAATAATATGAAGAGGCAGTTCACAGAGGAATAAATCCAAATGGTGAATAAGCATATGAAAAGACACTCAAACTAATTAGTAGTCAAAAATGCAAATTAAAGTAACATTGAACAAACCTTTTATACCCATAAGACAGCTCATTTTAAAAATTGAGATGATACCTATTATAGATGAAGAATCAGATATAATTTATCTCATACATAACTTATGGTAATATAAATAGTTATAGCAATTTTAAGAGCAAAGTGGTGACTTCTACTAAAAAATAAAAATCTATATAGACTCTGAGCCATCGTTCCCATTTCTGAAAATCAGTCTCATAGGGCAAATTCTATAAAGGTAATATATGTGTAAAATTATGCATAGCATCAGTGCTCAGAGAAGAAGTAAATAGGAAACAACATGAATACCCCTAAATCCATCAATATTCCAATGAGATATCATACACTTATAAAATGAAATAATGTACAGCCAAGAAGAAAAAATAATTTTGAATTATATAAATGGAGGAAATATTTTCATAAGGAGTAAAATCTATATAACTTGGACTTTATGACACATAAAATGAATAAATAGCCACATACAACAGTGATGTTTTAGACGATTATAAATAATTAATGAGCATTTATTATTATGAGTGAAGGATTTTTTTTAATGTTAATTCATTTATCCTCTAAAAATTCCTATAGTTTTTTGGGCATATTGAGGTACATTGGGGTTTAGTAACTTACTTAATATTATACAGGGAACAATGTTTCCATGCAAAAAGACATAGTTCATTTTCCTAATCTAAATGTAAGTTTTAAAAAGTTTTCTTTTTAATTCACTCTTTGTTATTAACCTAGTTAGACATTTGAAATGTGAAAGTATTCTAATCAGCTAGTATAGATGGGATCAGCATCTTTAAGGACTGGGCAGTGGTCAGGAAGTCATTGTAAACTAAAAGGTGATCCAAAGACCATGTGACAATCGTTCCTGTTAATTTATCAGTATTAACAGAGAAAAGTAAGAGGTACGTATTGACTATTTATTTTAGTTTTCATACATCTGGTTATTAACCTCAGATAGCCTAATATGAAATTATTAGCATCCAAACTAATATATTTTTTTAAATTTAGGTATTTTTGCCTCTGTTATTTCTGTCACAAACATTTGGCCAATCTTTACATCTCTTGGGATCCATGTTATTCTTAAACAAAAGAGTTCAGTCACAGTGCTTAGTACATATTGCACTAAAAGCATAGTTGCTAATTGTTTTCTATAATGTCAATTAAAATAAATAAAATTTGTTAATATTTTAAGCATAACTATGAGAAGCTTTACGTTTTATGGAGTAAAACTGGTTTAAAAATACGATTGTGACAACATTGTAAATGATGCAAAACATTGTATATTCTTGCCTCCTTTGTCATAGTTTAATTGACCGTAAGTGCATGGGTTTATTTCTGGGCTCTCCTTTTTGTTCCATTGATCTATGTGTCTGTTTTTGTGCCAGTATCATATTATTTTGATTACTGTAGCTTTGCAGTATAGTCTGAAGTCAAGGAGTATATTTCCAGCTTTATTCTTTTTTCTCAGGATTGCTTTGGCTATTTGGGATCTTTTGTGGTTCCATATAAACTTTGGATTATTTGTTCTAGTTCTGTGAAAGATGTCATAGGCATTTTGAAATGGATTGCATTAAATCTGTAGATTTCTTTGAGTGGTACGGATATTCTAACAATATTAATTCTTCCAATCCATAAACGTGAAATATCTTTCCTTTTCCTTGTATCGTCTTCAATTTCCTTCATCAATGTTTTCATAGCTTTTCTTCATTTTTAATATATATATATTAATACCTTGTTTTATTTTTTCAGTGTGAGATATAATTGACATATAACTTCATGTAAGTTTAAGATTTGCAATGTGTTGATTAAATACTCCTCTATATTGCAAAATAATTACCAATATAGAGTTAGCTAAAACCTCTGTCATATCACATAATTATCATTTCTTTTTTGCGGTGAGAGCATTTAAGATTTTCTCTTTTAGCAACATTCAAGTACATAACACTATATTATTATTAGCTATAATTACCATGCTGTACATTAGATCCCTAGAACTTATTCATCTTATAACTGGAAGATTGTGCTTTTTGATCAATATCTACCCATTTCCTCCAGCCCCTAGTAACTACCATCCTAGTCTCTGTTTCTATGAGTTTGGCTTTTTTATATTGCACATACAAGTGATAATATAGAGTATTTGTCTTTCTCTATCTTCCATATTTCACTTAGCATAATGCTCTCAAGGTGCATCCCTGTTGTCTCAAAGGTCAAAATTTCCTTCTTTCTCATGGGTGAATAATATTCCTGTGTGTGTGTGTAAATATTATGAAGTTATGGTGTATATATACCACATCTTCTTTATCCATTCATCCATTGATGGACACTGTTTTAAAAACACAAGATAGATGAAAATGGAAAGTATGAACATAATTTATGTCCTGTCCTACAAATCTCCACTTTCAGTCATCCCTCAAAAACTAATTCTGTTTTAAGTATGTGTGTTGGTTGTTTCCATAACCCTAAATAATATGCTGATGACTCTATTTTGCCTTATCATTTAAGACAATATATACACTGAAACCCCATTCCAAAAAGTGACAATTTCACTTGCTTGCACAACTTCCATTCAACTTTCTCCCTTTCTTTAATTTTTATAATTTTATTGCTATTTTATTATGTTCATTTTCAAACTTTCATATTCTACCTCTTCACAAGGTCATATCATGACTCTGCATCATGGAACTTAGGAGTACGAGATCTCACAGGTTTTCCCACGCTTTGCCTCCTCTTCTATATCCTAATCCCTCTTGATGATACTTTTATCTTTTCATTTACAAGTTAAAATATTTGTATAGTGCTTTATAATCTTAATAAAGACTCAGTTGATTGATCATATAAGGTTAAATCCAAAGAACTTTTTAATTACTATTTGTAGTGTACACGATGAGTCACTGCCCTGACGTCACTTTTCAGCTGCTTGTACTGTAGCCGGAAGATTGCCCTCAGTGGTCAGATTTCTTTTGGAAGTACCTCAACAGAAAAACACTGCCTTGCTCTTCTGAGGGCGTCTTAGACCAATGACTAAATGAAAAATTGTATTATAAGGCCTGATCCTTTCATCCCCATCTTGGATTACTCTACAGGACAAAGTTCAGAGCTCTCTATCTGCTTCCCATAAAACTCAGCCTGGTATCAGAAGTGGTCAGACAAAATTTGGACACCGATCACCGAATATCTCTGGCATGAGGATGACATAACTAGAGCACAGATAGCCCCCTGTCACAAAAAAGACAGTTGTTAAAGTTTTCACTGTTGGTAAACTGAGATGGCACACCTGGAGGAAAGGACTGTACTAGCTCATGCAGTGTGTCAGGATTTGGGGAATTACAGGGCAGGGAGGATATGTAGCTAACCTAGTAAGGACCATAGAGTTGTATGGCTATAGATAAGCTCAACTGAGGTTTGGGGAAAGGATAACAAAAAATGGACAGTGAACAGTAAAATGTTTTTTGAAAGTGAACTGTGAAAGACAGAGGGCCTCCTTAGTCTCATATAAAGAAGTTATCTTCTTCAGCTAGCAAGCAGAGGAAAGAGAGGATCAGGGCTAGGAATTTACTTTAAGAGTAGCCAAGTTCCAAAGATGGTTAAATGTCCAATCAAAGCAGGTCTGTTTTGCTAAATTCAGGGCCCTAGTCAGGAAGAAAAGAATCTTGAATCATGGCACGGGAACATCTGGATAGATACCTCCAAAACTTGAAACCTTGGATTCCCTTAATCATCTAAGCCTGCTCTCTGTTAATGGACAACGAAGAGAACTCTCCCCTGAATGCAACAGGCTCCTCTTCATAATCTGCCTTTATCTTCCTTCAAGAACATTATGGCATAAACTCTGGTGAAGTCCCAAACCGAGCCTGATGAGAGAAAAGAGACTGCAAGACCTCACCATCATGTACTATTGGACCATGGAGAGTACACATATTCCTGGTTCTGAGGGTGCTGGAATAAGGAAGCCAGAACATAAATTATGAAATAATATACCGATATAAGAGAACTCTTCCAGGATACAAGATTTAAGGCCCTGGCTGAAACTCAGAAATTGTGAATATGCTTCTGAGAAGTCTTCTAGAAGCCTGTAAAAAAAGCAATTGCCAACTGTAAGAGGGATAAAATGTCAGAATTACAAAGGTAAATGATTCCAGAATGGATTACAAGGCTCAGAAAAGTGGGCATATTAGATTGGATAAACTGAGAGACAGAGGTGTTAATCAAGTTCACAGAAGTAGTTAGGGCAGGTACTAAAATTTGAACCCTAGCAGTCTGGCTTAAATGTATGAGCTCATAACTACCACACTATAGCTATTTTTTATTTGTTGGGTTTACCACTTTATTTAAGAAACAAATATATCAAATTAAAATTCTACTCTCAAATGTTTATTCATTTAACCAGTAATATCTCTGTTCTTTGGTTTCTTGCATTTTTCTGGATACTTCCCCAAAATTAAAATGAAAACTTTATATTTTCCAAAATTATCATTTTAATTTTGAATAATCTTAAGCAACTTCTGTTGCCCTCCAAGGAACTAGTTAATAGCTAATTACTTTGCAATAACACCTGCTGATTACACATGACTCCTGCGATGCAAGGCACCAAGAAGTACTGATTATAAGCATTGCTAAAAGTTTTGGCTTGTGCTTTTTAATATGTTTTCTTGACTCTACAAACTCATTCTTCAAGATAGAAATTCCACTCCTCATTGAAATCCACCAATAGTTAAAAGAACATAGCTACCATTTCATAAAAAAGACAATGATTTTTAAGTAAATGTATGTGTCTGTATTACTATTTGTTTCATGAGATGAAACATACTTCCTGGACAACCACTGTGCCTGACACCATGCCTGATCCATGCTTTTCATTGCTGATAATGGGCCTCTCAAGCTGCATTGCAGTTTTTATATGCGGTGCTCTCCAACAGCTTTCTCTGTACACGTGTACTATTTATTTCTTTATGTTCCACCTTTGTGACTTGCCCTGATTTCCTGACTAAGGATCATTCTTGTTTGTCTTTCAAGTTCCTTAGTTCTGAACTAAGCCAATTTGATGCCTTGATTTCCTTTTAAATTTCCCACATAATTAGCTAATTTCCTCATGTGCCTGTGAAAGTGTTTGCTTAAGGAACATGATGTTTACTTCAACTCCTGTAGCTCTTACTCTCTATTCCTATTGCTTTTATTATTGTTAACATAAAACTTTTTAAAGTTTCTTTTTTTCTCACTTTCTCCTCTTAGTTAAACTGAAGGCTATATATTATTTTTGCCTTCTCCTTAAATAATGGAGTTAGGAAACTATGTGTCAGTTCTATATTTCTGCTCCAAATCACTCTTTCCCAATCTGCTCTGTGCTTGAGATGAGAATGGGGAAATTACATTTTCCCAACTCTATTACTGCCTAGTTTCTTATTAGGCTCTCCCAATGTGAGGCACTAGGGAGAGATTGAAACAAAAGAGGCAAGTAGGTACATGTTTCTTTTCCCCAGCTGCATAGATGTTCCAAAGCATCTGAGGACAGACAGGCTCAACTCTTAGCTTCCATGGGCACTTCCAGAACCACAGTGCTATGTCTGCTTGGCATCAAAAGAGCAGCACTCCCAGCACCTGGGGAAGTGTGGGGGGCCCTCATTTAAGCAACTATATTCAGATCACATCACCTCTTTCCTTCTCTCCCCAGTCATAGTGTCTGTAGTTGCATGCTCAGTTACATTTGGGTTACTCTTTTCCCCACTTAAAAAATTTTTTTAGCCTTTCAAAACCTGTGTAACCAATTCCTCGTGTTCTCTACTTTGTCATGTATCCAGTACAAGAAAATATTAAAATCACTTGATTTATCTAGTTCCTACTCTCCATTCTTATTGATTTTATTATTTTAAGATATTTTTATTCTGAAATTATTTTTTCTCATTTTAATTAAGCCAATGAATATTTATTAGTGCTTTTGTAACTGGAGTTAGAAACATTGACATTTTTACATGGAGCAGAACAGCCAGAGAACAGAAGATGTAATAGTTACAAAAATAGCAACAGTTTTTAAGAAAATACTATATGCTAACTATTACATCTTTTAGAAATATTCCACTTAATTCTTACAGCAATCTTGTGAGATTATTATTTCCCAGATTTTAGGACAAAAACCTGTGTAGCTCAGAGGTTAAATGAACTAAATTCATAGAGCTAACAATTGGTGAAAACTGCTTTTAAGAACTGGCATTTTGTGGGGGAGGGAGGTCCAAGAAGGAGGGGATATAGGTGTACATATAGCTGATTCACGTCATTGTACAGCAGAAACTAACACAACATTGTAAAGCAATTTTACTCCAATTTAAAAAAAAAAAAAAAAAAAAAAAAAGAACTGGCATTTTATCTACAGAACTTATGCTTTTAACTACTATGCAGAAATGCTTGCATAGACTTTCAACTTTCAACCAATAAACATTAAGCCTCCAATATGCTTTGAGTACATCCTAATGCTTGTATATCAGAGTCTTGCCCTTTTAATTGAAATGCTAACATTTTCTAATGAAAACCTGGACTTCCTAACATCAATATTATAAGAAACATTTCTACTTTTAGATTAGAATGATCAAAAAGTGAAAATATGCAAATAATATCCATCATTAGTTTGTTGCCACTGCTGTAGAATTATGGTAGAAAAAAATTTTTAAGTCAACTCCTTACCCCCAAATTTCCAAACCATTTCTGTAGACATTGTCTGTTTAACTTAGCAGATACTTTAAATATTTAAACATTTATCAACATGATAAACACTTATTACACACTATAACCAAGGAAAACATTCCAAATAATTGAGGGTTTAAACTGATAGTGTTTTTGATGTAATAGTAAATATTTTATTTCATTTGCAATCATCACAGATGTAGCCAAAAATAGAATTTTTAGAAATATTTAAGGTTTAGTTTAGCCAAAAGAGGATTTTTAAAAGTTTTTGAAAATCCGTATGTGTGTATAAAACCTTACCAATATTAACTGCAGTGAAAAAATTTTGAGGAAACCATGAATTATAATCTATAATGTAACCCTGTTATTTCACTTTCTCTGGTTCTAAGCAGTCTCCATGTTCTCCTCCACCTACTCAAATGTCCAAGCTGTTCTTACATATCTTTTGACCAAGTTTATCTGCATCATGGTAAGAGATTTTATAAAGTTTGAAACTTCACCTAGTTGCAGTTCTGTTTATCTCTACTGAAAAGGTCAAGAAACACTTTCTATAAAGGAACAGGTAGTAAATATTTTAAGTTTTATAGACCATACAATATGGTCTCTGTCACACCTATCCAACTTTGTAGTGAAAAATTGGCCACAGAGAGTATGTAAATGGATGGGCATGGCTGTGTTCCAATAAAACTTTATTTACAAAAACAGATGACAAGCCTTAGCTTACTGACCCACTCTATACCATATGCTTCAAGTTAAGGCTGGGGAAAAAATTCTCAGGATATTTTATTACTTTGGAGCAAACACTACTATAAAACGAATCTATTTCCTCCCAAGGAAAAAATCCTCTTTTTATTACAACTTTTTGGATTCTCCATTGAAATAAACAGAAGAAAATAACAACAAAAACAAAAATGTAAGTATATGACAAGGATCAGAGTAATCATAATTAAAACTTTGTTGAAGTCTACAAATGCCCTAGAGCTCTCATACAATGTGGAAAATTATATGTGATACCTAATTGTTCAATTGGAAACAGCCTGGATCTGTCAAACAGTGGCATTGAAAAACCAGTTCTCTAATCAAAGCATCTTTACCTTGTGAAATATTGATTTAAGTATGAAGATGATCTTCTATTCTGTCACATACTAATTCTCTTAATTTCTTTATTTGTCTAATTACTGCATTTCTGGATTTGATGTTTTCATCCTCATCATTCTAACTTTTATGCAGCAGCAAAGTCTTCCAAGACCTAGAGAGCTTTTGAATTACTCTGTAGGTATAGAGTGACCACAGGTGAATCTGACAAGGGGAAAAAAACAAACAAAAGAAGAAAATTCAATTCACATTCCGAAATTAACTCGCCAAACAAAAAAATCAAAGTAATAAACAAAGAATAACTGTCATGATTGGAGTTATGCTGAAAATTTACAGAAGCTCTCTATCCTCCTCACACTTGCTATTTGTTTTAGTGTGTAGATGAATACTATGAATGCTACCAACTTAAAAAAGGTAGGAAATAGTAATTTATATTATGGTTAACAACTGTACTGTATGGTTAACAACTGTTTATGCTAAATTAAATAAAAATTTCCTTGAAAGTGGAATTTTTTTCAGTTCTATATCCCAAGTGCCTTATATATGGTAGCATTCATTAAATAGTAGTTGAAATAATAAGAGTAATTTGTAATTGTGTAATGTTGTAATTTGTGATTGTGTAATATAATTTAAAGAGTGTTGCTAACTTTCTCTACCCTGTATAAAGATATATTGCATAAAGGAAAGTGATGATGCCACCCTTTCCCTCTACATAACTTACATGTCCTGTTATTAGTGGACATACTGCTTTTTCGAGTGTTATATAAAATAACTAAGAGCATTGTCTCCTGGGTTCACCAATAAATTGCACATATACTGTCCAGGGGTGGAGAGACATTTACATTAATATTTTGTATCCAAATTATCACATATCATTATAACTAAAAGTAATACAAAACCCTTTTAAAAAAAAAAAGAAATCCTGAATTGAGTAGAGATAAATTTCAGTCCAGGTATACAAAGGAGAATAGCAGTGACAAGTCCCGGGTAGCCACAAAGATGGTGTCTCCAGAGCAATTTAAGGTTGAGGAGAGTAAATAAAAATTAAAGAGAGATACTGAAATATTTCCACTACATAAAATTTTTTGAGGTTTGACAAAGTTTTACTCAGTATAATTAATTTTAATTATTATTAGAGAAACCTCGCAGAATTTTAAGTATACTCCAATGTGTATATACTTAAAGTCAGGAAATCACTAACTTGGTTCTATTCTTAACTTATTTTTGTTTCAGAGTTCCAGATGTTCTTTAAAAAAGATCTTGATATTTCGTCTGAAGGCTAGGGCTTTTAAAGAAGAAATTTAGTATTCTAACAAGACATTTGTCTTTGTTTAAGATCATCCTTACAACTTTGAGGAGAGAGCATGCTGACAATTTATGAAGCAAAAGTGGTCTAACTACCCATAGGTAATAGGGCAAACTTACATTACCAGTCAAAGCTACACAGAGAAATTTCAGGAAAAGATAACTATACAGAGATTGTGTCTATACTCTTGTCATTTTTTCCTCTATGCTGAATTTGCTACTAGAGAGTTAGAAAGAATCAGATTACTTCTCTGAATAGAAAATTAACAATGAAGACTCTAACAAAGATGTGTAGGTCACTATTTCAATTTATTTGAAAAAAATAACCACAGTCTTCAGGCATAATTCATTCATTAATCATGTAATCCAATTGGACAAAAATACAGGGAAGCAGATTTTAAGTTTGGTACAAGGAAGAATACTACAAGTATCTGAAATGGTACCTGGATTTCTGTAAATGATCAATAAATATGTAGTATTTGATTTAATTGAATAGCTGAATCTATTCAAAAATTGAATGGGCTTTCTTGAGTGTTAGTGAGGTTTCTTGTTACTAGAAGTGTCTTCTTATTTCTGGAGGTATTAAAGCAAATTCTAGGTGACTGTCATTAAGATATGAAGAATATAAAGAATTCTTTCATTGAGTTTGAATTTGAACTAGATTGCCTGCTCAGTCTTTTCCTACTCTATGACTTTATAGTTTTAGTAAGAATTCAGTAATTATGAATACATATAAGAATTCTCCAATGGATAGTAAAGAACAAATAATTCTGATTGCTTACAGATAATCAAGAGCTACTATATATGAACCAGAAACTATTTGACTTAAGTGAGTCCTTAGAAAACATCAGTTCTAATTCTTCAATTTTGTGATGAAGGAATTGATGTTCAGAAGGCACGTGCCATATTCAAGGCCTCCAGCTATATAAGAAAATCAGTACTTTACTACTGCCTCCTGCTTCAGTGCTCTTTTCTTTTCTTTTCTTTTCTTTTTTTTTTTTGCGGTACGTGGGCGTCTCACAGTTGTGGCCTCTCCCGTTGTGGAGCACAGGCTCCGGACGCGCAGGCTCAGCGGCCAGGCTCACGGGCCCAGACGCTCCGCGGCATGAGGGATCCTCCCGGACCAGGGCACAAACCTGTGTCCCCTGCGTCGGCAGGCAGACTCTCAACCACTGCACCACCAGGGAAACCCAGTGCTCTTTTCTTTATTAGTATTTTTCTAATGTATCTAAGATATTTTTATTATCTATTCTCGAGTCTGTGTTTGAAACTTTTGAATGAGTAAATCTTTAGTGGAAACTGCATTTTCCTTTTAAAATATATGCTATCAGAAATATATTTTTAGTTTGATGAAAATGAGGCAAGAGGCAAGGATTAGTAAATAAGTGTTATTACTTAAAAGTTATAAAAATGGAAAGCCAATAATCAAGTAATGACCTTAACCCTCTGCAGCTCAAGAGGCAGACTTGCAGACTACAAGTGACTGGATTCTGCAACTTTGCAGGAATTAAAAGCATCTAGTTATTACATGGCAATGGGAGGAAATTTTTAGTATCCATTAAAATCGTAAATGTGAAACGAAGTTCTGATAACTCAGTGGACGTTGTGATTAATGCACAACAGATTACAGTTTCTCAAAATCAAAACATGAAAGGGAAAGAAATACTAGCACCATATTAAATTATGCTCATTAAATATCTGGCTGTGCAGGTTGTCAGACCAAACATAGATGGGATCTCTGATGTCTACTGCCTAATTTAAACCATACAAGGTTAACTATGTGTCTAATAAGGCTTCACAAAAACTTACCTACTTGGTCCCATCTGTGTCTTATCTGGTTTCCACAATGACTTTAGCTTGAATATATTACAAGTGTCCTAATGATGTCTTAACTCTCCCAGTCAGGAGGGTTTTCCCCTCAAACTTCATTTTCTTGTTACTGTTGTTGTTGTTACAGAGAATTCTCTCTCTCTCTGTGGTTTACTGGTGTATGCAATCCAGAAACATGTGCTGCTAATGCTCATAGGGCCACCCTTGACCAATGGGGAGTGGAAGCAAATACATACATACGCACATACATATACATACATACATACACACTACACTGTCCCTCTTTGTGCACCAGAGCCTTTGTGACTGAGCTCCCATGGTTCATAATAATGGCCAACATGGTGAAATGCATCTTTCCTTCCCTTTTGATCCCCCCTGTCCCTCATTCCCTGATATCATTTCCCAAATAAACTACCTACAGCCCTGTTTCTCAGGGTCTATTTTTGGGGATCCCAGTCTGAGACAGCCAAGGTTGATCCCTCACAGTCCTCAGTGTGGTTGTGTAGACCTGAGTTAGCTGGAGCCCTGTTGCCCATCTGGTAGAAACGCACTCAACTGTTTACCAGTGTGTCGTGGAGATACTATCATGTTTTAAAGTGTACCATGATGTGAAAAAGTTTAGAGCTGTGCAATAAGCTATAAATGTATGATGGTTAGCTATTTGACTATAAAGCTCATAAAGCTTACAAAGAACTGAAAAAAAATGCAATTTACACAATTTTATTTTTGAAAAGAAAGTGGTTTTAGTTATTAATTCATCCAATTAAATTACTAATTTAGAGGATGATATGGCTAACAGAGTGAGACAAAAGGAAATTGTCTAAACAGCATAGAGGAGCATAATGAAAGAGCGTGAGCCTAAATAAGGTGAGAAATCATAAACTAATCATGAAACATTTTGGACTTTTAACTGAAATGTGATTTATTATCTAGCATGTAGAAGAATTAGAAGGTCATTTTTGGATTATTTTTTAAAAACTAAAATGAAAATACCTTTATTATGGGAAAAGAGCCAGACCATGTGGCATAATCACATTATACCCTCCTACCCTGCTTTCACTATTTATGTGGACTCCTTATGGCTTGAAAAGTTGACTCGAATACTTCAGAACCACTATTGACACCCCTTAAAGTGATGTCTCCTTATAATACACATGAAGTTCTATGAAATTTTACCTTCCAATTTATGAGCTTGTTGGACAATACTAAAATACTCATGAAAGGACAATGCTTTCACATAATTAACAGGTGTATACAGAGATAAGTAACCTTCCTGTACTTATCACTAGACTTGAACTAAACATTATTAAAATAGAAGTTTGGGATGAAAGAAAAAAACATCATACATATGAGAATAGTAGTTTTTACTTCATATTTTTATAAATAAATTTATGCATATTCATTTTATGCTTCCCTTTTCCCTGTCCTATTTTTAAGATGTTAGAACGTAATACATGTGAATCATGTTTCCACTAAAACAGAAAGAAATTCTTTTTATTATAGTCAAAATCTGGCTTCATATGACTATCATTTTAGAAGTTGAGCCAACCCTTCCACTATTCATTCCACTGTCTCCATAATCTATATGTCTATTTATTTATAATTACATATATATATGTACACATATATATACACACATATATAACATGTAATACAAATGTACATATAATATGTGTGTTTAAGATATAAATATATATTTATTTGTAAATTATATATGTAGTGTAATTTTTGTACATTTTAAAGAAAATGTTTAAAAGTTTAGAAAAAGTGTAGATATTTTCTTTCCACAACAGAAGGGATTTTCTTGTGCATCCCTTGAAGACCATTGCTAAGTGAGGTGTTTGTCCTCCTGCATGGGCTGTGGCTCAGTGCTCCTATTCTTGACTGACTTAGAATGCTGTGATTATGTGATATAGAATGATAGGGTACTGCAGGAGGGATTGACAAACATTTTCTGTAAAGAAAAAAAAGAGTAAATAGCTTAGGCTTTTCAGGCCATATAGATTCTTTTGCAACTACTTACCTCTGCTTTTTAGTGTGGAATTAGTCATAGACAATGCTTAAAGAAATGGGTATACCACTGTTGTAATAAAACTTTATTTGTAGACACTCAAGTCTAAATTTCACATAATTTTCACATCTCAAAATATTACTCTTTGATTTTTTTCACCATTTAAAAATGCAAAAACCGTTCTTAGCTCATGGGTCATGAAAAACCTGGTGGTAGACAGGATTTGGCCCATAGTGTGCTGAGCCCTGAACAACATGAAAGAGGAAGGGAAAAAAAGAGATTGAGTGAGAGAGAGTGAAAGAATGCAAAATCTAGGAATAACCACTATTTTTATCATAATTACATTCTTTGTGCATTCCTATAGCCCAAAGCAGTGCCTAACATGTAATAAATACATAATAATGTATTGAATAAAAGAATGTAATAGCAAATTTTTCTATCATTTATACAGTATTTGTTCTAAGGCAATAGGAAAAAAAGCAATTATTAAACTAGAAAAAGGAGATTATTGGGTCCAATTGCTAACAATAATAAATTATTACTAAAAAACCAAACCAATGAAGATAGTTAATCATAACTCTTAAAAGTTTTAAAATCAAAACCTTAAATTGCTTCAAGTTGTCTACTTTAGTATATAATTTCTAAGAAGTCTTTTATGTAACTAAAATACCTGTTGCTGTACTTTATATTATTCTAGGTAAGCATTTTAGAATAAGAACATTTTAAATTTAGCATCTTTTAACATGGCTAATTAAGTCAAAAACTCTTCTTTTGGCTTTTCTTTTTTCATTTTACTCTATTATACCTATGTGCTATCATTTATGTTTTCATTCTGATATATTTTGTTTCTCTCAATATTATTTTTCAGAGAAGCTGACCCAAGTTGGTTGCAATATTCTATATCTCAGTACAAAGAAAAAAAATTAACTGTCTTTGTGTTTAACTGCCTTATAGTTTCACTATTTTTTGATTGTACTTTTTCTCTGAAGCATTCTATTTTTTACGTGCTACTTAAACTCGACCTCAAATATACCTTTATAGTATTTATTCTTAGCAAGTTTTTCTTCAACCTTTCCTTATTCCTTATTTCCTTATTCCTCTTTTTGTTGTTTTGCTTTTGGTACCAGAAAGTATGGTAACCAGTAAGCAATGTGAAATGTTCCACAACATTCAAATGTTAGCATTCTCAATCTCCTTTACTTTCTTCCTTAAATTAAATTAAAAACATCTCAGGAGCCATTGGCCAGAGTAGTAGAAAGCGTAATATGCTCTTTGACACCACATCACCTCCTATTTCCAATTTCTAGTATTTGTAATCAATAATCCATTCCCAAATAATCTATGCCTTCTGAAAGATGTCTACTCAACTTCCCTATACAAGCAATAAAAGCTATGGTTTTTAATCAATCCATGGCTGCTCTTACATCCAGCTGTCAAAATGTTATGCTACTGAGTACTGATCTTCCATAGTCTGACTACCATAGTCAAGGTTCTGAGGTAGTTCTACCTTGCTTGACCTGATCCAGGGAGAGGCAAGAGTTTATTTTTTATCTTTTATGTGATATTGATTCAGATGTCAACTCTGAATTCTAATTCTCTCTAATGGGTAATTCTCCAAGTTGTTGTTTGAGACTAAAGAAGTGTAAACATGTTTGTTTAGCTGTTTATTGTGCAAATTTGCAACTATTATTGTTTTTACAAGCTTATTTATCTAACCAGGGATCAGGGAGTTTTCTTTTTCTTAGTATGAAACTGAAAGAGCACCTCCTGCATCCTGTCCCAAAGTGATAGAGATTAAGTGACTACTTCATGAGGTCAAACACTACCAAATATTCCAAAAAAGAAGAAAAGGTAACTTTCCAGCACTTCTTTACTACAAACAGAAAAGAAGAAAACAGGACATAAAACATAACATAAATACATTCAGCATGAATGACATTTCACTAAAGTTGTCCACTACATTTTTTTTAATAGGTCATGATTGCAATTCCTAATAGTAATGTGGTATTTACCATTATATTTTAGACCATCCATATATAAAAATTAAATATGATACATTCCAAAAAAGATGTATCAAGTGGATTTTACAAAACTGTAGGAATAAAACTTATTATGGTAGAAATGCTTACAGCATTATAGTGAGAATTACTATGAATATAGCCTCTATTTTCATAAGTTTATCTTGTGACAACTGTAGAAATGAGACGTTCAATAAACATTCAATACAGGTACTATAGAAAATCTTCACCTAATTATATGAATTTTACTCTAAGGCACACATTTAAATAGGCTGGCAAATAAGTCATTAAAATAATTACTTACAGGACTTCCCTGGTGGCACAGTGGTTAAGAACCCACCTGCCAATGCAGGGGACATGGGTTCGAGCCCTGGTCCGGGAAGATCCCACATGCTGTGGAGCAACTAAGCCCGTGCGCCACAACTACTGAGCCTGCACTCTAGAGCCTGCAAGCCACAACTACTGAAGCACGTGCACCTAGAGCCTGTGCTCTGCAACAAGAGAAGCCACCACAATGAGAAGCCCGTGCACCGCAACAAAGAGTAACCCCCACTCGCTGCAAGTAGAGAAAAGCCCGTGCACAGCAACGAAGACCCAACACAGCCAAAAAAAAAAAAAATTAGTTACAGATTTTTAATTCAAATTTATAGGTTTCATGCATTTTTGTGCTTGTTTATATTAGAAACCCATTTGACATATGATAAAAAATTCTCATTCAATAACATCCATTTTTTAAAAAACTCTTCCTTGAGATGAATCTACATACAGAAAAGTACACATAAGTGTAGAGCCCAGTGCATTTTCCCAGAATGAAGACATCTGTGTAATCAGCATTCAAATTAAGAAACAAAACATTAATTGCATCTTAGAAGGTCTCATGTCCCCTTCCACCCAATAAGCCACTTCCACTAAAGATATTCACTTTCATAACTCCTAATCAGTAGATTAGTTTGGACTCTTTGGTACTTTATGTAAATGGAATCATACAGTTCATTCTCTTCAGTTTGACTTCTTTCACTTGATTTTATGTTTATGAGATCTATTCCCATTATCTCATGTAGTTATATATCATTTATCTTCATTGCTGCATAGTTTTCCATTTTATCAATATACCACAATTTATCCATTCTCCTAATCATAGTACATGGTTAGTGATAGTTTAAAGTTATTACAAATTGTGCTGTTATGGATATTTAATACATGTCTTTTGGTGAACATACACAGGCATATCTGTTGAGCATAAGCCTAGAAATTGATTGCTAGCTCATATAGCATATACATACTAATGTTTAGCAGATATTGCCAGATACTTTTCTGAAGTGCTTGTACTAATTTATACTCCCTCAAGCAGCACATAAAAGTTCTGGTTGACTCATTTATTATTTTCTATCCTTTTTTTATTACTCTGAAGTACATGTAGTAGTATCTTGTTGTAGTTTTAATTTGCATGTCTCTGATGATTGATGAAATTCACAATCTTTCTTGTGTTTATTGACCATTTGGAAATCTTTTATGAAGCATCTGTTCAAGTATTTTGTTCATTTTTTTCTATTGAGTTATATTTTTATTGATTTGTAGTTCTTGATATATTCTGGAAGAGTCCTTTGAGGGGTATATGTGTTATGAATATTTTTTCCTACTTAGAAGATTTCTTTTCTATTCTCTTAATGGTATCTTTTGTTAGATATAAGTTAATTAATTTGAATACAGTTTATTTTAACTTTTTTCTCTTGTTAGAAAATTTGTGTTTTTTTTTTTAAAAAAACAATCTTTGCATATCCCAAGGTCACAAAGAAGATCTCTTATGTTTTCCACTAAAAGTGTTGTTTTACTTTTCATTTATATTTTCAATCCATCTAAAAAGGATTTCTGTGTACAGTGTGAGGCAAGGGATTAAGAGATCTTTATAAAAAATATCATCCTGTACTCTTTACACTGTATTGTTACCTTTGTCATGAATCAGGTGACCACATATATGGGTGTGTTTTTGTACTCTCTTTTCTGTTCCATTGTCCACTTCGTCTATCCTTAAGTTAATACAAAATTATCTTAATATTATAACAATAATATACTGTATTCTGATATCATTTTCATATTAGAAAAGATATGTAATTTAATAATAAAAATTGAAATAATTTATAATGTTCAAAACATGAACTTAAATGTTGATTATGTATTATCTTAAAATTTTTATGTAGACCATAATATAAATATAAATTATTTTAGAGTCATAAAAATGTAGATCAAAATATTATTTTAAAAATAATTCAAGCACAATATACTTTTTTGTAGTTAACCCATTTAAAAAGACTTATCTGTACTTTTCTGGTGTATTTTAATTCTTCTTTGATGCAATTTTTTGACTTGAGATGTTACAGGTTTATGTTACTTTTATTTGTTCAGTCTTAGACATGTCATTTTTTTTTTCTTCCTCAGTTTTCATTTTATTTTATTTTTTTAAAGAACATGCTCTTTTTAATTTAATTTAATTTTTAATTTTTTTGACCATGCCACCTGTAGGGATCTTAGTTCCCCTGACCAGGGATCAAATCTAGGCCCCCTGAAGTGGAAGCATGGAGTCCTTACCATTGGACCACCAGGGAATTCCTGGCATTTCTTCAATGAGACTGGTTTCTTTCTAGCTTGGAGCTCCATAGCCATTTTAGTGAAGAGAATGAGAACAAAAGTTGTGTGTGTGTTACTGTATATGTATGTAGACATGTATTCACATATGTGTGACACATATGTGTGTGTATATATACATGTACTTTTACCCATACAAATATATTATCCTACTGATAACTCTAATTCCAATCCAGCACAATGAGATTTATTCTAGATTTCTTCCTTCTTATCTTTTTAACTCCTTTTGCTAACATTGAGAAATCTAACAATATCATCAATATATTTAGTTATTTTTTCAGTCCCCCTATATATAACCAATATCCTGACACTTATAGCTCCCACCGCACTTGCCTTCTTTCCTCACATGGGCTTCAAGCCTCACCAGGACTCCTTCTTTGCTTGTGTCTATTTAATGGCCTTTTGACAAAATTGTTAAGGAAAAAAGAAAGGAAGAGGAGTCATATCTTTCTTGGACAAATTTTGGAAGACAAATCTAATTTTAAGGCGAGATCAATGACAAAAAAACAAGAAAAGAGAATGAGACTGATGTAATCTATTTCTATTTCATGAACAGAGGATTTTTTCCTGAAAATATCAAAGGAAATGCAGATGCCTTACTATTGCCTTTGTATATATAAATATCATAAGAATAAGTGTAAAAAAATTTCCCCATGACAATACTGAAAAACATTGTGGAGTAGAGTCATTCCAAGTTGGATAATTAAGTGCTCTTTTTTTTTTCAATTGTAGCTATAGCCTTGGTTGAAGAAAGTGCTTGAAATTTAGATGTTCAGAACTATGTGAAATCTAGATTAAAGAGAACACTATTAAACACAATAATGAGTTTTGAGAGTTACCTGTATTTTGGTGGAATGGCAATGACAAAACAGCATTATGATAGCAAAGGTGAGATTAATCTATCCCAGGTTGAGCACTCCAGCAGCAGTGAGACTACACATTTCTTTTGGTGCTGCAACTCTAGGCAGTGTAAAACACTAGGAGAGCAATATTAGTTAACTTCACTGACTGACAGTGGAGACAACACAGAACATCATAAACATAGAAGCAAAAATTAAAATTCTAAATACTGTGGAAGGCCTTTCCAAAGATCTATTGCCATGTCACATCAAAGGCAAAAAAAGAGTCATCACAATATGAAATACAGCAAAGAGAATAGGCATAAATATTAAACAAATTTTGGTTCTAAACCTTTGCCATGATTTCTTATCATGTCATTGCTGTTTCTTTGCTTGATAAATAGGGAGTTAAATACATACTGCCTATGGTTTTGTAAGAATTAAATGAATTAACTCAGTATTTCTTTACATGCTGTGTCTCTGAGTTAAGAATAGGCAAAGAAAATATGCATAATACCTTGCTGGCCAATATTTATATAGGGAGTGACATGGCTTGCCTGCTCAACCTGTAGACTCTTGTCCATGAGCAGTGATTTGTTTCTATATCTATAATGTTAGATCATCCTGTATTCTGCTCTCCCGAGGATGGCATCATTGAACAGAAGTGGAAATATATTTAAAAGAGGGTAAGAAGCTAGATCTGACTATAAAGTAGATTAAAATAACTCATTTAGGATTCAAACATGTGACAGTACTTATGTATTAAAATAAGGACTTACCACTGTTAAGTAAAATGGCTGACAAAGAGAAGAAAGAGATCAGATATCCTTTACAGTTTCTTTTATCCAGGTGCTAGTGGATATTTATATCAAAATCAATTAGATTCATGTTTTGTTACATAAAAGATGATTTTAAGATCTATCATGTAACAAAGCAAAAAAATAGAACAAAGAAAATGTGGAAAGTTACAATGTATATAAAAATGAAAATACTCATAATTATTTTAAGACAATTCAAAAATATTAGATGAAAATGAAATAATACAGATTTGAAACGTCATTGTAACTCTGACATTACAAGACCTGCCATGGAACTCCTTGTAAGTTGAATTAATTTTTAATATGTTCTTTTGAATCATTGTAGGCACGGTCCCTAAAACTGAATGTGAGGAGACAAATTAAGAGAAATTAGTTTTTAAAACAGATGTATATTGCAATTCCCATGTATTTTCATATTCATAAATATGTTTTTTGCTTTATAAGAGATTTCAAAAGATATATTTTAAACTCTGGATTATTTACTGATATAATGAAGATAACTTTCCTGAAAATTGAAAATGTTTCCAATTAGCTCAGTGACCCAGTACCTCTTTCCCAGTCTATGTGTCAAGTATGTTTCCTTACATGGCTATTAGCATGATTTTGAACTAATACAAAAGACATTGAGAATGAGCAGCATTATTAATGATAGAGATGGAAGGGTGTGGATAAAGTATGAGGGGCTGATTGTAACCCATACTCCCTATAAAGTTACTGCTTGCATTTTAACTATGGAAATAGAATATTTTAAGATACTGAATAAATCCTTTAGGAAATGAAGGCATCACAAGGGTTTTATTATTTCTTCCTCATCTCTCATACCTATTTTTTTTATTTTGAGAAAAAAAGGCTGAATTATTTCTGATTATTAAAAAAAAACAGACTTGAAACCTACATTAGTGTTTTTGTTTTTTCTCAAACATGTGAATCTTCCAAATGAGGTTGTAAAAACAACTGATATCTGCACATATTAAGTTGTGCTCGTTTCCTGACTTATAGATGATCTAGGCTTCATACTTAGTAATAAAACTTGCCCTACTGATTCAGCCTCTGCTAGAGTGACCTCATCATATTTTATCCTCACAAAACAGAACCATCTCTTTGTTCTGAGGTTAGTAAATCCCTTTTTCCCCTCAGGCTTGAAATATTGGTGGCATCAATTACTCTTTCTCTGCTTTAATTCTAAACTTCATGAAATTACCACATTCTATTGATTCTGTTCATAACAGTATTTTAATCCATCTTTCCTCCCATTCCCACTGTCACCATCCCAGATCAAACATTCTGCCATGATAGTGCATGTTAGTTAAGAACACAAATTCTAATACCCCTATTTCCCCTTCAGCCAAAGGGTACAAAATTTCACTTATGAAAGATGAATAAGTCCTAGAGATCTACTGTACAGCACAATGCATATAGTTAATAACACTGTATAGTATACTTAAAATTTTGCTAACAGGGTAGATCTTACGTTAAATGTTCTTATCATTAAAAAAGTAATAATAAAGACAGCAGGAGGAAAGATTTGGATGTGATGGGTATGTTTATGGCATAGATGGTAGTGATGGTTTCACATATGTATACTTATCTCCAACTCACCAAATTGTATATATTAACTATATACAGCTTTTTGTTATCAATCAATAATCAATAATAAAGTAATTTTTAAAAAATGCAAATTCTGTGATTATTAAATTTGAATCCCTCCTTTATCACTCAACAGGCTTTGATATTGGGAAAATTCCTTAGCTACTAATGGGCTTTACTTTCTCATATTAGAAAAAAAATAGTAATTATTATCTGCATCACAAATTTAATATAGAGTTACCCCTTGAACAACACAAGTTTGAAATGTGGGGGTCAGTTTTACTCGGATTTTTTTCAGTAAATACATACTACAGCACTACATGATTGTGGTTGGTTGAATCCATTGATGTGGAACCAAAGATACAAAGGGCCAACTGTAAAATAGAGGAGGATTTTCCACTGCATGGGGCGGGGGTGTGGGGTGTTGGGACCCCTAACACCTATGTTGTTCAACTGTATATAATATACTATATGTAATAGTAATTTATACTTACTTGATAAGCATAAAATAACTTCAGTACTGCACATCCACACATATAGTGAGTTCGCAAGTAATAGCCAGTATTGTTGTTATTATTGTCATGTCCTAATTTGACTTTCTGCCATCACTCTTTTTTTGAAAGCACACTATTAAAACTTGATCTTTTGAAACTATTACTTAAGTTTGCCTTTATCCTGTTGGGACACATAAGTAAAATCACTATTCCTTAGTTTAGCTTTAAAAAGCTTCTGGATATCCAAAATTTATAATTCTGTACTTTTTAATTTATTCAATATTTGTTTGAACAATCACTGGGCAAAATTTTTTTCAAGTTTTCAGGAGATGCAACATATCTTCCACTGCTTCTCTTCAATTTCTCTACATTTTACCTAAACTCTTTTGTGACTCAGAATTCCTTCTACTTCTATATACTACCTTAATCCCATAGACCTATTAAAGTCCAAATATAATGACCATCACGTTCACATGTTTTCAGGGAAAATACTCTCTCCATTCTGTGAATTCTCACACATAGCACACATTTCTGTATTATTGTTATTTAGGCATAAACCTTATCTGTCCTAAGACTACAGAGTTTAGATGCCGGGCTCATTAGTTTCTCTCACATTGCCTTTAAAGAATCTGTATTTATTTTCTTTCTAGAATTTCTAGCATTCTATAATTTTTTTTTTTTTTTCGGTACGCGGGTCTCTCACTGTGTGGCCTCTCCCGTTGCGGAGCACAGGCTCCGGACGTGCAGGCTCAGCGGCCATGGCTCACGGGTCTAGCCGCTCTGTGGCATGTGGGATCTTCCCAGTCTGGGGCACGAACCCGTGTCCCCTGCATTGGCAGGCGGACTGTCAACCGCTGCGCCACCAGGGAAGCCCTATACTTTTTTTTTCTAACTGATCCATTTGCATTTTTTTCTCTTTCCTTCTTTAAAATGCAAGTTTTATATAAGAAACTTGGCTGTAGAAAGCTCCCCTGTATTTTACTCATCCTAAACATAATGCCATTAAAAATTAGCTTCTGAAATATAGTTATTAAACTAATCGAAGGCTTATTGTTCATTTTATACTAGATGAATAAAATAATTTGTGTCTAGGGAAACTGAGGCTATTTGGGGGCACTGTCAAAGCCATGCATCAAAAATGTCTATCTTGTCCCTAACCTCTCCTATTACCTGTACACCCATAGGTAGAGATGGCTTAAATTCCTAGGAAAGTTGCAAGACTTTTGCAAATTTTACCATATTTTCACTTAACTTTTTATAATTTTTGTTTTAAAATAATTTTAGATTTATAGAAGAGCTGCAAATATAGCAAAGAGCCCCTGTATACCTTTCACTGAGTTCCCCCTAACTATAGTCATGGTACATTCATGAATATTAAGAATTTAACATTAATGCAATACTATTAACTAAACCAATGGTCCCACCAGGTTTTCCACTAATGTCCTTTTTCTATTCTAAGGTCCAATCCAGGATACCACATTGCATTTAATCATTATGCTTCCTTAGTCTCCTCCAATCTGTGACAGTTTTCGTCTTTCCTTGTCATTCATGACATTGGCAATTTTGAAGAGTCCAGGTCAGATATTTTGTAGAGTATCCATCAGTTAGGATACTTCCATTGTTTTCTTATTAAACATTTAGGTTGGATTGGGGTTATAGACTTTGGGGAAGGATACATAGAGGTAAAGAGAAAGATATACTTTTAAATGCAAGCAAATAACCTGTGCCTTAAAAGAAAGCATTCCAGAGAAGTAGACATACTACTGGCCAAAACAGTGAAGCAGCCACCAAACCTGGCAACAGAATGGCGGTTTCAAGGTAGATGGAAAAAACAAAAACTTAGCAACTCTAGTGGCAGTTTAACACACGATACAGGGGCAAAAAGCAAGCAACATAACAAAAATGTTAAGTTTTAAAAATCCATTATCATTATTCTACATAGAAATAATTTTATAATAGCACAAGTTTCAAAGCATTGTAAACCTTCATACATTTAAGGAACATTTAAATAATTTTCCACCAAAATATTTCTACCAATACTTAATTTAAAATTTTATTAGGAAATAAATTAAATTTTAAAATAAAATTTATTTAATAAATAGTAAAAATTATTTTGGTCACTTCTTAAATATTCCAATGAGTTTTTGAGTTACAGGTATTCAAGATGAACTAATTTAACACTCAATCCAGCTGCCAACAGTTTTTCTCCATTTGTTTACATTCATTGCGTGTCAAAAAAGAGAAAGGCAGACAATATTAATTTTGCATAATTTAGAATTAATTTCTAAAAATTTTAAGTGTTAGTGTTATATTTAATTAAATATTTCCTCATAAGATTTCCAAATTATTTTACAGACATGTTTCAGAGGCTAATTTTCTACATAAATTTTACTTATAGTAAACTAAATTTTTATTTCCAAGAAAAGCACTTTCAAAGTGGTACTTAAACAATTTTGTGTTTCTAAGTTATCTACCATTTTTGTACAGATCAAGTCCATTAAAAATTTGACAATCATAAGTGCACTTTTGTCTGTAATATCCAAATATTTATTTTCTTACTTTAACTATGGTTTTTTCTTTTTCTGGGAAGAAGAGGTTGGACTTCAAATTATAATGTAATTACTTTTATGACCTCACAAATTTTCAGTATTAGGTTGTAAGCTCTTTGAGAGCTCTCCATTCCAATCAAGTAAATTACATCCATCCCAGAATATGATTGTATATCTATTTTGTGTATAATTTTAATTCATTATTCAATAATAAATAGACTATTCTAAAATTTACAATTTGTGCAATTTAAAACATTAAGCCTAGCACTGCAAAATAAGGGGCTCTGACTCTAGGAAACTTCATGTATAAAATGGATATAATAATCACATTTCCTACTTCAAGTCACATTTCTATAGCCTCTGCTGTCCAGACTTAGTATTTTCATAGAAATTTTTAAAGTAAAAGATAAAATCAAACTTTCATTGTTGTGATTTCTTTTGCACATAAACTCCTGCTATTTTTGCATAATATTTTAAAAGTTTGAAAAATATTTTAGAGGTTTGTCTTTCATTAGAGGTTTGTTGACACCCAAGTTATCTCTATCTGCACAATTTTATCTTCCTTCAATTGAGCAATGAAAACATATTATAATATGTGCATTGAGAATCATCATTATTATTATGTAATAATTTTAAGTAATTATATAATGATTATCATTAATTAATGGCATATATATATAAATATATATGTGAGCCAAATATTCATACCAAAGACTTTTTTATCCCCTTCTAGATGACAATTCTAACTTTTCCTTCAGGGGCTGATTAGGTGTTTTGTGAGAAAATTATCTTATACTTTATTTTTAATCTAGTGGGCCTCTTTGCCTGAAGTTTCAGTAACTTCGTGGACACTCAAAGTAAACCCATAGAATAATTGTTTTGGGCCTTAATGACTATCTTTTGAGATTAAAAATAATTCTATGATTCCTGGTTGAAACATTTTTGGCTGTTGTTTTACTAAACTTATTTCAGCCACAAACAACTGAACCTACTAAAAGAGCCCTGAATAATAAAAGGTATATTATTTCACAATTGTAATTCCAGAGTGTGTAATTTGGGGTGGTTTGATAAAGCAGTTCTCCTAGTGTGGATCAGAGACACTTGGGAATCTCAGAAGAACATTCAAGTATCCTTGATATCACAATTATTTTCATAATTAGATCCAGGTAATATTTGCCTATTTCAGTCTGTCTCACAGTATACAATGACAGTTTCCAGGGGATAAATTATGTGTGATATAACCAGACTGAATGCACAAAAAGATATGAGAATCTAGCTGTCTTCTATAAAGCAAAGCATTGAAAAGGTTTGCAAAAATGTAAAGTCATGCTACCTCTCACACAAGTATTTTATTTTGGAAAATACATTTATGACATTAAAGTATGTTATTCATGGTAACATATGGATATGTTATTTTCATTTTAAATAAATAATAATATCTTAAATTTTTTTCTCATTTTAAATTCTAATACAGTAAATATTGATAGATACAGTTCACATACAAAGTGTTTTGGCTACTGATTCTGGTCCTGTCCTATGACTCCCTTCATATAAACATTTTGGTCTTCATTTTCTAGTTTATAAAATAATTAGATTAAGAAAAAATAACATCTGAGATACCCTGAGATGCTAAACTTTCTTCAATAGATATACTTTGTAATGTTCTCAAGAGTTATAATGACTTGAATTGGTTGACCATGTAATCTGTTTTTTCAGGGAGAGACTTGAAGACTACATATGCTAAAGAAATGATGTTTTAGATGCTTGTCACAAACTGACGTGTAACAAGTTCATAAGTATTTAATTACTTCGTCTATTTTAGGTGTGGGCACACTCCAGCCAATAAATATTAAAAATTCTTATAAGCATTTGATATTGTTCTGGAAAAGTTATGGTCTCCATTTTAGCTTTAGAATAGATTCCAAATAATCCATATTTCTAATGTAACATCCTTAAAATTTTTGAAAAATGTGAATTAAATGTTTTGAAAAAAATTCAATAACACTTCAAATATATTTGCATATATATTTGCATATATAACTTTGGAGGGAGAGTACTAATTCTCCTACTCTTGAGTGGATTATAGGCATTATTAAGAGTTCTTTATTGGTAGGTATTATACCTTTTGTTTTGTAGATCATATGAATATAATACTCAGGCATGCTGATATATTAGACTGAATATAAAAAGTTTAGTGTTATCTTTAAATTAAGTACCAGTTCCATAGTCAACAATATTTCAGAGTACCTTGAAGCATAGCTATGTTTTTGGTTCAATTTTTAGAATAATTTTGACTTATAATTACTTCAAACTAGTATCTCTCTCTTTCTCTCTCTCCTTCTCTCTTTCACTCTCTTTGGTGGTATTGACAAGTGACTCGACTAGAAACAAGCAACCTTTCTGATTTAAAATGAAAATATGACATCCAGTTTATCCTTTCACAAGCAAGTACATAACCAGATAAATTAATTTTATAGTTGAATACCAATTATAAGAATTTAGCCAAATCTGCCAATTCAGTGGTATTAGTGAAATAATTTATGATTTTGCCTATAAATTTGAAGTTCTAATTTATGTTTAATTCTGTCCTCAAGCATTTCCCATGGAGAAGTTCCTTTGCTGATGGCAAGTTAGTATTACCCTTATCTCCAAGGGAATTAGCTCAGTGAGGTTATTCATTACAGCAAAATTAGAATTTAATTTCAGTTGTCTCATAATAGTTTTTCATAATCATCTGACAACCTAGTTAGTTAACACCATCAACATATTTTCTCTTCTGAAAACCTAGCAGGTGTTTGGTACATTTTCTTCATCTGTTACAAATCAGTCCTGATTCCAACTGGACATGTTCCATTCAATAGATGGACATCTTTATACTTGCAGATATCCTGCACCTGTTCAAACAGTATCAGCTCCAAACCTGTCTTCTTAGTTGATGCTGGCTGTTCTGTTCTTGACACCTGGGCCATTCGACCCACATCATTGTCTCTATAGAAGAGATTTATTATAAAGATACTATTGCACCTGTCTCAAATTATCTAAATCTGTCTCTGTCTGGCACACTGACACTCTTAGTGGAACTGTGGAGGCATAGGTTGACCTATACTGAATCATATTTTTGCTTCATGACAAAATGATATATCAATTCTCTAAAATCTTCATCAAATTGTAACTACGTTACCATTAGAAATAATCTTAAAGATTTTATTCTTGAATTTTTCCAATTTTCAGAATAAAATAGACAAATTATAAGATCAGCAGTAACTTTTCAAATCAGAAATTATAGCAGATGAAAGAACAGACCAAACAACTCTTGAAAATGAAAATTATGATAACCTTACGTTAGGCACAAAGGTTGATGTTCCTAATATGTGAAAAACTCCTACAAAATCAAGAAGATATAAACTAATGATACATAAATACACTTTGTAGAAAAAGAAAAGCAAACGTCCTTGAACATACATAAAAATTAACACTATAATAAGACCATTTCTGATCTATCACATCACAAAAATTTAACTACAGACGACCCTCCATATCCATGGGTTCCTCATCCACAGATTCTCGAATTCAAATTCCAACTTCGGTTTTTGAATATGCAGATGCAGAACCATGGATACAGAGGTTCAACTGTATTACACCGTTTTATATAAATAACTTGAGTATCCACAGGGTTTGGTATCCATGGGGGTCCTGGAACCAAGCCCCTGGGGATATCCAGAAAGTACAGTACATGCTCTTTTGAAAAAGTTTGAGGAAATGGCATACTGTTGGTGGAAATATAAAATTGTGCAAACTTTTTGGAGGAAAATTTGGCACTATTTGGCAATTATCTGTTCACATAGTCTTTGATGTACTTATAGGAATCTAAACATACACTGCAAAATATAAATTGCCATACACAAAACTTATTCATGTGACATTATTTGTAATAACAAATATTAGAAATGATTCAAGTATGCATCAGGAAATTGATTGGATTAACAATAGCACATCCATAAATGAAGTATTACACACACATAGAAATAGAAAATACATCTATGCAGTGATAGGTATGGTTTCCAAAATATACTGTCCAGTGAAAAAAGCAAATTTAGAGTATCTCCTTACAAGTAGACAGATAGGTAGGCTAGGTAGATTTGTAGATAAATGAAAGATAGCTGAAATTGCTTTTTAAGCATTGTAGGATTACTAGGGATAAGAAAGTTGAAGAAATAGACCTATCTATCTATCTGTCTATTGATCTATCTATCTACAAAGAGAGAGAGAATATAGTCTTCCCTTGGCATTCACAGGGGATTCATTCCAGGACTCCCCACAGATACCAAAATCTGCAGATGTTCCTTATATAAAATGGCATTGCATTTCCATATAACCTACTCACATCCTCCAGTGTACTTCAAATTATCACTAGATTACTTATAACAACTAATACAATGTAAATGATATGTAAATAGTTAAGATCATACAGCAAATTTAAATTTTGCTTTTTTGGAATTTTCAGGAATTCTTTTTTCAAAAAAAATTGGTTGAATATGAGGATGCAGAATCTGTGGATATGGAGGGCTGAATGTATGCATGTGTGTGTATACTTTTGTGTTTAAGATTGTTTTAATATTAAAAGATTTTTAAAGAAATTTACATACATTAAAACAACACTTTTATTTTGAGATAATTTGGGGATTATAGAAAAGCTGCAAAATTAATAGAGTTTCTCTGTCATAGAACTTTTCCTAATGCCAATATCTTTTGTAATCATAGGATACTTATCAAAAGTAAGAATTTAACATTGGTATAATACATACATAATTTTTAAAATATTTTTAAGAAACATTAGAATAACAAACAATGCTAATCAAATGGTTAATAGTTAGAGGGAAGGAATAGTAAAAGGAAGGGAGGAAGGAAAGGAAAGAGACCCTGAAATAGGAAAGCGGGGGAGTTGTCCATAATTCATTCATTAATACATTATCAAGTCATTCTAATGCACTGTAGCTGTGATGGACCTTGGATGATTTTGTCTTAAACTATGGCAATGAAGAGTTCAAAATCACTTCTCTGTAGTTAAGGGTTAATGAAGAGTATTGTATAGAAAAATATGAAAATTTGAGAACTGTGTCTGTTCTTAAAGGCTAACTTTATCTAAATCACAGAGAATTTTGACCACAACTCAGAGGAAAAAATATTGACTTTTATCTTGTCTTTGATGATTGATTTCCCTTTATTCATATTTAATGTAAGATTTTTCAAACTTTTACCCTAAACATCTATCCCAAATATATTCTAAACAATCTGATATTTAATTTTAGACTTTGATATTTGACTCTATCACCCAAACCTCAGAATTTACACATGAGGCATAACTTTATTTGCCATGAGAAAATATTGAGTTCTAAATTGATGGAGACTTTGAGTAAGTTTTATGATGAGTATAAAATATGATTTATATTTAAATATACATTTCTGTGGTTAGATATAGTTCTCAATATTGTAAATATTTAGATAAGGCTAATTGCTGGTGTCATGTAAATATCTATATATATATATTTTTTTTTAATTAATTAATTTATTTATTTATTTTTGGCTGCCTTGGGTCTTTGTTTCTGCGCGTGGGCTCTCTCCAGTTGCGGTGAGCGGCGTCTACTCTTCATTTCGGTGCACGGGCTTCTTGTTGCGGTGGGCTCTCTTGTTGCGGAGCACGGGCTCTAGGCGCGCAGTCTCAGTAGTTGTGGCTCGCGGGCTCCAGAGCGCAGGCCCAGCAGCCGCGGCTCATGGGCTCAGTTGCTCCGCGGCATGTGAGATCTTCCCAGGCCAGGGCTCAAACCCGTGTCCCCTGCATTGGCAGGCATATTCCCAACCACTGCACCACCAGGGAAGTCCCTATATATTTTTAATGTCAGACACCAGTATTTTAAAAGACATATGCTTGTTTATAGAGCAGTATTTTTGTCTAATTGTCAGAACAACTAGTAGAATTCTCTTACTGTATGTGTAGGACAAGTTACTTTCAGTAAATGCAGTAATATAGGCTAGAAAAATTCAGTAATATAGGCTGGAAAAAGAACAATGTTAAAATTAAGCATAATTTAATCTTTTAGAGATGATATTTAGTAATTGATCTTTCGTAAATTAGTTAATGACTATGAGATTTAGTCTACTCATTTATCAAACAGGATTAGGAATTTAGTATCTATCCTGTGGAATTGTTAGAATGATCATATGAGACACCTCAAATAAAACACTTGAAACATTGCCTAAAGAATGTTGCTTTTGTTACATCCTTACAACTTTCTATCTCTATTATTATTTTTTTGGCTGTACTGGGTCTCCATTGCTGCACACGGGCTTTCTCTAGTTATGGCAAGTGGGGGCTACTCTTTGTTGTGGTGCATGGGCTTCTCATTGTGGTGGCTTCTCTTGTTGAGGAGCACGGGCTCCAGGTGCACGGGCTTCAGTAGTTGCAGCATGCAGACTCAATAGTTGGGGCATGCAGGCTCAGTAGTTGTGGCGCATGAGCTTATTTGCTCTGCAGCATGTGGCATCTTCCCGGAACAGGGATCGAACCTGTGTCCCCTGAATTGGCAGGCAGTTTCTTAACCACTGGACCACGAGGGAAGTCCCAATCTATCTCTATTTTTAATTATAGTGTTAATATCATAGCATACATAATGTTTTATAGCTGGTTTTAATCATCTAATAACATATTATGAAATTTTCTACAAATTTATAAATTTAAGAATATAATTTTAAGTACTTTAGTTTTTAAAAACGTTTTAGGCTTACATATATATATATAGATAGATATAGATATATATATAATTTTATAAAATGCTATCGTGTGGAGATATTTTACCTAATAAGATAATTCAATCTCTATCAATCTCTAAAGTAGACAATTTATGTTTGCTACTTTTGTTCCATTGTAAATTTTGTATATTAAATATCCTAAAACAAACAGTTCTGTTACTTTCTCTGATTATTTTCCTTAAAATGAATGTGTACATGTGGTATGACATGGGTCAAAGTGATAACATGAAATTTCTTTGTTTTGTTTTTTTGCTAAATATTCCTCCATACATTTGCACAGATCTATGGTTACACTTAAATTATCTCTCTTTTTCCTCCATTGGTTGTTGAACATGAATACATTGAATATGCTTTATTGGTAATTGGTATTCATTTATTTTTATATTCACATAGCATTTTTTAAATTTTTTTTATTTTTTTGGTGAACTGGTTATTTTATCTTTTGGGGCTCTTGACACATTCATTTTAACTGTGGAAGTCATATTTAATTTTTATAAGTGCAAGTTCATACCAAATATTTAGATTTTGATCACTATACTATTTGTTAATTATATGCCACTAACCATCATTTTGCAAATTTCTCATAAAGTTGCTGAACACAGAAGCAGCAGATTAACTTTCCTTTTCATATTAATCATCATTTACTACATAGGATTACTTTTAATATATATGATAAAACTTTTAATGTAATGATTCTACTTTAAATAAAAATTTATTTTTAAATACAAAAATTTTTCTCATCTTAGGAGAATGAAAATTAGGCAAAGTTTTACAGTAATTCAGACTCAGTGAACAGACTAGGGGAATGCTTGCCTTTTGACTTCAATGGGGACTTTAATAAAACACATAGAAATTAGAAATGGTATTTTTCTAAACTTGACACTTTTATATTTCTGCCAAGGGAAGGAGATTTGTATATGTATATTTTTTATGTTTTTTTTTAAAAGAAATGCATTTATTCAGAATTTTTTTCTCAAAGAGTTTCAAACCAGACTTTTCTTGAGACAAAGATTTTTCCTTGTAAGTAGGTCATCAAAAGAGAGAGATTTTCATTTTTAAAAGGCTTAAAAGCTTTTGGATAGCAGCCATTTTATCTAAAATTAATTTAACACTGAGAATTCCTTGCAGTATTATTTCTTGAAAAACTTCTTATAAAGTTGTGATTATTTAAGGATAAAGAAAAGAAGGAAGGAAGGAAGGAAGGAAGGAAGGGAGGGAGGGAGAGAGGGAGGGAAGGAAAGGAAAAAAAAGTATTGATTTTAAAAGTCGTCCTAACCAATTGTTGTATGTGGATTGGGAGAAGGGGTCAATTATTTTATTTATTTATTTATTTATTTATTTATTTATTTATTTATTTATTTATTTATTTAGTGGTACGCGGGCTTCTCACTGTTGTGGCCTCTCCTGTTGCGGAGCACAGACTCCGGACGCGCAGGCCCAGCGGCCATGGCTCACAGGCCTAGCCGCTCCGCGGCATGTGGGATCTTCCCGGACCGGGGCATGAACCCGTGTCCCCTGCATCGGCAGGCGAACTCTCAACCACTGCGCCTCCAGGGAAGCCCCGAAGGGGTCAATTATTTCATACCAAATCATTGAAAGTCCCTGGGCATCACATTTATAATTTTTATATGAAATGTTGGCTGCAGAACTCACAAAAATAAACAATACTAAAATGTAAGGCACAATATGCAACAGCGTTTTTTGTTTTGTTTTTTTTTTGACTGTTGGCTCTTCGTTGCTGCATGCAGGCTTTCTCTAGTTATGGTGAGCGGGGGCTACTCTTCGTTGCAGTGCTTGGGCTTCTCATTGTGGTGGCTTCTCTTGTTGCAGAGCATAGGCTCTAGGCACATGGGCTTCAGTAGTTGCAGCACCAGGTCCTAGAGCTCACGGGCTTCAGCAGTTGCGGTGTGTGTCTCAGTAGTTGTGGCTCACAGGCTCTAGAGCTCAGGCTCAGTAGTTGTAGTGCACGGACTTCGTTGCTCCGCAGCATGTGCCATCTTCCCGGACCAGGTCTTGAACCCATGTCCTCTGCATTGGCAGGCGGATTCTTAACCACTGCACCACCAGGGAAGTCCCTGCAACAGTTCTGTATAGCATGTCTCATGGAATTAAGGTCAGAAGTCACTTAAAATAAACATAAATATAGTTTGAGTGACTAAGCTATACAGAGCACCTTCTTGACACTGTGGATAAAAATGTGGATGCAGAGTTATGACCCAAATTTTCCCTTCAGGTAACTCCTAGTTGGAGAGATCATCTAATGTAAGTTACCTTTTCAATAAAAGCTTTAGGTAGACCTGTCTTCTCAGGTTAGTTACTTCCTCCCAGAGACTTTGTCCTTTCACCTCTATGTCCTCTACATTACTATATGTATAGTAATATATAAATATTTACATAAATATTCTTCTTTCTTCACTTATAAATGATATTTATAGAGATCTATCTATCTACTTATTTATCTATCTATCCACATCATCTATCTAATAGAGAGAATCAGAAACAGAGATGCTAGCCCAGTGCTGTGCTGAGTAAAACTGGGGACTTAAGAAATAGCTACAGAATGAGCCGGTGTGCTGAGAACCAAATTCTATGATAGTTGAATGAAGAGGAGGCTTTCCTTGTATTTACTGAGAATGACTGTGTTCACTTTATTTTCTAAGGTGGTATAACAGGCAATGAGAAAAATAAGTGTAGCAAAGGATGATATCCAGAAATAATTAACAAAGGCTTCAAAATGGAAAATCTATACACATAATCTGAAAATTATCAGAAATAGCACTATTGATTATAAAGTTGTTATATAAATGTTTGTAAGCTCCTGCTTATGAAATATGAAGGTATATCTTTAAGTCTCTAAACAGCACTTGATTGTGTCCATACAGATAAGTACTTATATTAATAATGAAATAATTACCAAAATATGAGGATCCATGTAGGATGAGAAAAGTCATGTTATAATTATACTTCAAATATTTATTGGGAATATGGTTTCTCCTATTTAGTAAAAATTTCTTTGTTTCTGACAGAAACCTGAATGACAAATCCTACAACTTGAAGAAGCTTTAAAAGACAAATTCAAACTGATCTATGAAACAATTCGTGACTCTGAAGGAAGAAAAAGACAGTGGTGTAGCCAATAAGCATTTTCTGTCTTGGAAAAATAAATAAGCAGCAGATTATCCAGCAGATTTCAAGAAACATTCCAAAGAGCATTCCTCTTAGATCAGGGAAGAACAAATGCTTGATTATATTAAATAGTGCCAAGAACAAGTTTAATGAATAATTCTAACTAATTTGGTTAAACTTGAATGGTACATTTCTTTTAATTTTATTTTAAACTACACTATAAAATTGACCGTTAAATCACATTTAATGCATAAGCAGCAAAATATTTATTTAATATACGAGTGGTTTATCTCTCCTGCATTTTTAGTGAGTATATTTGCTTTTTTTTTAAAAAACATCTTTATTGGAGTATAATTGCTTTACAATGTTGTGTTAGTTGCTGCTGTATAACAAAGTGAATCAGCTATATCTATACATATATCCCCATATACCCTCCCTCTTACATCTCCCTCCCACTGTCCTTATCCCACCCTTCTAGGTGGTAACAAAGCACCAAGCTGATCTCCCTGTGCTATGCGGCTGCTTCCCACTAGCTATCTATTTTACATTTGGTAGTGTATATATGTCAACACAATTCTCTCACTTCTTCTCAGCTTACCCTTCCCCCTCCCCATGTCTCAAGTCCATTCTCTACGTCTGCGTCTTTATTCTTGTCATGCCCCTGGGTTCTTCAGAGCCTTTTTATTTTTTTTAAGATTCCATATATATGTGTTACCATACGGTCTTTGTTTTTCTCTTTCTGACATACTTCACTCTGTATGACAGATTCTATGTCCAACCACATCACTACAAATAACTCAATTTTGTTTCTATTTGTGGCTGAGTAACATTCCGTTGTATATATGTGCCACATCTTTATCCATTCAAATATTAATGGACACTTAGGTTGCTTCCATGTCCTGGCTATTGTAAATAGTGCTGCAATGAACATTGGGGTACATGTCTCTTTTTGAATTATGGTTTTCTCAGGATATGTCCAATAGTGGGATTGCTGGGTCATATGGTAGTTCTATTTTTAGTATTTTAAGGAACCTCCATACTGTTCTCCATAGTAGCTCTATCAATTTATATTCCCACCAACAGTGCAAGAGGCTTCCCTTTTCTCCACACCCTCTCCAGAATTTATTGTTTGTAGATATTTTATGATGGCCATTCTGACCACTGTGAGGTGATACCTCATTGAAGTTTTGATTTGCATTTCTCTAATGATTAGTGATGTTGAGCATCCTTTCATGTGTTTGTTGGCAATCTGTATATCTTCTTTGGAGAAATGTCTATTTAGGTCTTCTGCCCATTTTTGGATTGGGTTGTTTGTTTTTTTGATATTGAGCTGCATGAGCTGCTTGTGTATTTTAGATATTAATCCTTTGTCAGTTGCTTCATTTGCAAATATTTTCTCCCATTCTGAGGGTTGTCTTTTCGTCTTGTTTATGGTTTCCTTTGCTGTGCAAAAGCTTTGAAGTTTCATTAGGTCCCATTTGTTTATTTTTGGTTTTGTTTCCATTACTCTAGGAGGTGGGCCAAAAAGGATCTTGCTGTGATTGATGTCATAGAGTGTTCTGCCTATGTTTTCCTCTAAGAGTTTTATAGTGTCTGGACTTACATGTAGATCCTTATTCCATTTTGAGTTTATTTTTTTGTATGGTGTTGGGAGTGTTCTAATTTTATTCTTTTACATGTAGCTGTGTAGTTTTCCCAGCACCACTTATTGAAGGGCTGTCTTTTCTCCATTGTATATTCTTGCCTCCTTTATCAAAGATAGGATGACCGTATGTGAGTGGGTTTATCTCTGGGCTTTCTATCCTGTTCCATTGATCTATACTTCTGTTTTTGTGCCAGTACCATACTGTCTTCATTACTGTAGCTTTGTAGTATAGTCTGAAGTCTGCGAGCCTGATTCCTCTAGCTCTGTTTTTCTTTCTCAAGACTGCTTTGGCTATTCGGGGTCTTTTGTGTCTCCATACAAATTGTGAAATTTTTGTTCTAGTTCTGTGAAAAATGCCATTGGTAATTTGACAGGGATTGCATTGAATGTGTAGATTGCTTTGGGTAGTAGAGTCATTTTCACAATGTTGATTCTTCCAATCCAAGAACATGGTATATCTCTCCATCTGTTGGTATCATCTTTAATTTCTTTCATCAGTGTCTTATAGTTTTCTGCATACAGGTCTTTTGTCTCCCTAGGTAGGTTTATTCCTAGGTATTTTATTCTTTTTGTTGCAGTGGTAAATGGGAGTGTTTCCTTAGTATCTCTTTCAGATTTTTCACCATTAGTGTATAGGAATGCAAGAGATTTCTGTGCATTAATTTTGTATCCTGCAACTTTACCAAATTCATTGATTAGCTCTAGTAGTTTTCTGGTGACACCTTTAAGATTCTCTCTGTATGGTATCATGTCATCTGCAAACAGGGACAGTTTTACTTCTTCCTTTCCGATTTGTATTCCTTTTATTTCTTTTTCTTCTCTGCTTGCTGTGGCTAAAACTTCCAAAACTATGTTGAATAATAGTGGTGGGCTTCCCCGGTGGCACAGTCGTTGAGAGTCTGCCTGCTGATGCAGGGGACATGGGTTCGTGCCCCAGTCTGGGAAGATCCCACATGCCGCAGAGCGGCTGGGCCCGTGAGCCATGGCTGCTGGGCCTGCCTGTCCGGAGCCTGTGCTCCGCCACGGGAGAGGCCACAACAGTGAGAGGCCTGCGTATAGCAAAAAAAAAAGAAAATAAAAATAGTGGTGAGAGTGGGTAACCTTGTATTGTTCCTGATGTTAGTGGAAATGGCTTCAGTTTTTCACCATTGAGAATGATGTTCGCTGTGGGTTTGTCATATATGGCCTTTATTATGTTGAAGTAAGTTTCCTCTATGCCTACTTTCTGGAGGGTTTTTTTCATAAATGGTGTTGAATTATGTCAAAAGCTTTTGCTGCATCTATTGAGATGGTCATATGTTTTTTCTCTTTCAGTTTGTTAATATGGTTTATCAGATAGATTGATTTGCATACATTGAAGAATCCTTGCATTCCTGGGATAAACCCCACTTGATCATGGTGTATGATCCTTATGTGCTGTTGGATTCTGTTTGCTAGTATTTTGTTGAGGATTTTGCATCTATGTTCATCAGTGACATTGGCCTGTTGTTTTCTTTTTTTGTGACATCTTTGTCTGGTTTTGGTATCAGAGTAATGGTGGCCTCATAGAATGTGTTTGGGAGTGTTCCTCCCTCTGCTATATTTTTTGAAGAGTTTGAGAACCATAGGTGCTAGCTCTTCTCTAAATGTTTGATAGAATTCGCCTGTGAAGCCATCTGGTCCTGGGCTTTTGTCTATTGGAAGATTTTTAATCACAGTCTCAATTTCAGTGCTTGTGATTGGTCTGTTTATATTTTCTATTTCTTCCTGGTTCAATCTTGGAAGGTTATGCTTTTCTAAGAATTTGTCCATTTCTTCCAGGTTGTCCATTTTATTGGCCTATAGTTGCTTGTAGTAATCTCTCATAATCCTTTGTATTTCTGCAATGTCAGTTGTTGTTACTTCTCCTTTTTCATTTCTAATTCTGTTGATTTGTGTCTTCTCCCTTGTTTCCTTGATGAGTCTGGCTAATGGTTTATCAATTTTGTTTATCTTCTCAAAGAACCAGCATTTAGTTTTATTGATCTTTGCTATTGTTTCCTTCATTTCTTTTTCATTTATTTCTGATCTGTTCTTTACGATTTCTTTCCTTCTGCTAACTTTGGGGTTTTTTTGTTCTTTCTATAGGTGTAAGGTTAGGTTGTTTATTTGATATGTTTCTTGTTTCTTGAGGTAGGATTGCATTGCTATAAACAACTCTTAGAACTGCTTTTGCTGCATCCCATAAGTGTTGGGCCTTGTCATTTGTTTCTAGGTATTTTTTGATTTCCTCTTTGATTTCTTCAGTGATCTCTTGGTTATCTAGTAGTGTATTGTTTAGCCTCCATGTGTTTATATTTTTTATAGTTTTTTTCCTGATATCTAGTCTCATAGCATTGTGGTTGAAAAAGATACTTGATTTGATTTCAATTTTCTTAAATTTACCAAGCTTGATTTTTGACCCACGATGTGATCTATCCTGCAGAATGTTCCATAAAAACTTGAGAAGAAAGTGTATTCTGTTGTTTTTGGATGGAATGTCCAATAGATATCAATTAAGATATCAATTGTTTAAAGTGTCATTTAAAGCTTGTGTTTCCTTACTTATTTTCATTTGGTTGATCTGTCCATTGGTGAAAGTGGGGTGTTAAAGTCCCCTACTATTATTGTGTTACTGTCGATTTCCCCTTTTATGGCTATTAGCATTTGCCTTATGTATTTAGGTGTTCCTATATTGGGTGCATAGATATTTACAATTATTATATCTTCTTCTTGGATTGATCCTTTGATCATTATGTAGTGTCCTTCTTTGTCTCTTGTAATAATCTTTATTTTAAAGTCTATTTTGTCTGATATGAGAATTGCTACTCCAGGTTTCTTTTGATTTCCTTTTGCATGGAATATCTTTTTCCATCTCTTACTTTCAGTCTGTACGTGCCCCTAGGTCTGAAATGGGTCTCTTGTAGACAGCATATATATGGGTCTGTTTTTGTATCCATTCAGCCAATCTATGTCTTTTTTTGGAGCATTTAATCCATTTACATTTAAGGTAATTATCAATATGTATGTTCCTATTACCATTTTCTTAATTGTTTTGGGGTTGTTTTTGTAGGCCTTTTCCTTCTCCTTTGTTTCCTGCCTAGAGAATTTCCTTTAACATTTGTTGTAAAGCTGATTTGGCAATACTGTATTCTCTTAGCTTTTGCTTGTCTGTAAAGGTTTTAACTTCTGCGTCAAATCTTAATGAGACCCTTGCTGAGTAGAGTAATCTTGGTTGTAGGTTTTTCCCTTTCATCACCTTAAATGTGTCCTGCCCCTCCCTTCTTGCTTGCAGAGTTTCTGCTGAAAGATCAGGTGTTAACTTTATGGGGATTCCCTTGTATGTTATTTGTTGCTTTTCCCTTACTGCTTTTAATATTTTTCTTGTGTTTAATTTTTGACAGTTTGATTAATATGTGTCTTGGCATATTTCTCCTTGGATTTATCCTGTATGGGACTCTCTGTGCTTCCTGGACTTGATTGACTATTTCCTTTCCCATATTAGGGAAGTTTTCAACTATAATCTATTCAAATATTTTCTCAGTCCCTTTCTTTTTCTCCTCTTCTTCTGGGAACCATATAATTCAAATGTTGGTGCATTTAATGTTGTCCCAGAGGTCTCTGAGACTGTCCTCAATTCTTTTCATTCTTTTTTCTTTATTCTGCTGTGCAGTAGTTATTTCCACTATTTTATCTTCCAGGTCATTTATCCATTCTTCTCCTTCAGTTATTCTGCTATTGCTTCCTTCTAGAATGTTTTTAATTTCATTTATTGTGTTCTTCATCATTGTTTGTTTGCACTTTTGTTCTTCTCAGTCCTTGTTGAACGTTTCTTTTATTTTCTCCATTCTATTTCCAAGATTTTGGATCATGTTTACTATCATTACACTGAATACTTTTTCAGGTAGACTACCTATTTCTTCTTCATTTGTTTGGTCTGATGGGTTTTTACCTTTCTCCTTCATGTGCTGTGTATTTCTCTGTTTTCTCATTTTTCTTAAGTTACTGTGTTTGGGGTTTCCTTTTCTCAGGCTGCAGATTCATGGCTCCCATTGTTTTTGGTGTCTGTCCTAGTGGGTAAGTTTGGTTCAGTGGGTTGTGTAGCCTTCCTTGTGGAGGGAACTGGTGTCTGTGTTCTGGTGGATAAGGCTGGATCTTGTCTTTCTGGTGGGCAGGACTGCATCCAGTTTTGTGTTTTGGGGTGTCTGTGAACTTAGTATGATTTTAGGCAGACTATCTGCTAATGGGTAGTGTTGTGTTCCTGTCTTGCTAGTTGTTTGCCATGGGGTGTCCAGCACTGGAGCTTGCTGGTCCTTGAGTGGAGCTGAGTCTTAGTGTTGAGATGGATATCTCTGGGAGAGCTCTCCCCGATTGATATTATGTTGGGCCAGGAGGTTCTGGTTGTCCAATGTCCTGAACTTGGCTCTCCCACCTCAGAGGCTCATGCCTGACACCCGGCCAGAGCACCAAGAGCCTGTCAGCCACATGGCTCAGAAGAAAAGGGGGAAAAAAAGAAGGATAAAAAAATAAAATAAAAAGTTATTAAAGTAAAAAATATCAAAATTAAAAAGTAATTTAAAAAAAAGAAGAGAGCCATCCAACCAATAAACAAACCCACCAATGATAACAAGTGCTAAAAACTAAAGTAAGATAATCATATAAATCAGAAACTAGTCAGTCGCATACGGCAAACCCTAAGTCTACAGTTGCTCCCGGAGTCCATTGCCTAAATTTTTAGATGATTCATTTTCTATTCAGGTATTCCACAGATGCAGGGTACATCAAGTAGATTGTGGAGATTTAATCTGCTGCTTCTGAGGCTACACAGAGAAATTTCCCTTTCTCTTCTTTTTTGGCACAGCTCCTGGGGTTCAACTTTGGATTTGGCCCTGAGCCTTCATGTAGGTCACCGTTTGGTGTCTGTTCTTACCCAGACAGGAAGGGGTTAAAGGAGCAGTAGATTAGGGGTCTTTGGCTCACTCAGGCCAGGAGGAGGGAGGGGTACAGAATGCGGGGTGAGCCTGTGGCAGCAGAGGCCAACATGTCATTGCACCAGCCTGAAGTGTACTGTGTGTTCTCCCGGGGAAGTTGTCCCTGGATCACAGGACCCTGGCAGTGGCGGGCTGCACAGGCTCCCAGGAGGGAAGGTGTGGATAGTGACCTGTGCTTGTACACAGGATTCTTGGTGGCTGCAGCAGCAGCCTTAGCATCTCATGCTCATCTCTGGTGTCTGCGCTGATAGCCGCGGCTCACGACTGTCTCTGAAACTCGTTTAGGTGGTGTTCTGAAACCCCTCTCCTCACGTACCCCGAAACAATGTTCTCTTGCCTCTTAGGCAGGTCCATAATTTTTCCCGGACTCCTCCTGACTAGATGTGGCGCACTAGCCCCCTTCAGGTTGTGTTCACGCAGCCAACCTCAGTCCTCTCCCTGGCATCTGACATCTGAAGCAGGAACCTCAGCTCCCAGCCCCCACCCATCCCAGCAGGTGAGCAGACAAGCCTCTGAGGCTGGTGAGTGCTGGTCAGCCCTGATCCTCTGCAGGAATCTCTCTGCTTTGCCCTCTGCACCCCTGTTGCTGCACTTTCCTCTGTGGATCCAAAGCTTCCCCCGACCCACCCCCTGTCTCCACCAGTGAAGGGGCTTCCTAGTGTGTGGAAACCTTTCCTCCTTCACAGCTCCCTCCCACTGGTGCAGGTCCCGTCCCTATCCTTTTGTCTCTGTTTTTTCTTTTTTCTTTTGCCCTATCCAGGTATGTGGGGAGTTCTTGCCTTTAGGAATTCTGAGGTCTTCTGCCAGCATTCAGTAGGTGTTCTGCAGGAGTTGTTCCACACGTAGATGTATTTTTGATGTCTTTGTGGGGAGGAAGGTGATCTCCACATCTTATTCCTCTGCCTCTTGAAGGTCCTCCTCTCAGTATATTTGCTTTTAATTAAAAAAATCTGTAATCATTTTTTATGTGCTATTGTTGCTTTTATAAATTATTCACATCTTCTTCCAAGAAATCTCACAATTAACATAGGCATTTGATAAATCGTGGACATTGGTAAATCCTGGAAATTAAACTAAATGACCTAAGAGAAATGAATCATTGAAGAAAATTCTGTCACATTCATAAATACCATCAGGTCTATTGAGATCCTCTCTCTAGACAAGAAAGGTAGATTAACTTCTAAGGATGTGCCTTCACTTGTCTTCGGAGGTTCCGTAGTGCACTAGTCTGTGGACTAGTTAGGGTTAACCAGTAGACTTCTCTGCTTTAATGGAAATGTTCTATACCTACACTTTCCAGTATGGTAGTCACTAGCCACATGGGGCCATGGAGCATTAGAAATGCAGCTAGTGGCACTGATAAATTAATTTTTTAACTGTGTTCATTTAAATTAATTTAAATTAAAATAACCTGCTTTAGGGTAACCTGGAAAGTGGACCCTGAGACAGCAGCTTACATAAGGTTAATTTATTTGGGAATACAATAGCAGGGAGCAGGAGTGAGGGATAGAGGAAGTGAAAAAAGAAGAACAAAAGATTAATACAAGGATGAATTATTAAATTGGAAGCTGATTGTAGCAACTGATGCTCAGTTTTTTAGGACTTCTGAGATACTTTATGAAATTCATTTTAGAACTGTCCATACAGAAGATTAAAGGGAGAAGCATTTATCCCTCAGCTCCCATTTCCCATTGATTCTGAATCTCAAAGGCATTAACTTTTCCACACTTTGGGATTACATATGTCAACTGAACAAAATGTACAATCTAAAAGTTGAGAATTACATTTTATTTGGCAGACAAAAATGAGGACTTAAGCCCAGGATGTAGCCTCTCAGATAGCTCTGAGAAACTGCTCCAAGGAGGTAAGGGAGGAGCCAGGATACATGAGTTTTTGCAACAAAGGCCAGGTAGTCGGAACATCAAGAGATTATTGTTAATTAATGAAAACCAGATATCTCAAGTTAAGGAATTTAGCACTTTTCTATGTATGGGAAGAAGCAAGAGTCTGGGCTAACTGAAATCATTCCTTTGATGTGCACCTCAGCTATCCTGTGCTTTCTCATCTTGAGTCTGCTCAGGGTGCATCGTTGGGGGTGGCTACAGTGGCTGACTATCTGATGGAGGGCATTCCATTTCCATCCTGAGTTTTCTCAGGGCTCACTCTCAGGGGCAGCTGTAATGTGAGGGTTTGATGGCTGTAACATCCTCTGCTTATTGACATGGCAGACAGTATTTTTTCAATGACACATATGCATGAAGACTAAGAGGGTTTACCATGGATGTTGTTTACAGGGGCTTTAGAAGAAACTCACAATAAAAAGCAAGGTGATGAAAAAAAGAAGGTGATGGATATGGGCCCCAGATAAGGGACTTGTGTGAAGTTGGTGGAAGCCTTTGTGAACATGATCACCACAGCACTGTGGTGATGGCAGTCAGGGAACTAGCTGAAAGATTTCCTGGGCTATAAGTATAAACATTTAAGTGAATAAAACCTTGTAAAACTTATAATCAATTGGAGTAGATAAGAAAATAAAAAATAAGCAAACAAAAAGATAATTAGAAATTGTGATGAATGCTGTTGAGAGAATAAACAAAGTATACGGATACAACATAGTAGGAAGAGAATTCATTTGATAGAGTGTGATCAGAGAGAAAGCCTCTCTGAAGAAAATAGTTTTAAAGCTACAACATGGACAATACAGAGGAGGCCAGGGAAAAAATATTGTTCAATAGATCAAGAAAAGTATAAAGTAAATCATGTTTCTAAAATGCTCACTTGGGAGCTGAAAAAGAAACCCCCAGCCCACTCAACAAACAGATGGTGAGTCATTATAGCCACCCTACCAATTCAACCAATAGTGTTGCCAAGAAGAATGATCCTTGGTAGACTTATACAGTTGTTAATTCAATATTCTACATTTCAATGGTAGGCAATAGCCAGAAAGTTCCTTTTTTAATGAAAATATATAAATCCATTATTGAAAAATAAAAATAGTTGAAGCCAAAAATTTTGTTTTCAACATTGCAGCAGGGAGCATCTTTAAAATAGTAAATTGCTCACTAGGAAAACAACAACAAAAAATCATGAAAGCTGGAAGAGAAGATAAAGACATTTTAAAGAAAAATGGTTAATTTACCTGCATTTAACAGAGAAGTGAAACTGGAAGGGGTCTATTCTGATCACTGATGCATGAAAATTTGAGAGTTTTCAATATAGAATCTGACAGCACTGGAATAACATTACTGAATTTTGGTGGCTAAATTAATTTGCTTCTCCTTGGAAGTGTAGATTACCTTTATTTTCTAATATCTCAATATGGAAGATTTAATGCACTTACTTGGGGAAATTAAATTTAAGATTGGAAACAGAATGTTTGAACCAAGCCAATTAAGCACTACTTGCCAAGTAACAAATCATAGATTTCAACTTTAACTTTCAAAACTATGTTTTATGGGACCCCAGTTTCTTCCTATCCAACCCCCTACTCCTGGAACATTTTATTTTGCAGGAAGAATTGCCTTTAAGTATTTGCATAAATTTATGAAACTATCAAATTTAAATTTAAAGCAAATGTTTTGTTCCAACTTTAACTTACACTCATTTTTATCCTGTGTGGTCCTGTTTTAAGAAACACAATTACTATGGAAAAATGTGTATTTTTATTTATATAATCACCACAACAACTCCATGGAGTAGACACCATTCTTAACCTAGTTTTACAGAAGAGAAAAATGAGGCACAGAGATATTAACTTCTCTAACTTGTTCCCCTGTATCCTTAGAGACTATAACAGTGTCTGACACATATGTGAGCTTAAAAATTGTTGACAGTATCTTGTTGACTGATCAACTCACTTTTTTATGTGTCATTCTGTAAATGCTAAAGAAAAACATGATTTTAGCTCCTTCCCATGCTATGCTCAGAACAAAGCCTATTCCTTTGCTAGCCTTCTCCTCTCATATTTTGGTCACAGACTGGATAAACACTCATTTCTTCCAGCCAAAATTTCATGACTCGTCCTTCAGTATTTTCTATGTCCCACACCCTACATCTAATCCTTCACATGTTTAGTAGTTTCTTCTTCTAAAATACATTTAAAAATCTGTTCCTTTCTCTCCATCTCTATTGCCACTATGTTCCAAGCCAGCATCTTTAATCTCTTAAAGCAACAGTGGTTTCATGATCTTGTTACCAAACAAGGTTTGTTTGCCCAACATGCAGTAAGCCAAACACTGAGACACTACAGTTTGCAGGAGAGGAAAGTTTTATTCACAAGGCGAAATGAGGAGATGGAATAAATCTCAAATCCACCCCCTGAAGGCTAGGGGCTTGGCATATTTATGGGTGAAGAGTATAGAGTGGTCAGATGTGTAAGGGAAGGTGATTAGAGGCAGGAAAAATGTGAGGCAACTGCTGCTCTGTGCAGACATATCTGAGTTACATGTTTCTTCACGGGATGCATGTTCAGAAAATGGCAGCATTAGCATGATCTGAGGGTGGAGTTTTTGGCTCTCTGATGTCAAAGGGTCACCTGTTGGATAAGCAAATCCATTCTGTGCAGACTCTGGCCACACAATACAATTTGCAAACCATTCCCCCTGGGGCTATTCCCTATTCCCATCTGCTGTTGTATTTCTCTCCACCTATCAATATACTAAATAGTTTTCTCATTTATTGTATTTATTACCTGCTTTCTCTGACATAAAATGTAAACTTCATAGAGAATATTCCTCAGTTCCTAGAATAGTTCCTAGCACATAACAGGTACTCAATAAACACATATTAAATAATTAGAAGGATCACTCAATCCATCAATCAGTAATGATTGGTCTAATAGACACTGTCTTATTTTGTGCCCTTTCTACCTCTCCAACTTTCTATTTACCCAAGTGTTCACTCTACCTGGTGGTGCCTCAAATGGCTGGATATTTTTCAGTCCCTCAGTGCTCAATTTAGAGGTCACCATCTCAGAGAAATCTTCCTATACCATCCCATTTAAAGTACCTTTCTACTCAGCATTCCTAATAATCCCTAACCAACATCAAAGTTTTTCATAACACATTATAATCTATAGCTTTTATAAAATTTGTTCCTGTACTTAATTTTTCTCTCTCTCCCTGGTGAAATATGTACTCCTTAAGGGCATAAACTACTATGTCTGTTATTTTACCTTCAGTGATCAGCCGAGTGCCTGGTATATAATTGGAATAAAATTGTTGGAGAGGAGCTTCCCTGGTGGCGCAGTGGTTGAGAGTCCACCTGTCGATGCAGGGGACGCGAGTTCGTGCCCTGGTCCAGGAAGATCCCACATGCCGCGGAGCGGCTGGGCCCGTGAGCCATGGCCACTAGGCCTGCGCGTCCAGAGCCTGTGCTCCGCAACGGAAGAGACCACAACAGTGAGAGGACCACATTCCGCAAAAAAAAAAAAAATTGTTGGAGAGGGAGAAAGGGAACTTTCAAATTTAATACAGTTATCTCTGTGTAATAAAATTATTGGAGACATTTACATAATATTATTTATCTAGATTTATTTATATTTAACATTACTTATTTACTAAAAGATTTGCACATTTACAAAGACACAATAGCATTGATTATAATTATTATACCCCTTACATTTTGCTGGGTCTTCTTTACACTATGTGTGTTTGGAGAGCAAGTTTCTAGGCAGGTAGATCCTAGTACACTAGGTTAGATTTACTCAGAAGCAGAAACCAGCCATAACAGCATGGGGCAACAGGCTCTTACCAGACCTCATTCTTGGCAAAGGCCTTGCATCTTTTGACTTTCTAGACTTCATCAGTTGATAACATTTAAAAAATATTTATTATGTTATTATATACTCCTTAGTCACTTATGTCATTTGCAATTGTTTCCCTAAACAATTTCATGCTCTGCTTTGGAAAAGAAGCTGCACCTTCTGATTTCCTGTAAGGTTCCCAGGGCTGCTGTTTTACATTCCCAAGGGGTCTGACGAAGTTCTGATATGAGGTTCCCTGCTCCTCTCCTTCTTCCTCCTCCTTTTTCTCCTGGTCTTTATCGTTATCTCTTTTCTTATAAGGTTTGCTATCTGGGGCCCTTTAGAAGTAGCAAAGAGACAACTCATTCACTAGTGTTCTAATATATGAAGTGACAACCTCTTTGCATAACCGAATTCATATGCAAGGAAAAACTCATTTTTCTGAACAGGCCTCATTTCTCTCTTTACTAGCCTCCTTTGTAATTCTCATCAGTATTTTCACTGTTTCTTGAAAGTGTTTGTGATTCAAAATGTTTCTTACTGTTTCACACTTTCACTGGTTTTTATGAAATCACATTATTTAAGTATTATATCTAGTTTCCATTCCACACTCTGTTTTCTTCATGTGTCTAGTCTGATGTGCCTACTTATTTCTCAGACATATTCATTTGAAGAGTTTACTTCCACTCTGAATCACATATTACAAGAACATAATTCCCATTCAATTGCATTTTCTTGCAAAATTAAAAAAGACAAAGTGGTAAAAGGCACATATCTTTAGCAGTGAACTCACTTTGCTACTATGTAAAAAGACAAACCCTTCTGTGTAAAACATGAGTTAAAAATGCAAACCCTTCTGTGTAAAACATGAGTTAAAAATACAAAATGACTTATTTAATTTTTGATATGATTATATTTAAAGCATGAGAGGATTAGCATTTAGTTCATTTTATATAAAAAGAAAATTTTCAGACAACTATTTTTGTTCTGTTTTTCAAAATAGAAAATGTTCCAGTTATGCAGTTCTTTGCATACAAAATGAACCAAGAACGCACCAACAACATGCAGTTTGAATTAATGTGTTCAAAGAATTGGTGACAGATATTTCCTGAGTATTAAATTTACTAAAATAATTGAATTCTATTCTATTAAATCTAACTAACATTTGTTGAACGGTAGGAAAACAATTGAAATAGATACAAAATATCTGGATTCTGCTTCATTTGCTCATTTAAAGCATTTGTTGTCGTGGTTGATTTGCTTTGTTATTTTTTTGTTTCTGATTCCCAGTGTGTTTAGACACTATGTTAGTTTCTAAGGCTGTAAACTAAGCAAGATTCAACACTCTTAGGCCTCAGTTGTTACCCTATGATGCAATCATTTTACAGTTGACCCTTGAATAGCACGGGTTTGAACTGAACATGTCCGGTTATATGCAGATCTTTTTCAAAAGTAGTAAACACTATATTACTAAGTGATTCTCCGTTGGTTCCCCTTGACCCACAATTGCAACAAGTGGCTTGGCCCTGATGTATACTGCACCCTCATTAGGTTTGTGTCACAGTCAAGAAAGCTCAAGATTAGGAAATTCCCAATTTTCTAAACAGTGTGCTAGCAACCCTGGACAATCTTTGCCTGGAGGAAGACATTATCTTTATCATCCAGGCTTGCAAATGGTTTTGTCCTTAGCCCTAAAGAGTGACATTATCTCTGTCTTCCAAGGCTATGTGCTGTACAAATGTCCTTGCAAAAATAGCCCAGAATATAAACTGATTCAATACCCGCAGAAAAAACAAAAAGCATCGTCTACTAATAGAGTGTTATAAAGATATATTTCCTGACACCAAGGAGTTCACAATACAGTAGATGTAAACAGCTTGTGAAAGTGAATATGAGCTAATAACCAATTATTTTCCCAAGTTTTATGTAACTTCAAATTGTGCTTTCTGAAAATTGACGTACTTAATATTTATGTATTCAAAGATATCTCTTCCTTTATGATTTCTTCCTATGATTTTGTTCTTAGAAGGCTTTTCTCTATATTACAGAAACAGTTTAGAAACATTATTTTGTTTCTAGAATTTGGTTTAGATTTAGAATAGCCATAAAAATACCCATATGATTTGTGGTTGGAAGATAAATTGATTTAGGGAATAGAAACAAAAGTTGTATGGAGCTCCTGTTTTCATTTGTAAAGACTTGTAATTAAAAATTAATGTTAACATGTAGATGAATTGTACTTTCAAAAATACAGTAACTGAGTCATTCTCTGATACATAATGAACTTTGGAAAAGATAACATAAAAACTTATAAGAAACTGTATCAAATAAGTTAGGGAATGTTTGTAAAGTTTATTGAATGGGAAAAAAACTATATATTTATCATATCTTAATTAAACATTAAATTATATCTAACTAAACATTTAGTCAAAGCAAAGGGAAATTATCCATATATGTGGCTTTCAAAATCCTTTAAAGGAATACATTCTTTACACTTTTAATTTAGTGGGGAGGGGCAAATAAAATAATGAAAAAATAATAAATGAATAATTTAGGTTTGTCTGCTTTTATTGCTTTAATATCTATTTCAGTAAAACTATTTGGCTAATGTCCTTAATTTGATATACCCAAGAATACATAATAGTCTTTAGTACCAGACAGACATGTTATTTTTGTTAATATCTAATGCCGCATCCTTACAGCATAAAATGAACTTAGCTGAAAAATGAGAGAGGTATATTCATAAAGAACAGTGATGCAAATCAATATGCATTAAAATATAAAAACTATTCCAGGAAGCCAAAAAGTGACTTCTAATCTTCATTAAGTATAAATTTTAAAACACTTCCTTCCAGTGTAACATAATAAAAAGATAAAAATATGTTACTTTGGAAAAAATCAGAAATACTTCTAAACAAGTAGTTTTCAGCTAGTATGATTATAATTTCTTTTTACCCTTTATTTTGGAAAATTTCAAATACATACAAAACTTGAGAAAATCACGTAATGAGTCTTCATTTACCCATCAACAACAATGTTGTTTTATCTATACATCTCTCTACTTCCCTCCTGACTTGTTTTATAACAAATCTCAAATGTAGTTTTATTTTATCCATAAATGTTTCATGAGTGTAGTTTTAATTCATTATTTTAATAGAAATATTTTTAAATTTTAAAAGTTAAAAAAAATCAAGAACAGGAGTAAATGCAGTTGAAGTTGTTCAAAATCAAATGTTCTTTAAATTTATATTATAAACATTAATCAGACAAGGCATCTATGAACACATTGGATTATTCATTGAAGTATATACAAAAGAAACATTTACCAAACCCACAGACCTTAAAGAATTTACAATTTATTTAGGCAAATAAAATCCAGTTGAGTAATTTTAACATTTTAGCATCACTATACTTAATCAAAACACATGCATTACTAATTAGAGCCAGTCCTCTCCTTAATAAGTTATGGCACTAAGTAGGAGGATCAACAACATAGTTGAAGAGAATTGCATTCCATTTCCCATGTAAATGCAAACTTCCTCTGACTGTGCTCAACCTGAAGAATGAAAAGTTTGTGGTAGAATGGTGAATCACTGCATATATTTCTCCTCTATCCTGAGGAGATTCCTTTCTCATTGTAACCACATCAGGCTCAACAAGAGCAATAGAGAAAGCAATGACCAGCTCTCTCCAGTTCCCACTGACCTCTTGCAGTTGACAGGTTTTGTCCACCTTTGTACTGGCCAAATTTACAACATTATACAAACAATTAGTACGAAACACTTTCCCTGTAATCATCAATATTTTTATTAAAACACTTCTTATTGATCCCCAGGGATATTCAGTTACTTTTGAATTACAATTCACAATTCTTGCTTTTAGTAAATCCAGAAGCTCTCAGTTTAACATGTCTAAATAAGGGGAAATATTTATATGATCTGAAGAGAAACATGAGTCTGGATATTAACAGGTCTAAATAAAAGCCATGTCAGGAGTAGGGAAAGTGTTTCCAATTCAGTTATAATAACCATACCAATGATATCTTTTGGTATTGTAATAACCACACTATATTTTTTCATGATAAAATTTATCTTACAGATTTAAAAAGCCAAAAAGAAGAAAATGCAAGATTCCAATAATGATTTTATTAATGTCTAGGTAGGAATAAATGTGTCATGCAGAAAATTTTTGTCATGTTCACATTTTAAAAAATTAGGATTTTGTGTTTAATTCAAAACTATGTGAGTTAAGCCTTTGCCTACCACTAACTTTGAAAATTATGGAAATTTTATTCACAAAACCACTGATAAGAAAGGAGTAATGTCATGCAAAATGGTGGAGTAGGAATGTTTGAGGGTAGGTTTCTTCAACAAAACAACCATTGAAATGAGAAGAGAGTTTGAAACAAACTATTTTGAAACTCTGAAGCCTGACTGGACACTTATAACAACTGGGGTATACTGGATGAAGGGAAAGACTGTTGTTCTTAGGCATGAGAGTGGTTTGCTTAAACATGTCATCAATCCCCATTTCTCAACCCCACCTAGTCTGTAGGGTGAATGGTTCAAGTTATTGGAGCAGCTGGCTGGTGCCCTCTAGGACACAGCAGCTTTCCCCATTGATATCTAGGGGAGATTTAAAGAGCCTGTGCACTTTTTTGTTGCCCTTTCTGGAGCCAGACATTTAAGAAAATATTTGATTATTAGCAGACCACAGAGGTAATGAAACCAAAATTTTGGTGACTTCCACAAAAAAATAATACATACTTTTCAAAAATAGTTTGAAGGGACTTCCCTGGTGGTCCAGTGGTTGGGACTCTGTGCTTTCACTGCCGAGGGTACAGGTTCAATCCCTGGTGAGGGAATTAAGGTCCTGCAAGTGGAGCGGCGTGGCCAAAAAAAAAAAAAAGTTTGGAAAAGTCACAGGTGAACAGTACCAACACTCAACCAGAAATCAGCAATCCCTGAGTGAGGAGTGGGAGAATCAGATTTCCAGAGTTACTACGTGAAAGTCTTTTCAACAAATGGCTCTGGGTAAACTAGATATTCACATGCAGAATAATAGAGTTTGACCTTCCCTTATATCAGGTAAAAAATTAACTCAAATGGATCAAAGAACTAAAACTGTAAAACTTGTAGGAGAAAATATAGGGCAAATCCCAATGACTTTTGGGATGCACACAAGAAAAGTGAAAATAGAAAATTTGACTTTATCAAAATTTAAAACTTTTGTGTATCAGAGGACATTATCAATAAACTGAAATGTCAACTTTCAGAATGGGAGAAAATATTTGCAAATCATATATCTGATCATGGATTAATTACCAGAATATACAAAGAACTTCTAAAATTATAAACAACAACAGTAACAACAAAACAAACGGCCAAATTGGAAAATAGGCAAAAGATTTGAAAAAATATTTCTCCTAAAAAGAAATAAAAATTGCTAATAAGCACATGAAAAGATGGTCAACATAATTAGTCATTACATTAGGAACATACGAATCAAAATCACAATGAGATAACACAACCCCCATTACAATGACTATTAATTATTTTTACAAAAAAGGAAAATAGAAAATAACAAGTGTTGACAAATATGTGGAGAAATTGGAACTGTTGGGCACTTCTATTGGGAATGTAAAATGTTGCAGCTGCTTTGGAAAAGTTTGCAGTTTCTCAAAAAATTTAAATGTGGAATTATTGCATGACCCATCAAAATTCCACTTCTAGGTAACTACTCAAAAGAACTGTAAACAGGGACTCAAACTGATATCTGTATACCAATATTCATAGCAGCATTATTCACAATAGCCAAAAGGTGGAAACAATCCAAGTGTTCATCAATAGATGAACGCTAAACAATTGTGATATACACAGGCAATGAAATATTATTCAGCTGTAACAAGGAATGATGTTCTGATACATACTACAAGACGGATAAACTTTGAAAACATCATGCTAAATGAAATAAGCCAGACACAAAAGGACAAATATTGTATGATTCCACTTATATGATGTATCCAGAATAGGAAAATTCATAGACACAGAAAGAATAGAGGTTATCAGGGGCTGGGAGCAGAATTTGGAATGCTATTGCTTAATGGTTACAGAGTCTCTGTTTCTGTTGATGAATAAGTTTTGGAAATAAATAGTAGTGGATGGTTACATCACCCTGCGACTGTACTTAATGCCACAGAACTATATACTTAAAAATAGTGAAAATGATAATCTTCATGTTATTTATATTTTATGACAGTAAAAACTAACTGATAAAGTTTATATTTAGCATGTGATTATGTTCTACATGTTTTATGAAGTAAATTATTCTTTTTAAAAACAGTATTTAGCAACATGATAGAGGCTCAGAGTTCTATGCTACAATGAAGATTTTACCCAGGAAATTTTAATTATTTAAGTATATTTAATAATACAAAACTGCTGATATCTTGTACCTTAAAATAGTAAAAAAAAAAATCCACATAAAATATTACTTTTGAGCCATTTCATAAAAGTACTTTGGGAATATAAACCTGAAATCTATATATCTACCTTACAAGTAGTGCTAAGAAAAGCAAAATAATGATCTCCATCAGCAATTTCTCAAATGACCTAAGAGCATTAGTAGTGTAATCTTCATATAGATGTAAAAATAAATCATTAGAAGCAATGTTATGCAAAAATAATTATTTCCTGCCTTAGAGTTGAGCTCATAATCTAAAAAAATTCATAGAAAGTTTTAACTTTAAGCATGAGTGATAAGTTGATTTTTCTCATTATATATTTTTTTCAATTCAGTAAATTCACAAGTTAATCAGTTTGTATAAAGAAATATTTTCCTAATAATACTTTTTACCACTTCAATTCTCTACCATCACCTTACTGTCCTTAAAATGTATTATTCTAAACTTTACTTTTTAAAATATATTTGAGAGATGAATATTACCTACCAGGCATAAAATACTGCTCTATAATAATATAAATCTGGAAATCTTACTTTCTATTGAATTTACTTGCAACAGGGCAGTTTTATTTCTTTCCCTCTATGGTATGTCATCCTACTGTTCAGAAAAGTAGAAGAAATGCTATAGACTTTAATTTTAACAAAGCAAATGAATATTCTTGATTTTAATTTCTTGAAATCATCTAAAGTTTCTTGGCTCTTTAAATTTCTTTACAGAAATGAGACTTTAAAATGAACTTTATAGAACTTTATGTTCTATCATCACCAGCTTATTGTTTCTAAGAGCAATAACACACCTAATAGTGTTTATTTTCTAAGACTTTATATTTTAAAATGTAATAAGTCCTTTTTTCAGATATGTGTACTGTGAATTTTTCTTAGTCTATTAGTGTACTTTTCTTTCCGTTTTCCTCATGATATCCTTTGCAAGGCAGAAGTTCTAAATATTGATGATATCTAATTCATCTTTTTTTTTTGTATTTTATTGTTTGTGCTTTTTGTATCCTACCACAAGAAATTTTTGCCTAACTCAAGGTCACAATGATATCCTCCTATCCTCCCTTTTTTTCAGAAATGTAACAGTTTTTCAGCTTTTGTGCTTAGTGGATATGATACATTTTTTATTTAATTTTTATATATGTTGTGATTTCTGTATTTCCATTTTTCTTCCATGAATGTATATTATTTTTATAATCAGCAGCAATATAGCAATAATATTTATGTAAGTGAAAAATTCTGTGTAAATAATTATTTTCAAGTTACTATGTTAAAATTTCTCAAAACAGTTGAAGACAACAAAACTTCACTAAATGTATTTAGCAGCAAACTCCTTTCAGAGAACAAAGTTTTGCAAATACTTTGAACAGCAGTGAATTTAAATCCTAGTAGATATAATTTATTTGGTGGACATAATTCATGTGGATTTAAAAGAAATGCAAAATGTGTAGATACTACTTTGTAATGAGTTATTTGAAAAACAGGGAGATGTTTTGTCGTAGATAAGGAAATGGTGAAGTGTCCTACTAGTAAGCATGCTTCAATTTCCTCTTAATTAAGGAGGCTTATCAGGGAAGTGCCCAATGGCTATTATTACCATCAAAGTAATCAGTCCACTTATTACCATTTTGAAGGTGAAATAACTTGAGTTTTATTGATAACATCAAACTAAATTCATATTAAATGTCATACAGGGTAGTGAGAGTTTTCATGTTATATATATATATATTTTTTTTTTTTTGCGGTATGAGGGCCTCTCACTGTTGTGGCCTCTCGCGTTGTGGAGCACAGGCTCCGGACGCGCAGGCTCAGCGGCCATGGCTCACGGGCCCAGCTGCCCCGCGGCATGTGGGATCTTCCCGGACCGGGGCACGAACCCGCGTCCCCTGCATCGGCAGGCAGACTCTCAACCACTGCGCCACCAGGGAAGCCCCCATGTTATTTTGATACCAAGAACTACCTGCTCATTTGGTCCCATAATCTCCTTTTAGGAAGTGGATACTGTAATAGAGTTCTCAAGAATAACAAAACCAACAGGATATATACATATATATATATATATATATATATATATATATATATATATATATATATATATATGACAACATTTATTATAGGAATTGGCTCACATGGTTATGGAGGGCAACAAGTCCCATGATCTGCCGCATGCAAGCTGGAGGACCAGGAAAGGCAGTGGTATAATGCAGTCCAAGGGCCCAAGAACTGGGGGTCTGATGGTGTTAAGTCCAGATCTGAGTCCAAAAGCTGAGAAACAGGAGCACTGATGTCCAACAGCAGGTCAAGGTAGAGGTTTTGTATCAAGCAGAGAGAGAGAAAGGAAATTCACCCTTCTTCTGCTTTTTTGTTCTATCCTAGCCCTCAGTGGATTGGATGATACGCACCCATGTTGGGGAGGGCCATCTGCTTTACTCAGTTTACCAAGTCAGATGCTGATCTGTTCTTGAAGCACCCTCACAGACATACCCGGAAATAATGTTTTACCAGCTACCAGTGCATCTCTTAGCCCAGTCAGGTTGACACATAAAATTAACTATCACAGTTACCATGGTATAAAATTTCTACATCAATTTTAACACTCCTAGATCATTCAAATATATAAAATGTAGCATTTTAGGTAGAAAATGCCTAGCCTTCATTTGCTCATTGCTGTCATCTCTCTTCCTCAAATTGCACTACCTTTACAAATTTCAATCTTTTTCACCCTGGTATGACTATACACCGCTATTTTCTTCTGTCCTTTAGAGAGCACAAGCTCTTCTGTTTAGATGATAAAGCACTGTAAGTTATAGAAATAAAAATTTGAAATCAAATGGTTGAAGTTTCCTTTTTCTTAAGTGATAAACAAGGAAATAAAGGGTGAAGGAATTGTAGATGTTTAGAGATATCAGTGTCTTAGGATCATATGGACTGATGGAAGGAAGGAATAAAATCAATACTTAGTTTAGTGTTAAGAATGTAGGGTCAGAAATGTAAATTAGCTCAATGTCAGGAATATAATGGCTTTCAACTTGCTCCATGAGAATGGCGGGCATGTGGGCATAGGTAAGCATTCCAATGCTGGAATGCTCAAGACATTTACCTGGATGACGAGGATGAGAATTCTGCACTTGCTGCTCAGAATGCATGAATCTAAGACTAACCACCACGTGTATCACAGCCTATACCTGAAAGTGAAGAGGAGTCTGTTCAGAAACAGGCGGGTTCTCATGGAACTCGTCCCCAGACTGAAGGCAGAGGAGGCTTGCAAGAAAATTTTGGCTGACCAGCCTGAAGTTCACAGGTCTAAAACCACAGAAGGTGCAAAGCTGTGAAGAACCACTCCAGGCCTAGAAGGAGGAAATCAAGACTCCATCAAAGGAAGAAGAGACCAAGAAATAAAGCTCCAACTCACTTGTCTGTACATAGTGGCCTTGGCAATTACATAGATTAAGCCATTCAATAAATAAGTCTGATTTGTGAAAGAAAAAAGAACAGGGTTTATGGAATACTCTAAATACTTAGAAACACTAGTGCTAATATTTAGATATAAAATTTTACTTTCTACAATATAAAGTTTAAACAGTGGGCTTCTTATCATGTGTATATTTTAATAATATGCTACATATATTAATCACTTCATACATATTTTGTTCATGTTAACTGATATCTAGATGATGACAAATATAAAGTTTTCTTTTGACAATAAAAATCTAAGTTTTGAATTTCTTTTGTCTTTTTGGAAATTGAAACATATTTACATTAAGACATTAAGATATTACTCTTAAACTAAGGTTAATTTCTTAAAGTTTGGTTCATCGAGGTATTAATGATAGTTGAAATTGTCTGTTAAATGCCATAAAATTAAGATGTTTTTATTATAGATACAATACTCTGAAAGATAGATGAAAACTGAGCTTTAATCTCAGAGGACAAATCAATTTGTAATTACTGAACTCTGAATATTATATCAATTTTATATGTTCCCCACTATTTCCTGTGTTTTAAAATATTTACTAGGGTAATCCAGTCTACTTTTAATGGCTTTCATTGCTGATGGCTTTATTCAAGTTTCACTCTAAGCAAAATTAGACAAAAGTTTAATTGAGTCAATCGATTGCTTTTGTTTCCCAGTCTAATCTCTCTCTCTCCCAACCCTTTCCTCTCTCTCTTCTTCTCTCTCCTTCCCTTCTTACCTTTTCTCTATTTCTCTCTCTCTCTCTCTCTCTCTGTCTTTCCAAGTAAGGTATATTCCAGTTAAGACATTACAGCTAGTTAAAGCTAAAGTCCCATGCCACTTATAAAAGCCATAAATGAGCAGTCACCTCCAGTAGCATATAATGTAGCTAATACATACAAATAGTGACCATATGTTTTACACTGAAAATGAGAACATGTAATTTGGCAGTTTTGGCGGGGGGGGCATTTATAGGTAGAAGCAGCAGACTAAGTTTTAGATTGCAAAATGATGAAATGTCTTTGTTTTTAATCATTCACAGGGACAAAGTGAAACAAGAATAATGGTGCCTTCTTTGCTTGGCTACTATGTGGACTAAAAGAAGTAACATTTCCAACCTCATACTATAGTGTCTGGTACATGGCAACTGTTCAATACACGATTAAAAGATTAAGCCTAGGGCAAGACAGGAATAAAGACACAGACGTAGAGAATGGACTTGAGGACATGGGGAGTGGGAAGAGTAAGCTGTGACAAAGTGAGAGAGTGGCATGGACATATATGCACTACCAAACGTAAAATAGATAGCTAATGGGAAGCAGCTGCATAGCACAGGGAGATCAGCTTGGTGCTTAGTGACCACCTAGAGGGGTGGAATAGGGAGGGTGGGAGGGAGACACAAGAGGGAGGGGATATGGGGATATAGGTATATGTATAGCTGATTCACTTTGTTATAAAGCAGAAATTAACACACCGTTGTAAAGCAGTTATACTCCAATAAAGATGTTAAAAAAAAAAAAGATTAAGGTGCACCAAGCTCATTTTCCCCTCTTGCTATTAAAGGTGGTCATGAGATTTCATTTTGGTCATTGGGAAATTAGGGGGAGATTTTGGTTAGGCTAGTTTTTTTTGTTTTGTTTTGTTTTTGTCTTCAGGCTTTCATCATTGTCACACAAAAAATGACACATCCGATCACAATAGTGTCCCAAACAGAGGTCCTCTCTTCATATGCCAAGTTCCTTTATGAAGGAGGAGACAATACTTCCCAGCATACACAGCTAATAATTTCAAGAGCAGTATTTAAAATCCAGGAGATCTTCCTGACAGACATTGCTCTCACCTGGCATGGCCCAAGTTTAGTGACCTATGTCAGTGGTTCAACAGGAGGTTAGAGGAAAAAGTCCTCTTCCTCTTCTAGAGAAAGATACAGCTCCATGCAGTGGAAATAAAATTAGGAAAGGAGTCAGGAGAATCATAGGGCTATGAAAAAACCTCCATAACTCAGAGAGTGGGTTCTGGAGCTGGAAAGTCTGAAAAGGAATTCTAGATCTGCTATTGAATGCACTTATGACCATGAGCAAGCTACATAACCTTTATATTGTGTTTCTTCCTCAGTTTCTTCATTTGTGTATAGTCTCATAGATTGATTGTGAATATTACATCAGTTAATATACAAAGTTCCTAGAACAGCTCCCAGCTCAAGGTGAGCCCTCCATAAACGCTGGTGAAAATTTTAATTAGACTGTGCATCTCAGATTTCTCTTATGAAAAATTGTGAATCTAAAGAGCTTTTTGCTTTTACAACATTAAGATTTTTAGTTGTAAGTCAGATATAAACCTGCTTTAGGAATAAAATTACTATTTTCCTCTTACCATTGTTTTAGAATAGTCCTCATTTTTTAATAGTTAAAGAAACAACAAGTGTACCGTTGACTACGGCACTTCTTAACAACGGATTATGCTGGAAGCCCTGTAAGATTTTTATTTTGTAACTTTTTTTGCTGGTTTGAGTCTTCGTTGCTGCGCGGGCTTTCTCTAGTCGCGGTGAGCGGGGGCTACTCTTTGTTGCAGTGCGTGGGCTTCTCATTGCCGTGGCTTCTCTTGTTGCGGAGCACGGGCTCTAGAGCACAGGCTCTAGAGCGCAGGCTCAGTAGTTGTGGTGCACGGGCTTAGTTGCTCCGCAGCATGTGGGATCTTCCCGGACCAGGGCTCGAACCCGTGTCCTCTGCATTGGCAGGTGGATTCTTAACCACTGTGCCACCAGGGAAATCCCTGGAAGATATTTTTAAAGTGCTAATATTCAGTGTCAGAAAAATTAAATCAGATTTAGGGATGAAGCAGGAGCTTGGCCATCAATATTGAGGCTATTTAATGAGAAACTTTGAGGTAATCTAAAAAGAAATGATGTTTTCTCTTTTTATTGCTCTACATTTTCATTGCTCCCATGAAATTTTATGAAGATAAATAAAAATATCTATAAACTGTTAGCATGTGGATGATAAATTCACAATAAACAAAAAACAAACAACAAAAACAAAGGATTTTTTTCTTCTTACTACTCAATGAAAATACATATTTCCTCAGGCTCTATAATCCTTTCAGGAATTGGGAGGTAATTTTCCACATGTTCACATTCACCAAGTTTCTCTTACTTGGCCTTTCTGGCTTCAATCATTGATATTCTTAAATGGCACTTCTTTTAGTCATCTCCAGTTTTATTTTTAAATGTTATTGAGTGCCGGGATTAATTTCTATTCAACTTTGTATTCTCCCAAAGGCCTTAGTAAGAATAAAATTTAATTCATTCAAAAATATATATTGAACATACATCAGGAAAAAATGTCTGTGGAATCTAAAATACACAGGAAAGATAAAGTTACTAAGGCAATTTGAAAATTTCTTTGGGGAAAATACTTTACAACTCATAGTATTTTAGGATGTGATGCATATGCTTAAAATATCTATTATGGCATTCCAATTTGAGAAGTAAACAGAGGATTCTGTGTAGGTATAAAGAGCACAACTTATAAACGATAGAACTAGAATGGATTCCTGGTTCAGAGTATTTTCCAATAGAACACAGTTGCCCCTAATTTTCCACCTTTTTGTCATCTGAAATGACTTTAGTGACCCAAATATATAAATACAATATAACCAAGGACGATATTGTTGAAGTAATGCTTTAAATACTACCTTGATTAAGCTCATGGAAACATAGCAGTTAGTCTTCTTTAGTCTATCCTAACTCAAGAAATAGTATAGAAGTTTTTGAAATAAAAATTTTTGTTTAGAGAAAAGCTATGATTTTGCTATCTACCTCAAAAATGGTTTGTGTAATGAAGAGTAGAAAACAATTAAAAGAGAGAGCATTCCACTAGAAATTGCATTCACTCATTCAAAAATACTTAACACAAAGCCTGGAGCATCCATGGCCTTGTCCACCCACTCTGCTCACATTCAACACATAAAGTGTTGTAATGATTTCTACATAAATCTACCTATCTTGCTTATCTTGCTTAAGCTGATTCAAAATATTCAGAAGGATTTACTGTTTTTCTTTCTCAGTGATATCTCTGCAGTTCTGGATCACAGACTTTGATTGTTAAAAACCATAAAAATAAAGACAAAGTATCCATTTCAGTGAAGACAATTTTGTGGAAGAGCAGGTGGCTGATAAAAAGCCCCACTCCTTGGTGTTGAGGCAAAAACAGCAGTTGAATAGCAAAGAGCACCCTTTCCTGTGGAGTTTAAATTAAATTCAGATTTGTTTGAGCAGGGCCTTAATAGAGTCCCTATGATTGGGTTGCTTTGGCTAAGCTGGTATCTCCACATGTTTTTGCTATGTTGCAGCCTATTTAGTCATTTTGTACACTCAATAAATGGTATTAGAGATAACCAACTGCTATATGTATTAAATATGTGGTTATTCTTTGGGACCTTGTGCTACAGTTCTTAAATGTGTAAGCTAAAAGAAACTCATAACATTAATACTGTTACAGTTGCCTTCTGTATTTATCACCAGTATTTAATCTTTACTATTTTACTTTTTCAGTCACAACTGCCAATCCCACTGCCTCCTATCCAGTATAGATTTATCTATACTGTCTAAAGAAGCTACTTCCATCAGTAATTAAAGAAAACTGCCTCTGGAAGAACTCCCATTGCAAAGCAGATATAGCAGCCACTATTAACACAGTGGTGTTTTACTGGTAGTAACTTTTAAAAGATGTTTCTTTTAGTCACCATAGAGAGGGGAATAGAAGTAAAAGAAGGATGAAAATTTGACAGATGAGAAATCAGATAAACTCTGTTTATCTCTCTTATTTTTTGTCCTTTTACAATAACTCTTCATATGTTTCTTCTATTTAGCATGAATTGAAAGCTGTCAGCTTTGTATAAGCATTAAAAGCAGACTAGAGTAGGCCTCCCAACCAATTAATATGTTTACACTAAAAAGCGTGGTCATGTGCTGCCTTTAGGCTGCAGGCAATTTAGGGATGAGCTTCATTCCACTACCTGTCACTTCTGGTACGTTTTAAGCAACCCAATACAGACATGAAGAGTATGCAGGCAAGGGTATTTAACCCAGTAACATGTATATTTACTTTGTCAGTCATGAAATACTAAATAGAAAGTTGTCGCATTTTTATTTGGAAAACATTTAGATCACAAAGGCTATGCAGTTTTGGACACATCACGAGATGCTCTGATATTGTACAGTAGAAGACAAGTAATGTAATATTTATTTCATATTGATGTAAACAATGGCCTTAGGATATGTTTGTTTATATAATCAGTTTAGTGGTCAGTCAGTCAACTTGGGTAGAAATGAATGAAGGAAATTACAGTGAGTATAATAGAAAAAGTTGAAGTAGAAATGAAATGAAAAAATCACTAGATCAACTGATTACTAATTGAATATTACTAGCTCATATTTATTGAACTTGGTTTCACAATTTACAATACTTCAATCTTCAAAAATAATGGGCTCCACTCTGGTTGAGGGTGTCTAAAGGCACCTGAAGAATCCTTTGTGAATAATTTTATTACTCTCAATCTCTCTCTATTGATGGGCAGAATGCTGGGTACTGCCCACTATGTCTTGCTTCTTTAACCTTGCCAAAGTGAAAGTGGTGGAGAGATTCAGTAAAATTTCAGAGATTAATCTCATATACAACTCCTATTTCTCCAATTCTCCCCCACCAAAATAAAAGCAGAAACTATGCTCTTTTTTCAAAATGTTTTAAGATTTAACGCTTTGTAGATAGTCTATAAAAAAGTCATAATCTTTTAAGATATTCTTGAAATATTAGAGCACCAAAAGATATATATTTGTTTCTTGAATTGCCATCACTATTCCAAATCCTTATTTTCTATGTTCATTATAGAGGCTTCTTACTATTTCCATTTCTCCAGGTTTTCAAATTTACCCTTTATAATTTGAAGTTATTTCCTTACTGGTGCATTACTGATGTGAACCGTGTTATCAAGATGGACCAAGTCTCACTGGCACGTTGCAGTATTTATCACATTTTCTTAAATGTAAAATAATAAAGACATTTTAAAATTATATAAGCATATTCTTTTATAGATTAATTTAAAATATTTTTAGGAATGTGCACCATATTATTAGTTTTCATAGAAATCACAACGAATTGGATTATCATGAAAAATAAAGTTTTATTTCTCTATTTCTGTTATAATAATCTCACAACTTTGGTATTCTTGGTCTTTATGACAAAAGTATAAATTTATTTTAACATGAAATGGAGTTTACATATTTCTCCTAAATAAAAACTTAAATTTTCAATAGAATATGTGCTTATAATGCCACATATTTTTGGTTTGTTTGTAATCAAAGTGGTCTGGCTGGAGATTGTCTTTGGTTGTACAGTCATGGTGTGCCCACCTCTTATTCTTGATTACTAATATTTATTGTTTTTCTAAATTAAGATATTCATTTTCTATTAACAATCTAATCACAATTTTTAAAAGAAGGAAAATTATGAAAGGGTAGATTTGAGATAGTTTGCAGAGAAATTCAACAGCTTTAAATTTTCTGAGAGAACCAAGCCTCATCTGTGTCTGTGGTAAAAGATTTAAGGATTCTTAGCAAAGTTAGGAGTCCTAACATTTGAAGGAGAATTATTTTCTTGCTGTTTAAAAAAAGTACAATGACCCTTTACTTTTGCTTAATGGAAAATGAACAATGTCAAGAAAATGTTACTGGGACTGACATATACACACTACTATATATAAAATAGATAAGTAATAAGAACCTACTGTATAGCACAGAGAACTCTACTCAGTACTCTGTAATGGCCTATATGGGGAAAGAAACTAAGAAAAGACTGGATATGTGTATATGTATAACTGATTCACTTTGCTGTACACCTGAAACTAACACAACATTGTGAATCAACTATACTCCAATAAAAATTTTAAAATAAAATAAAATAAAGTAAAAAGAAAATGTTACCTAAGAAAATGATAGCCAGTTTTCAATATCAAAGCTAAGAAGGCTGATAGGACTTAAAAAGCCAGAGAGAAACCAGTGAATAGAGTCAAGCTGACCCACAAGAATTTTCTTTTTTTTCTTCCATCCTCCCTAGAGTCTTTTTCTAGTCCTCCTGGTGATCAATATTAGACAATTGATACACATGGACTAATGGCAGAAGATTTGAGTTTGGAAAGCAGACCAAATTGCATTAAGCTCTTACAAAAGATTATTTAATCCTATCAATTTCCCTTTAAGGGAACCTCAGCTCATATGCATTAGACTCGAAGAAAGAAGAAACTTCCAGGAGACATAGTTGATCACTTCAAAGTAGCCAATAAAAAGAGCCTCCTGAGAGTAAAAGTGTTTATCTCCTCACACCATGGTAGAAAATAAAAACTGTATACAGCATTCTAGAAATGGGACATCATTGCTACTTTCTTAGATAAAGAGGAGAGAAGGATAACTGGACAAGAAATAATTGTTTTTTGTGAGAATAGGAAGACTGGAAGAAGTTGGTAGAAATTTAGTGAATGATCTATTCCTAGTGATTCCTTGTACCCAATAAACTTCTCTCCTGATTTGAATGGCAGTGACACATTACTATGAACACTGCCTCTGAGCTTGGGAAGAAATAAGCTAAAGCAGAGGTCAACTGAGTTTCTGAAGAATACGTCTCCAAATTTACGACAGAAACCACAATCTGTGAAACCAAGTTCTTTGTGAAGCTTAACATTTTAAGATATACATACACACGTTTATCTTAAAAGATTATCTTTAGCTATCTGTATCAAATGTAATCCTTGGCAAATCTTTGTATTAGTTTTCTACTGCTGCTGTAACATATTACCACAAACTGGGTAGCTTAACTCAAATTTATGAATATTTGGGACATCCCACTGGAGGTCAAAAGTCCAAAATTGATCTTGGCTAAAATCAAGGAGTTCAGGGCTGTGTTCTTTCTGGAGGCTCTACGAGATCTGTTTTCTTGTCTTTTCCAGCTTCTAAATGCTGCCTACATTTCTTGGCTTGTGACCCCTTTCCATCTTTTAAGCCAGCAATGTATAGTCGAGTCTTTCTCATATATATCACTCTGACACTGACTCTTCTGCCTCCCTTTTCTACTTTTCAAGACCCTTGTGGTTACATTAAACTAATTAGGATAACCCAGGATTATCTCACTATTTTAAAGTCAGCTGATTAGTGAGCAAACTTAATTTCACCTGCCATTCCCCTTTGTCATAAAACAGCATATTTACAGGTTCTGGGGATTAGAACAGGAACATATTTGAGAAGCTATTATTTTGCCTACAACACAGCCTAAAGTAAAGAGAGTTTCTGAATAGATCTCCAAATTCATAACAGTAACCATGTTTTTTGAAGCCATGTTCTTATTAATGCAGAACCTGAGCATTTTGAGGTATACATACACAAGCACATTTATCTTAAAATGTTTTCTTCAACTATCTTTAACTATCAAAAGCTAATCCTTGGTAAAGTCAGTCTGTATTAGTTCCCTGCAAATGCTGAAACAAATTATCACAAACAACATGGCTTAAAACAATAGAAATTTATCCTGTTGCAGCTTTGGAAGCCTGAAGTCTGAACTCAAGGTTTTGTTAGGGCCATGCTTCCTCCAGAGGTTCTAGGGGAAAATCTGTTCATTGCCTCTTACAGTTTCTTGTGGTCACTGGCATTCTTTGGTATTAGTGGCTCACTCCAGCGGTCCCCAACATTTTTGGCACCAGGAACCGGTTTTGTGGAAGACAAATTTTTCCACGGATGGTGGGGAGGATGGTTCAAGAGGTAATACGAGAGATGGGGAGCAATGGGGAGGAAGAGATGAAGCTTCCCTTGCTCGCCCGCCACTCACCTCCTGCTGTTCAGCCCAGTTCCTAACAGGCCGAGGACCGGTACTGGTCCGTTGCCCAGGGGTTGGGGACCCCTGGCTCCCTCCATTCTCTGCCTCCATCCTCACATTGTCTTCTCCTCTGTGTGTGTCTGTCTAATCTTCCTCTGCCTTCCTCTTATAAGGATACTTGTGATGGCATTTAGGACCTACCTGAATAATCCTGAATGATCACCTTATCTCAATATCCTTAACTTAAATATATCTGCAAAGATTTTTTTTCCAAATAAGGTAGCATTTACATGTCCCAGGGATTAGGATTTGTATATATCTTTGGGGCCACTATTCAATTTAAGGTCATAGAATATATGACATAGAAGTAAATTAGAAAGTATGCACAAAAATGTAAAAACTAATTTCCCCATCACACAGAGAAGAGGTAAAGTTAATTTCTGGGCCGAGGTCTGAAGAGCCTAAGAATTGAAAGAAGACTAAGAAATTAATAAAGCTTGACATAGGACAGTGTCCCAGAGAGGGCAATGATCCATTCTTATACTAGGCGAAATCCTAATTGGTAGGGGGAAAGAGGGAAATTTGAAACATGAATAAGATTAGGGATCCTTGAATGTTTAAGGAATATGTCTTTATCTTCCTAAGAAAAATTCTGGGAGACTGCAAGCCTGTTAGAGAACTTTAAACACCTAGCCTGATGCCAGACCAATTGAAAAACAGGTGCATGAGTTGCCAAGTTAAATAGAAATTCAGTGAGATAATAAGACAACTAGATACATGAGCTGGAAAACAGACACACTGAGTTTGGGCTCCCAGAATGTACAATAGTACATCTGAATAGTTCCTATGCTTCTGAGGGAAATAAAAAATTGGCTACCTGTGAGCTAGTCAATCTGGAGAGACATCATGTTTGGAAATAGAATGATGCAGAGAAAGCTGAGTAGAAACAGAAAAGCAAAAATGTTTATGGGGAACATTAGAAATGCAAAGGCAGCACAAAAGTTTCCTGATGACCAAAGAGCAGAAAGGATTATGTATATTTGCAAAGTCTTCTAGGAGACAGAGGACCATAATGAATCACATGCCCTATTTCCCTGGATACTACAATAATACTTGAAGCACTGCAAACTAGGTCTTCATTGAGCAGAAGTGTAGAAAAAAAAGAAAGGAGAAAAATTCCACACAATGTTTACCATTAGTTTAGAACATTGTTATTCCCAAACATAAGAAGAAAATCATCAAGCTAAACTAAATTCAGTTATAGAGATATAAAGCTCCATTTCTTTTTTTATGTGTGAATTGTGTCATTTTGTACTCATTACACTTGTAATCCTTCTACATTTTCCAATCAGGTAGTAGTTGGGGTCATGCTCTATAGAATATACATGAGAAAACTCACTAATTCCCAAAAGAGATCATTTACCTCTGTCCAGCTTTATGAGAACACTTTCCTTACCTTGACCTAAAAAAATATTACTCTGGTTACTTTTATCTAATGGGTTAGAGAAACTTAAGGAAGGGACACAAAAGGTCATATACACTAAAGATCACTAGCCCTACTCAATAGAAATCAAATCTTTGAGGTTAATTAAGGGTGTGTGTGTGTGGGTGTGTGGGTGTTGCTTTTCATACGCAAGTGCTATTTTTGTATGTGTGTGTGAAGTAACTTTGTCATTTCTGAAGATTCTCTGATCATCACTCCAAAATAAGGTTAAAGATAATATCAGGTTCGAACACTGATTCTTATTTCTCTATTAATATTCTTTAAGCAAACTAATATTATAGCCAGGAAATATCTACTATTGCATTTGGATTCCAATAATTTCTATCTCTAAGACAAGATAGATAGTCTTAGAGATTTAGAGTCTTAGAGTCTTAGAGATTTCTGTCTCTAAGACAAGATTGTGATAGTGTTTAGTATTTGTTTCTGCTTCTGTTTTAGAATCAATCAAGTTTATTTCAACACCCTTAATTTTCCATCCTTATCAGCCTTCTCATTTTTATTTTTGCATCTGTCATAAATATTTCATAGCTATACGATAAACTCAGGAGAAAGAAAGAATATTTCACACTTATGCTGTTGAAAATGAAACAAGCATTCTTCGCACACATTTTAACATCTTTAGAGTGTGGCCTTACACCTTTAATTTCCTATGAAAATCTCCTTTTATGAATCATAAATAGCATTAGTTATATAAACCAAAGTCAGGATATTTTAAATGGCTCAAAGCAATAGCAGGGCAAATCTGTTCTTTTTGTATTTAGAAATCGCTCTCTCTCTGTACCATATGTGTATATATATATATTCAACTTGTAATGATATTTAGCAAACTTGGTGTGTTACATAAAAGTATAATGCTTATATTTTATTTTTGTGAATTCAGTACAATTGAGTGTGATAATGTAAATGTGAAACTGTGTATACTAGAGGAATTATTGACATTTATAAAAATGACTATAAACAAAAATCAATTTGAAAACCATAGAAATGAAAGAAATTGTTCTATGATTCTTTTCTGGATGTGCATAATGGAATATTTCCAAGAGATTATTCCACTGTGTCTATTTTAACCATGTGTAAGGAAAGAATTTGTGTGCACAAAGGTAGCAATATTTAAATTTATTTACATATTGCAATAATACTCCTGAAAATAACTTAAGAATGTAAGTCTGGCTAACCTATTTAAACCATATCAGTCTATCTTATCTTGAAGGTATATCTAGTTTAGAGCGTAGACCCTTTTTACTCACATAATCTATAATTATAATAGAATCTTTGGGAAAAAATATATATGTTGAGTAATTTAAATAATTATGAGATAATTTTTGTACCCCACTATATTTATTGTGGGCAAGAGGACCACAACTTCTGATATGCCTTGTAGGACTTATATTCTCATATTCCCTAGGTACATTTCTTTTTCTCATATTATCAAGCTTCTCTCAATTTTCATAAAACTGAAAACATCACATTATATATGGATCATCTGCATATTTCTTTAAATTATATCATTAAATTCTTCATGGGAGGATTTGTTTGGGGATGCAAAAGTCTGATTCTGTGTATTAAAGCTTCTACTTTATGTATTGCACAGAATTTACCTGGGTACCTTCAGCCACATCTACTTTATTTCAAAGAAGTTAGAGAGATCAGTTGTGTCAAAAGTTCTTGATAGTTTAAGTCAGGTCAAAATTGAGACTTGATCATTGGATTGACCAATATAGATGTTAGTAGGAACATTCAAAGGAATTTACAGTAGGAGTAGTGGAGGCAAAGGCCTGATTGAGTGGTTTAGGTGAAAAAAAAAACAGAATAATAGGAGATATTGAATATAGAAAATCCTTTAAGATTCTTGTTCTAAAAAGGGAGAAGAAAAATGAGGTTTTAACAGAAGTGGAAATATTCATTCAAGATAGGTTTTTGGTTTTGTGTGTCAGTTTGTTAGTTTATATAAACTGCAAGAAATAGCAACTTTTTTGTATCTGATAGAATAATCCTCTCATAGTGGAGGGGGCAAGGGAGATTTCCAGGATCTCTTTTATTAGGGCACTGATCTCAGTTACGAGGGCTCTGCCCTCATGATCTAGTCATCTATCAACCGCCACACCTCCTAATGCTATCACATCGGGGATTAAAATGTCAACATTAATTTGGGGTGGGGGACACAATATTCAGTCTATAGCACAGGGCTTAGGGAAAATTATTTAGCTTATTTTTTCATACAAGCCACATCATTTTCGCAGGGAGGAAAATTGAAGATATTTACTAAAAGCAACTGGTAAAACTTAATATCTACAGATGCTAAGAATGAAAAAGAGTCTTCAGTCTGATGAGAAATTATACCAGTGGAAACTTTGATATTCAGGTAGGAATGAAAAGCGGTGGGTGTGATCTTGATAAATATAAAGGACTATTTTTTTTCTCTTGGCTTCTTTAAAATAAATAAGACTAAGTCAAAAATTATAATACTTTATTGTGGAATTTAAAGGATTAACAGTTAAAATATGAAACTCCCATTTATACTTGAATTTTAGATAGATAATTTGTTTAAGTATAAATATATTCCAAATGTAGGATGGGACATATTTACACTGAAAATTATTTGTTGTGTATCTGGAATTGAAACTTAACTGAGCATACTGCATGTTATTTGGTAAGTTTAGATATCTCAGGAAACTTTATTGTGTGTTGGTATAATATATTTTTGACACTTAGATCATAAATGTTGGGCAGGTCATAAATAGACCCATATAGTTGCAAAGTTTCTATTTTTTTAAGGACTGTGATATTAACTCTAATTATTCCATGAACAATGTGTGCATGTTGTATTTCTTAGTGCAACCACTTAAAAATGAAGAAAAGAGATATAGCTAAAAAGTCAATGAATAAGTAAAAATAGATTCCAAAAAATATCCATTTAACCTCTAAATAGGCAAAAGGAAGATATTACAAAAAACAGGAAAGGTAAGGAGACAGAAAAAAGAAGACAAATAGTAAAATGTAAAGCCTATTCTAAACATATCAATTACACTAAGAATTAATAAATTAAAATTTCTGTTTAAAAGACAGAGTTTGTCTGCAAGAGTTGTAATTAAGTATACATAAACACATATAAACACCCAAAAATGAAGAGTTAAGATATACTATGGAAACAGTAAACCTTAATGGATGAGAATGGATATATAAATATGGGATAAAGTGGACTTCAAGACAAAATGTATTAACAGAGACAAAGAGGAACATTTCAATTCATAGGAAGATAACTAATCATAGTAGACATGTAGGCGCAAAAATAACAGAGCTTCACAAGGTGTGAAGCAAGAATTGAAAAAGTGAATAAGCTAAATAGAATATTCCACAATCAGAACTGAAGATTCCAATATCCTTCTTTCAGCAATTGATAGAAAAACTAGGAAAAAGTATAAAAACATGGAAAACCTGAATAAACCTGTCACCCATCTTAAATTAATTGATATGTATAGAACAAAACACATAGTAACTGCTGAATACAAATGTTTTTTTCCATGGGCACATGGTACATTCACTAATATTGACCATACATTGGGCCACAGAAAAATCTAAATAAACTTAAAAGGATTACAATCATATAGAGTAAATTATCTGACCACAATGGATTTATTTGAAAATTAATGCATAGTACCACAAAAAAAAAAAACCTTAAAATCCTCAAAAACAAATTCAACAAAAGATGTGCAAGTCTTTTGAACTAAAAGAACAAAATAATAATGAGAGATATTAAAGAGGACATTCATAAACTGGGATACAACATATTCCTGGAGTGGAAATCTAAATATTGTAAACACATCAATGAAGCCCAAATTGACCTATTAAATTTAATGCAGTCACAATCATGATTCCATCTGACTTTGTTAGATAATTATAAGCCAAATATAAAATGTATGTAAAAAGGAAAAGACCTAGAATATCCAAATTATTATTTTTGGGCAATTGCATTTTATCCACTGATTTCTTGATTAAATAACTTTATTTAATTTGATGCTTTATTCAATTATATACAATTGTACTACATTTTATCTAGCTTTAATGTGTGTCTCTATCAAAACTATTTCTAGTCTCAACGAACTACACACATACACACACATGCACACACACACATTCGTATGTTATTTGGTAAATATTCACCTTGAACTTATCTTTGGTAGGAAGATAAGTTTTCATTTTAATTTTTATTTATTTGTCATTTTATATACTGATTATTTGTGTAAGTCAAGTGACAAGAGAATAAACATAGGTGAACTAAATAAACTATTTTAATTACCTTAAAACCTTAAATATAAATATTTCCAAATATATGTGGAAAAATTTGTAACTTTTACCTCACAAAGAAAGTAATAATAATGTGTCCCTGGTGAACAAGTGTAAATATTAGCAGGTGAGTAATAATATGTTAATAACAACAATAATTATAATAGGGTCTGGCACTATGTAAGTTATTTGCAGGTATAATTTCATTTAATTTTCTCAACAATTCTAAAGTTACACGTTACTCATGTAACATGTAACTTACAAGAGTAAGTTACTTACTCATGTAAGTAAGTACAATTAGAAATAGCATTCATTATAACAAAGGTAATAGAAATCACAACTAAAATTTTTCAAGCGCTCATTTTGACAGGCAATCTTCTCAGCACTTAGCTCATTTAATTCACACAAAAGCTAAACACTAATCTCTATTATTATGCCTGTTTTACAAAGGAGGTATCAGAGAGTTGAGTAATTTGCCCACATTTAACCAAGTGGTCCATGGAGAAGCTAGGATTTGAACTCTGGCATGCTGGCTCCAGAGTCTTGATTATGGGGTGATGAGCAGCCTTATATCCCTTACAAAGAGACGCATACTTGAAAATGTTATCAGGAATGAAGTACCTCAAATAATGGTTATTTTTCCTTTCCCATCTCCAACTCAAATCTGTTCTTTCTGCTGTTTTTGTCACTTGTTAACAATAGCAACTTATCTGCCTGGGACAGAAACTTGACTAGTCGTTTATGGTAAAAATAGAATCATTTTAAAAATTGAACTTAAAGTTTATTGCAAAGAATACACTGTAAAAAATATACCCTCAAAATAAATATATAATAATTAGATATGATGAGATCTAAAAGAGAAAATAAAAGATGGTTGGAGAGTGTGATTTACACTGAATGTAAGAGAACAGGTCCATAAGTGACCTTGGAGTCTGAAAGATGCTTAAGAATTATTCAGCTAAGTGGGGGATATTCCAGATTGATGGTTGTTGACATCAAAGTGGGATATTTATGAACAAGTAAGTTGGAAGGACAGAATGTTATCAATAATAATTTTATGAGTCAAGCCTTGAGTTAGAGTCTAGAGTATAGACTTAGGTTAGTCATAGAGTACTGCACTGGAATTGAGGAGGTTACCGACCTGGGAGGCCAGGTGCTAGATGTGCATCCTTAAGGACAACCTAGAAAAATAGCAGAACTTATAGTGGAAACGAAAAACATAAGTCAGGGCTAAAGTTTAATGAGTAAGAGAGACTGGTGGAAAATAGATATAAGTAGGGGGACAAGACAGTATAACAGAACAAACCTCTACATTACAGTAACCTCACAAAGAGGGGTAGAATATCTAGAAGTGGCATTGAGTCTTTTATTTCTCCTTCATATACAATCAGTCAGTGGTTGATTTATTTCTACCTCCTAAATATTTTGAACTACTTCCCCCCTTTTTGTTCTTTCATTTCTTTCATTTTATTTTCTGTTATTTCATACTTCAAGTTTAAGATCAATTCCTACTCATTTTCCTCCACAGTTATTGTAAAAACAGCCATTTATCCATCTCTTTTTCCCTTCATTAACTTATAACTCTTCCTTGCTCTAAATCCTTCTGTAATCATCTAGTACCTAAAGTGAAATATGCCAAGCTCTTTACTATATCTTACAATTCATGTGATGAATATGAATTCATATTCACAATATGGTCCTTCATAGCATGGCCTGTCTGTCTTTCCAGCTTTATCTCATGCAATTCCTTGGTTAAGACATTAATCTTCTGCAATACTAACTCCCTGTCATTCTTCAGCAGACCACAGACACTTATCCTGCTTATTGTTGCACTTAACATACAGAACATCAAATAATTATTTACTTGTTTCTCTGTCCATCTATAAATTCTTTGAAGGTATATATATATATATATATATATATATATATTTGTATGATTAGTGGAGTGGAATAGCACAAAAGCATGTTAATTTGGTTTGAATGTGGTTTAAATTAAATTATTGTCATTGATGTAGATATGAAATCATCTGCAAAGGAAGAAGAGAAAAAAAATCTGTCTCTAAATCCGAGGTGGTCTGCAAAGTAGCACTTACCTTCTAAACTCGTCCTTGAGAGATAGGTAGGAATTTAGTTACTTTGCAGTTAAAAGAAGACCATTCTCAAAATTTAGAATATCCTGAAAAAAGACATGGAAGGAAAGTATATGACATCCTGGTAGAACTATATACGGTCTGTATTACTAGAATATAGAACATAGAATTTCCAGAGATGGAGAGTTACAGACACAGCCCGGTAAAATAAAAGCATAAGAATAAGTTTGGAGATAGTAACAGTTAAGTTTACTTTAACCTATACAGTTTATTTCTGGAAATAAAATAGCATTCATTGCGTCAAATATTATTTCTAACTAGAGAAGTGTCATTTGTGTTTGTTCAGATTTGTGTTTGTTCTTAAGTACAATAATCCAAGTGACTGTGAAATTTGCCACTGGATTCATAAGATGGCAAAGCCTGTATTCTGGACAAGATAACTTTCATAACTAATGTCACTAATATTTATATACCAAGAGATTTCTAAGTAAATTTTCAGTTGTTTTTTCCCCAAGTGGTTGATCAGATTGTGTTTTAGCAATTACAACTTGCCAATGAACCCTGGCATTTACGTTAATAAGGTATAAATGAAGACATAGCTTGTTCTCTGAATGGTTGTAACAGCCTGCTGGGTTTCATCAATCATGAAGCAGCTCATGCTGGGACTAAACAACAAGGAAAAATACAAAAAAGAAAAAAAATGCTGAGGAAGGGAAGAATGTTACTGCTTTTAAATAGGTAAGGATTATATCTGTGAAACTAAAGTGTCAGAAAATAGCACAGGAATGTTTGAATGACACTATAATATAATTGTTTTCTTATAAGGATTATGATATGTAATATTTTTAAAGATTGTTAGATGAATAGAGTAAAAATTAAATTGAACAATGCTGTAAAATTAATTTGATAATAACAATTCCACTTATATCCAAATGATTTCATTCTTGGATGATTTCATTTTTAGATGCTAAGTAGTATTTTTCTGTGAGTGTTATTTCAAATTAAAGTTTTGCTTTAGAAAATATAAATTTTAAATGACATTAAGAGAAATATATATTTACTTTAAAATGCTTTCTCAAATCATTTTCAAGTACTAAAAATTATTTCTCTAAAGAATTTCCTTTACAGGATCTAAAATAATTGTTTGTTTTAAGAAGTAGTTTAAAATCTACCTAGCTTTTCCAGTAGAAAAATAATTTTCTTTGTGTCTTTAGGTCAACTTCACTTTCCAAACTATTGTATTCTTAAGAAAATATTACCTTATTTTTATTGACATATTCATCTCACATAATGGAGAATTGAGTCATTTTTAAAAGGAAATCATCCAAGTAAGATAAAAAGAACCTAAAGCACAAATAATTTCACTTATTAAATAAGATATGAATTATATATATATATTATATCTGAATTATAATAATTACTAATGATGTCTTTTTATATTAAAATTGCTCTACCAAGCCAAAAAATATTCATTCATTAATTTTCATTAATCCATTCAACAAATACCACCACTGGTAATATAGAAGAGATGCAATATACATAAAATGGTGAAGCAATTACAAGGACTTTCACCTCAAATATGAAAATAAGGTAAATATGCTTCCATTCCAGATGGTGTTAGTAGATTACGTTTGGGAAATTTCTCCCGTACTCACTACTGCAAACACATAGCAATGTGTTATAAAGAGTTAAAAGCAAATTATACGTACAGAGCTATATTTAAAAACAAGAATATCTTGGATTTAAAATACAAAGTATTGAACAAGACAGAAGTTGTAGTTGGCTGATCACTGGCTTTTGAAAGGGAGTAGATGTGGTGAGAATTACAGAGTAATGAGGATTAGAAATTATGCAGGCCTTCAGTTTTTGTGAGGGGAGAGTAGATGCTTGAGACAGAATGCCTGAATCCAGAAAGTGGGGTGGGGTTCCCCCATTCAAGAACACATTTAAAGAAAATTTCTTACTCATGACTCTTTGAGCAATGACTTATATGCAGCCCCATACATGGGAGGGGAGAGCAATGAAAATGTAGCATTAAATTCAGGATTTGGCCAACTCACTGACAGCCTTCCTCATTGGATATAACTTATTTTTAATATCACCATTACCATAAGAAAGGGGAGACAACAACAGATATTAAATCTATTTCAAACATGGAGACTCCACAGAGACCAAAAGTAAGCAAACACAAAACTACTAGATGAATAAAGGTGAATGCAGATAGACAAAGCAAAAAGGACAGGAAAATAAATGTCCATCCATGATGAACCTGAAAATTAAAATTCATGAATATTTTAAAGAAACCCATGAATAAATCTAAAATCAAAAATAGAAACATAGGGCTTCCCTGGTGGTGCAGTGGTTGAGAGTCCGCCTGCCGATGCAGGGGACGCAGGTTCGTGCCCCGGTCCGGGAAGATCCCACATGCCGCGAAGCGGCTGGGCCCGTGAGCCATGGCCGCTGAGCCTGCGCGTCCGGAGCCTGTGCTCCGCAACGGGAGAGGCCACAACAGTGAGAGGCCCGCGTACTGCAAAAAAAAAATAGAAACATAATTTTGACAAAATTAATATGCTGCATTAATGAAAAGTAAACTTGAAGTAAGCATGGTTAAGATCCTAAAACAGAAAAAGGAAAACATAACATCTAAAACAAAACAAAATGAATCAAACAAAAACAACAAGAAACTATAGATGTTATAAAACAATAATAGGTAAAAGCAGAAGAAGTAACAATGAACATGAAAACTACTAATTATTTATCATGAAAAAGTCAATAGAAAATTAAAAAGTACATCTGTGGGTTTATATATATATACATTCTTCTTGGTTTTTAGTGACTTTTCTTCAATTTAATTATGTATACACACACAGCTTCATACATGTGTATATGTGCACATTTATGTATAACTAAAATTCAGTTGCTAACACTAGGGAGAATAAGATTAGGAGATATTATGTCTGTAATAGTCTGTTTCTTAAAGAAAAACAAATCTGAGGCATATTTGGCAAAATGACAATATCTGTTAAAGTGTTTTACTTTATTATATTATCCTCCATACATTTTTATATTATTAAAATTAGAATACTGTTAAATAACAAAATAATAACAAGAAATAAAGCACCTTATTAATGATTTGGATGACTGCATCTTTCTAAATTGGGACATATATACAACTTAATTTTTTCAGGAAGTTAAAGCTTTGGTGCTAAAATAATCTGGGTTAGTAAAAATGGAAAATTATGTATGCTTGTGTAGGTATGTGTATTTATAAAATATTATTAGTTTATAATATAAATGCACTATTACCAATGTATGTGTATATTGATGTGTAAATATATGTATGTGTACATATATAAATACATATATATATATATAAAAACTACATACGTATAGCTCATTTATATATGAGAAAGAGAGGGAGAAAGAGAGAATTAACTCTGACTGAGAAAGCAAAAATCTGCTCTTCCATTCATCAGGCTGGGATGATAGATACAGATAAAGCCAGCTGCTGAGTTAACAAGAAACAACGTTTTTTCCCATGGTCCCTCTACAACTTTAAAGTATTATAGCAGTCCCTTCCTAAGTGACTACTTTCTATTCACAGCAAAACTTTTTTCTCTAACTCCAAAATTAAAGCCTATCAGAAACTGTTGTTTGAAATTACATCAGTAGAAATGTAACATCCTTCTCTTGCCTGGAGGATCTAATTGGCTTTGACACAGAAAAGCAGCCTTGATTTCCAATCCAGATGGAGAGTGTCAGATAAGGAGTTTCTAAAAACACTTTTTCACATTTATCATAACTTTGTAGTTTTGAAAGAAACAGAAACCTGGATTCCGTTTGCTGTCCAGAGCAGATATTAACCCCTTTACATGCAACCTACTTTGATTTAAGCCTGTCCAAACACTTCATTTTAATTTTACCTAAACTCCATTCTTTCTTCTAATCTCACAATTACTCCATCTTTTTCAGTTTTTGGTAAGATGTCCCATGGTGAGTTTTGAGTGTGTTTTCTCTTGTTGCTATGGGTCAATAAATCTAACTTTCTCAAATTACAATTTTGTCCCTGATTGTCTTAGTTGATTTGTCTAGAGCTAGATATAGATAGATAGATAGATAGATAGATAGATAGATAGATAAACATTTTGACCTGAAACAAATAGACTGCCAGATATTTCTCCAGCAAAGATGGATTTATTCGGGATCAGCAGAGAATTGCAATTCAGGGTTTGCAAACCATGGCAAGTCACATGCAAGTCCCCACAGGGCAAGGGAAGGAGAACACTTTTATAGAGAGGAAAAGGAAGTGGAAGGGCTATAGTAAACAAAGAGTACAGGGTTTTTCATTGACTACCTCCTTGACAGGAAAGAAGATATGTCCTTTTTCTCCTGTTAGGCTCTGCTGTCATCACAGGATGTGGGAGCTCCCCACTCTGGTCTCCCAATTCTATCTAACTGAGGTTTCTGTTACTTAATTTTTTACATTTCCCCATACATCTTGATCAAGATCTTTCCCTAAAAGCATTGCTGATGAAGAGTCAAGTTTTCTAGATTCAGTGGCTTTTTGTCCTTCAATGTCAAGAAAGACCTTTCCTGGGTTTAGTGTCTCACATTGGAGGGAAAGCGACAGATTGGAAACCTACTAAAGTCACATTCAAGTAACAAGGAGAAGTAAGAGAGTGAACTCTTAGGCACTTTTTATCTAAAATCCATATGTTTTCAAGATCATAGACATTGGAGATCATCTGAAGAATTATACCATCATCAAATGTTTGGTGACAAACTTCCAACAGGCTTGGTTTAGATATCTTGGGAAAGCTGTCTCGACAAATGCCACCTGATTCACTTCTGAAATATCTTTAATCTCAGATTTCATCAGATGATGTGCAGGTCCAGTAAGTGCTTTTCATGACACTTTAGATGTGTCATGTCAATCCAAGAGTCTATTCCTTGGACTTTGGTGGTACAAAAGCAGGTTAGCAGCACTTGATAAGAGCCTTTCCAGTGAGGTTGAAGAGAGTTCTTCTGGACGTATCTTTTCCAAAAGACAATATCTCCAGCTTGTAAGATATGGTTCTTAAGGTCTTCATCTCCTGAGTGTGCACTGTGAAAAGATTTCCCTACCAAAACATGGTTATTTTTAATAGGGGCAATTAGGCCTTTGCAAAATTGGAGTATCTGTCCTTTTATCAGTTGTGGGTCAGAAGAAGCAGTACATTGGGCCTCCTGTGACTATCTCAAAGGGTGAGAGTTTGTGAGTTCCAAAATAGGTGGAACTGAGATTGAGCAGGATCGACCACAATGCTTTTGGCCAAGGTATTAGGAGGGCCTCTACACATTTTGCCAACTGAGTCCTAATAATGGCATTAATGTGTTTGACTAAACCAGAGGATTGAGGCTAGTAAGCATAGTCAGTCCAGTGTGAGAGCATACAGACCGTGACTAAAATATATTTATATTTATGAGACAGAGAAAGTTGTATGAAATCCATTTGCCAGACCACTAATGGTCCGCTACGCAGTTTAAAATGTCCAGGAGCAGGACAAACAGGCTTCTCTGGGTTGTACTTCAGACAAGAGGGAAAGGTGAGGTAGCCACTTTTTTGCCCACCAATATTAATTCATGAATGCTATCATTTTGTCATTAGACTGATGGTCTAATACATGTACAGTGGTGAGGAATGGAAATTTTAGAGTCTCCAGTAAAACTAGATTGTTATTTGGTCCAAACCAGAACTTCCTCTTTTTACCAAAACAACAACTGTTGAATTTCCAAGCTTGTTTTTCCTTTCCTGAGGCCAGTTGTTAAGCCTCTCTACCCAGCTTTCCTAAAATATCATTTGGGGAAATATCCCTTTGGACTATAATAGAAGTCTGGCTGTTGTTGGTCCCTTTAAAGGCAGCATTCCTTGCAGAAATATCAGCAAGGTGACTTCTTTTAGCTTCCAGAGAGAGTCAAGTTTAGAATGCCACAGAATCAATAATAGCTAAAGGACAGGTAAAAGTATTGCACAGAATAATTCCTAAACATGGGACCATTCTTAATTTCATTTCCCCTGGAAGTAAGGAAGCCATGCTGCTTCTACAACAATCCAAAATCATGAATGACTCTGAAAGTGTATCTACTATCAGCATAAATATTGGCAGTTTTGTTCTTGACTAAAGTACAAGCCTGTGTAAGAGTGTATAATTCAACTTGTTGGGCTGAAGTAGCAATAGGTAAAGATGTTGTCTCCACAATAGCAAAAGGAATTGTAATAGCATACTCAGGACAATATTGCCATTGTCACCTTTTAAATAGGAACCATCAGTGAACCATGAGAAGTCAACGTTACCCAATGGAATTTCCTGTAGATTACTATGAGGAGTCAGGAGGTGATTCATCAGTATTAAGCAGTTGTGAGGGACTTTGTCAGTGACAGAGGGAAGAAGAGTATCTGGGTCAAGGTTATTACAATGTAAAAGAGTTATGTGAGGGCCAGTAAACAAAAGGACTCCATAGGAGGTGAGTTGGCTGACTGAGAAATGTTGACTGTGGTGAGAATTCAGAGGAGCATCTACTGCATGAAGTACACAGAGAGTTAAAGGGGATACCATAATGCATTTCCCAGTGGCCTCAGTCAAAACGGCACTGTCTAAAATGGCAGTGTCTGTAATGGCTCTTAGGCAAGGTGAGTATCCCCATGCCACAGGGCCCAGTTGCTGACTATAACACCCTATGGGTTAATTGTAGTCCCTGTGTTTTGGGGTGACTATCACAAGGGCATTTCCTTCCTTTTTGTATACAAAAAGAAGACTCTGATATAGGATTCCCAAGAGCAGGGGGTTCATAAAACTCTCCTTTAAGGCCTTGAAGGCTATGTCATCTGGTTCTTCCCATAAAATGGGATCAGGGTTGTTATTGTTGAGTAAAACATATAGAGTTTTGACTGTAAGAGAGACATTTGGAATCCAGTTTAGGCAATAACCAAGTAGCTTGAGAAAAACCTCACAGTTGGCACTTAGTTTAGGGTTTTGGGGAACCTAAGACACCATAAAATCTATCTGGATCTAGGTGTAGGCCTTGTTCTGATATCAGATGCCCTAAATATCAACCTGGGTTTGGGGAAACTGCAATTTTTCTTTGGTGACCTTATGTCCTTTTAAGGATAAAACTTTAGCAAGTGGATGCTGTCTGGATGCTGTCTTCGGGGGAACTAGACTTGTAAAGGAAAGGAAAGAAGCAAATCACCCACATATTGCAACAAAGTAGAACTTCTAGGAAACTTTATATCATCCAGATCAGCCTGCGGGATTTGCAAGAAATAACAAGGACTATTAGTATAACCCTGAGGCATTACTATCCAGGTGAATTGTTTTTCTTCTCAAGTGAAGGCATGAAGCTATCATCTAGCTTCATCAACCAAAATACTAAAGAATGCACTGCATAAATCAATTACAGTAAAGAATTTTCTTCCAGTGGAAATGGATGTTAGTGAGGTGTGAAGGTTAGAAATAGCAGGGTGAGGAGGGATATCAAAGTTGTTTCTTGCTCAGAGGTACTGGGCAATCTCCACCCACAGCCCTTAAGTTTTTTCACCAGTAATGTGTGAGTGTTACAGGGGCTAGACAAAGGAAAATGAGGCTTTGAGCCTTGTAATTTTCTATTATGGTCTTGAAGGGATTCTTTATTTATAGGGTATTGATTAATTCTGGGAAGCAGTTTTGAGGAGTCCATTTGAAATTTGATAGGAGGTGTGCTATGAATTTTGCCAACATCAGTTGGAGATTTTGCCCATAAGGAAAGTGGTAACTGATTCAATAGGGACAAATGATCAGTGCTTCAGAGAAAAAGGGAAGTTGAGCAAGAGAATTAGTTTGGGGGAATTTGTGAGGGTATAGGGGAGGCACATAGGGCAGATAGAAGGAAAGGAGGAAGATGGTGCCAGAAGTGGAGTCTGAGTCAAAGAAGCCAAGGAAGAAGAGCCTGATGCTTTGGGAGACATTTTATCTTTTTTCAATCATTTGTTTGTCTCAGTTAATCTTAAAATCTTATTTTGCAGAGAGGCAATTTTAGACTCCTGATATCATGGGGAAGCCTCAAAATACCAATCAAAGTAAGCATTCCACTCAGTTCTGGAAATGTTTGAGCTATTGTAGTCCAATTTGGTTTCAAGGAAATTCAGTTTGGGGATTTCAAAAGTTCCCCATAATGGCCACTGATATTCTAACTTTCCTTTGGTCAGTTTGGTCCATTTAGTTAGAAATGTGCATGGGAAAGGACCAAGGCTTTTAAATATAAAATTGACCAAAGTTCCTGTATGGGGGCCACTCTCAAAATACTTAGATAACCGGGATCCCATTTCTTAGAGTTTTTTTCCTCTAAAGAATGATTTGCAAATAGATTGAATAACTTACAACACAAATGGCTCAATTTAGACAGCTTGTAAGCCAATCCCAGCCAATTTAAAGGAAACAGCTTGGTTCCAGAGAAGCCAGGCCAAAGAATTTTTAGCCAGTTTCTAGAGAGAATAGTCCTTCCAAAGGAATAGGCCAAAGGCTAAAAAACTTGGCACCATTTCAGAGAAGCAACCCAACCCTGTTTCCAGAAGAATGGGTCAAAGGCTAGCTAACTTCAGTGAAATAGTCTGATTTCAAAATCAGACAGAGAGGTCAAACGAGTACTTGCATACAGAACAAGGCCTCAACCAGAAAGACAAAACCTTTAAGTAGGTCCAGAATAAAGCCTGGAGAGCTTCAAATGCAAAGAGGGCATGAGCTTGGATCAGGAGAAAGATGCACCTTCAAACTCCATGGTTGATGAGAAAAGCAGTGAGCAACAATGGGCTCAATTGTGGGCCCTGCACCTGTTTGCTCATCAGCGGCAGAGCCGTAGAGAGTCTTCTCTGTTCTCTGTACAGGCCACCAAAATACTAACTTGAAACAAATGGGCTGCCAGATATTTCTCCAGCAAAGATGGCTTTATTCAGGATCCACGGAGAACTGCAATTCAGGGTCTGCCACCATGGCAAGCCATGTGCAAGTCCCCACCTGGCAACGGAAAGAGAATGCTTTTGTATCGAGGAAAAGGAAGTTGGCACAGCTATAGTAAACAAAGAATCCATGGCTGTTCATTGGCTGAGTCCCTGCCAGGAAAGGAGAGGAGTCTTTCTTCTTCCTATTGGGCTCTGCTCTCATCACAGGGCATGAGTGCTCCACCTCTGATCTCCGAACCCTATTTAATTGAGATTTCTGTTTATTAATTTTTTACAATAGATAGATACATAGATAAATAGACAATCTCAATTCCATTCACTAACCAGATACAGACATTTTGCATAATAGTTCAGTAAATGGAGTCAGAAAAGTAGAAACAAGTATTGTATCATGGCATAGAAGGATAGCTCAACTTAAAAAATCTGACAATGTAGACCACCAAATTAATAGATTTAAAAAAAAGGATTATCTCTATAGATGCAGAAAAACACTTACTATAATTCATGATAATAAAAAAACAGATTCTTAGCAATCTGTGAATGGAAAGGAACTTCATTAACATAATTAAGGCTATCCAACTAATCTAGTCACCAAATTAGTAATAGAGATAGCATAGAATAATTGCCATTAAATTTAGTATTAAGAAATGGATGCCCTAGGGAATTCCCTGGTGGTCCAGTGGTTAGGGCTCTGCACTTCCACTGCAGGGGACACAGGGTTTGATCCCTGGCTGGGGAACAAAGAGCTCACATGCTGTGTGGTGCAACCAAAAAAAAAAAAAGAAACCTGACATTTCAGAAATGGATTCCCTCGTTCACCATTTCTGTTACATATCATCTTGAGCAGTGCAATAAGACAATAAAAAATAAAAATGAGATATAGACTGAAAAGGAGAAAAATTCCAATTTTTATGTAATGTGAATGCTAATATATAAAAGTACATATAAAATACAGAACACCTAAAATAGTTAGTATAAGATGAGCAAGTGAACTAGACAGAACAACATTAAAAAATGTTGATAATATTTTTATACATCAGTAACTGAAAATATATTATTAAAATAGAATTAAAAGTATAGGGTCTGAGAAATCTATCTAAAGATGCTTAGAATTTTTATTAAGAAATATACAAAACATTTTAAAAAGCATGTAATAAATGAAAAAATAAAGATGTTGATTTTCTTACAAGATCTATAAACATTTTAGGAAGTATTTATAAAAATCACAAATGTGTTTTCCCTTTAATGGAACTTAAGAAGCCCATCCTAAATTTCATGTAAAAATAAATGGCCAAGAACAGGCAAGACCATTTTGAAGACTAAAATATGAAACTGTCCCTGTCAAATTTCAAGACATACTATAAAATTTAGTAATTAAAACAATGTTATTGTAGAATTAGCATAGAGAATAAACCAGTTGTTCAGAATAGGGAACCAAGAAAGAGTCACACGCATTTATAGAAACTTTATAATATGACAGAGGTGATTTTAAAATCAGTGGGAAGAGGATGGTCTATCCAATAAATGGTACTGAAACAAATGACTGTCATAATTTTTTAAAAGATGATACACTGCTGAACTCTCTTTAATATTTATCTGGTTTGGTTTAGTAATAAAACTTCCTTATGAACAGCTTTCTAAGTCTGTTGATAGTTGCAGTGGGTCCCCATGAAAGAAGTAAAATGCATGTGAATTCTATATTTACTCCCAAGAACCTTTGTGATCTATTGTTGAATTTGGAGCTGTGCCTGTGCTCCAGGTTGCCGGGAGTCTGATCTCCAGACGGGGAGATAGTAGGACACTATTATATTTTGGATTAGGATTTTAAAGCCTTTCTTTTACAATAGGCTTTTTTAAAATCAAAGCACCATAACTCTTGCTCTCATAAAACATTGTAGACAATGAATTTTTCAGAAGAAATGTCCTGAAGCCTAGGCAGATATAATTATTTGCCCTATTTGGCACAAGTGTGGGTGAGAGAATAAACCTTTCTATGTCTTCTGAATCTATTTCTTTATTTTCCAAACTAAACTAGACATACTATTTTAAAATCAGTTTTAGTCTGTACCTATAATTTGAACAGAAAAAAATAAGAATGCCCTACATATCTAAGAGTGGGAAGAAGAAAGGGTGGAAAAGGGGAAAAGATTGCCTCTCGAGTTTAAGCCTAGAATTGCTAAGAATGGGACTGTGTCTTGGAGAATTGCAGGGTGGGGCGTCTGGCTGCAGATCAGCAGCAATTCTGCCATCTGGAAGCTTTAATTCCCTGCAGCTAGACACTTTTAAAAAGCTGCCCATCCCTTACGGTAAACTTAGCATTTCTGCTGTTCTGGCAACTATGCACTTGGTGTGCAGGCTGCCTCTGGCTATTAAGTTATTCTTGTCAGATTACCTCCTCTCCCAGACAGGCTGGAGCCTGTGGAGAGAGGTTCCGGGCTGGGTGCAGCATGCAGAGAGGCTGCACCAAGGTCAGGCAGAGATGGGTACTACTCATAGGTTGCATTTCCTGAAGATGTGGGGAGCAAGGAAAAGGTAGCATCTTGGAGAGAAACCACAATTTTGTGCAGGCAAATCTTACCACCAAGCTTCCATGTAGAAGGAGAAAGAGACAGAGACAGAGAGATGAAACTAAGGGGCAAAGATTGAAAATTTAATTATCGAGCCCAGGAATTAAGACTGGAGACAAATAAAAAGAGCATTTGGTGTTTCAACACAGATTGTAGGGCAAAACCTTCAGACTAAAAGAATAGCTTTAGGGACTTTTAACAAAGCACCCATGGCCTCAGGGACAGAAAGAAAGGGAACTATATAGAGTAAAACATTGCCTGGACAATTTGCCCTTCAAAATACTTAACTGAAAAATATCTAAATAACGTCTTTCCTTATTATGCTTATGAAAACTCTATATACATATATATAGCATAAACATATACATATGTGTGTGATAATAACATATACATATATATGTGATATGATAAACCTATATAAGGTGATAATTAAATAAACAGATATGGGAAGAATTTTACAAATTTGTTCTCATAAAAATTCTGACCTGAAAAAAAAATGGTTCATTGAAGGAGTCACATGAGTGAATATTTTCCAGCTGTGAATAGGCCATTAGAATCTAATTTAAAAAAAAAATTACAGTGAGCCGGAGACTCAAGATACTCCAAAAATTGCAAGCTCTACCACAGAGAATAGAACTTAGTATATATATACTAAGTGTATAACACAGTTATTTATTGCTTAAGGGTAAAAAGTGTTTTGAAGGATAAAGGAAGGAGGAGAAGGGGGACACATCGTATCTTTATCTTCAGGACACATAGTATTTTAACTGATTTGTTTCCTATATCAGTCAGGATTCTTAACTGCAAGCATCAGATATCAGCTTTGGCTAATTTAAACAGAAAGGGAATTGAATAAAAGATAACTTGGTAGCTCACACAAACTTTGGTACATGTCTAGATCAAGTTTGAAGACTACATAGCCAGGAATAACATCACAAGTTCTATCACCTAACATTATATAAACACCTCTTTACCAATATCCTTGAGAACAGGCACTCCAAAGTGCACCTCAGACATCATCAACTCTGGATGCTGGGGATGCTGAAACCACTGCCAGCACTGCCACCTGGATGTGGAAATTCCCAGTCACAACACTCACAGGATAGCTTCCTCATATTCACTGTTTTGTGTATGTCCAGCTGCAATCATGCAATAATTGGTGGGGCCCAGGTCACATCCAGCATCTTGACTGCACGTGCGCCTAAGAAAGCAAGTAACTGGCAGTTTAATCTTCAGCAGGGGAGATGGTTTGCATATTATTACCTTTAGTAGTAAATCATAGTCAATGGTTCTACAGTCTCTTAATCATATACATGGATATGATTTAGCTATTTTAATATGATAGAGCTAAGAATTTTGATTTGTATTAAGTACATGATAAATAGGTTTGGTTACAAATAAAAAACAGGGTAATAACTCCATCATATGAGGACAGAAGTTTTGAGTATGGAATGGTGATATTCAGAGACTTTGAAATCCAAATAACTCAATTCAGATACTATCTTAGAAGAATATTATGGTCCTCCATATGTGCGTATAACAATCCACATTTAAAAAGCCATTCCTTCTTCTGAATGCATATAATTATTGAGTTCCTCTAGCCTCTCTTTGTAACTACACAGATGACTGACCTAACACTTAAGTGTCTGAGAGCTACAGGTCACTGAAAAACTCCTAAAATGAAAAGACCCACAGAGACAGAAAAAACCTTTTTCTCAAAAAGAAAGTTAAATGTACTGGTATTACCTTTTACATTCTTTTTTGTATGTAAGATTCTATTATGTGCTGTAATATAATATAATAATATTCTATATGATTGAATTCTATATAGAATATATCTACATAAATAAAATATAATTCAATGTGTATGATTATATATCATAATCATATAATGAAGTGTAATGTAATCATAGTAGATATTTATTCTAAACAAATAAATAAAATATCACAATTCGCTGTAGTCAACCAAGAAAATGTTTCTTTATTCTTGATCTCAGACTGCCAGCATTTAACTTTTCTGATTCACCTAACGGACACATCTGATTTAAACATTAAAAGAATTGTGGGATATTTCATGCTTTTATTAATTCAGAGCAGAATAAATGGTAGATGTCATGTGCTTTATAAAATTAGTGCTTGTTTTCCTCCTGGCGTCTATGTACTCTTTTAGGGCAGGAAGACACATTATTCATCTTGACAACTCAGGGTGTTGAGCCTCACAAAGTAAATGCCTAGTTAATGGTTGTTTGAAAGACAAACTTTAAAATTATACTTAATTTAGGAGCTGATGATAAGGTTTGAGAAGGAAATACTAATTAAAATAAATAATAATATATTGGTACTCTATTGTATTAATCTCAGCACTTATATTTTTAATCAAAGAAAGATGATTAAATTATATATTTTAGAACCATCAATCTCAACAATTAAAAAATGAAAAACACTGATAACTATTATGGAATTAAGACAATCTCAGGATTGAAACAGTAACAACGATTACTTAGATTCAAACCGTAACCATTCTTGCCTGAAAATTTAACCCAGAAACAAAGGACCAATTTACTCCTGAGGATTGTCCTACTCAGCTTGCCTCAGGGCTTCCCACTCCACTCCCACCTTATTGAAATATACCTAAATTTAGTGTAAGTGTAAAAAGAAAAAAAATATTTAAAAAGTCATTAACAGAAAGCAATATCAACAAACATCACAATTGATTTATGCTTCTGATAACCAAAGTCTACATTCTTGCAGAGTATCACTGAGCCCTATCCATCTTGGCAGGACATTCAGCCCACCTTATAAAGTAAATTAGAAATGTTAGTCAATAAATAAATGTGTAGTGATAAGAATATAAACATGTAATGATTAAAATATATAAATAATGTTTAGTTTTTAACTTTGGCTTAAAATTTAAGTTTTTAAACAGATCAACTTCTATAAAATCACTGTAATCATAATTGTAGCAATAACTACCAATAATTAGGTATCCTGTTCGAGCTTCAAATTGAGCTTTAAAGTATATTTTTGTTTGTAAGAAGGTATTTTTTACTAACTATCTCACCTTCTTGTAAAATTTGAATGTTCTCAAATTGGCTGCAATCTTCTCAGATGTAGCTAGCCTGACCAGGCTAGTTAGCCCCTACTGTTCATCTTCTTGAATGTCCTTTTACAAATTACAACCATGCTTAGAATATTCCAATGTATAACTCAAGTATTCACAATGAATTTATATCATACACTTTAAAAATTAAAATTATGGTTTTCCATTCAAGCCAAACACATCACTTTATCCTGATGGGAGATATTTACAACCCTCAGTAAAATTATTCTGTTAAAATATTCTATACACAGTAACTATGTGCTTCATGGTGATATAAACATTACTTTTAAAATTACAATTAAAAAGTTGAATTTTTCTCTCTGAATTGGATCCCTTCTCTTATGTGAGTCCATCACTAATACTTTTAATGTGTGACAAATGACAACACTGTTTTAGGAAATATTACTATTCTTATCAAGAACACAGAACTCACAAAGTCATAATTAGCTGGTAGATTTGAATTATTAAAATGGATCCGTTATCAGAACATGAAATTTATCTTAATTGTATAATTTAAGAAGTGCTGTATTGCTTCAGGAAAAGTATAAGCCAAATATAAATGGATTAGTACCTTTAATTAACAACATTCAGGTAGTTGAAGATACCAAATCAGCTATCCCACATATTTCAAAGAGACAAAAACAGGTGTTAAATACATTCCTATTATTAAAACAAGATAAGCATTTGAACAAGGTTCAGGTAAATGGTTTAAAATTCTAATTAAAATTTAAGTATGCTGTAATAATGATACTATAACCCATAGATTTCAGTCTTGGATCTCTACATAGACTCAGGTAAAAAGGGACCAATGTTGTGGACCTGAAGCCTTAGAGACATCTGTATGTCACACACATGGATGACGCTTGAATTCAGTGCTCAGCTTTAGGACATCATGTACTAAAACCATTAACGACTCTTCTCATTAGCAACATCATCTACCTGGAGAAATGAAGATCTACATCCTCTAAGCAAAAGATATGGTCCTAATGCAGGAAAGTGTGTGGGCTGTGTTGCTACTGAGCCTGAAATCGGACACTGCTTGTGACTGTGGAGAGTTTGTAAAACAGAAGCACTTAGGTAAGAGAAAAGATGAATCTATTATCATTTTTATTTTCTCTCAGCAGGAATGAAACAGATTCTTCCAAAACAAAACAAAACAAGGAAAGTGTCAGTTCTCAGTTGAGCTTAATGTTCATTTTCCTGCTTCCTTTTGTGTTCCAGGTTGTTGGTCTGGAGGAACTCAGAATCATTTGTACAAGTGGCTGAGAAATATTTTGCCCTGTTTTACAAATTGTGTGATACTTAAAATTGTATACAAAATAGATTGATCTAGATAAAGCATTCAAGAAACATGATACTGATAGTCATTTAATGGACAATGAACATTAGAGTTGAGTCGTGAGTAGTTTTATTTCTATTAAAATATTTAGTAAGATTTGTAAATGCACTTTCATAAATTCAATTTTAAATATTCAATTTTAATAATTTTGATTTTAAAATGTATACTCAATTATAACTTATATTTTGCCTTTTAATATTGATACATCATTTTGGAAAAAAGCTTAAGAACATTTTTAAAAGCTTAAGAATATTTTATTTTTAGATTATTATTTTTGATTGTGGTTTAGGCAGGCTTCTTCCCGATGATAGGGTCCTGACCTCCCTCTCATCCTAGGGTCTACAGAATCCAAATGGCATAACCACAGAAATCTCTCCTCCTCCCTTTAGAAACTTGTAATTGTGAGTTATTTCTCTGTTCTTTAGAGAGGTACATCTCTTTAAAAATCCTCTTGCTTCTTTATTCCTGTCCTGCCCCTAGGTTCTTCAGAACCATTTTTTTTTTTTTAGATTCTATATATATGTGTTAGCATACGGTATTTTTTTTCTCTTTCTGACTTACTTCACTCTGTATGACTAGAGGGATGGGATAGGGAGGGTGGGAGGGAGACGCAAGAGGGAGGAGATGATAGGAGCCCATCTTCTTTTGGTGTCAAACTGTAAAGCTACCTCCTGTCATGAAGTATGTGAAAGTTTGCTTTTCCTTTGAGTGAGGATAATTAGCAAACGTAGATGACCTCTGATCCCCGTCCCACACCACCACCACACACACACCCACACCCACACACACACACACACACCAGCTCTTTAATACTCTCCACCCCTTGTTTCACTGGAGTTGAGTACAGACTTGGTACTCTTCTCTCTTCCCCATTACAATAGCTTTGAATGAAATCTTCCTTGTCTGTTTAACTTTGTCCAGTGCAATTTTTGTGGTTTTTTGGTTTTTTTGTTTTGTTTTTTTGCAGTACACGGGCCTCTCACTGCTGTGGCCTCTCCCGTTGCGGAGCACAGGCTCCGGACGCGCAGGCTCAGCAGCCATGGCTCACGGGCCCAGCCACTCCACGGCATGTGGGATCTTCCCGGACCGGGGCACGAACCCGTGTCTCCTGCATCAGCAGGCGGACTCTCAACCACTGCGCCACCAGGGAAGCCCGCAATTTTTGCTTTGACACGATTATCATCAGCCCATACATGAATCACAATAATTAAATATTATATAATCATCTTTGATAAATTTGATGCTTGCAATTATATCATTATATTTTAAATTTTGTCATAATGATGTTATATTTTTCAAGGCAGAAGATATGTTTTATTTAATAATTTGTTAGCATGATTTAATTTATTAAGTATTAAGATATAAGATATGAAGTCTTCATAGGCCCTGCAAATATTAGATGTGAGTCCATCGTAAAAGACCTATGAGCTTTCATATTAATCTATGAATTTCTTAATAACAATGCCATTAGAAAAGTTTATCTTGAAGACTAATTTAAGAGACATATGAACAATTGAAGTAAGGAAGTAATTTTTGTATAAAGGGAGTGTGAGGAATGCTGCTTACTAATCCTGGTTAAATCCTGATTTATACAGGGTCTACAAACAGTTGCATGCCTTCTTTGCTGATGAGGACACCTGCAATAAACTGCTTTCCTTATCTTCACAAAAATAGCACATAAAAAATTAGGTTTTTTGTTTTATGGCAAAAATGTTGGTTTCAACACAAAAGACCTTCCCTAAAATATATTAATGAATTTGAATAATTTGAACATTAAAATTCATCCTAATATGATTTTACTCTTATCAAAACTGAAATATTATTCTGTGTTAGAGTCAGCTTTTCTCATCTATTGATATTAACTGTATTTGCTCTTAAAATAGTATTGGTATTCTCCCTATGCCCCACCCTACAAATTTCCTTAGATAGAAGGGGAAAAGGAAGATTTCATAGATATTCAAGCAACTCAAAAAAATGGAATATATATTACATAATGGAGAAAGTTATTAAGTAATTCCTTTTATACAAATTGAGCCTTTGAAAATTACTTATAATAATCATTACTCAAGGATGCATATTGTTTTATTAAAATTGAAGTACATTTGTGTGGTTCACAAATGTTAAGATATTAAGTTTTGCCCCAGTGACGAGCATACATCATCCCATGGGTATAAACTATTAAAACAGACACCTGGAAAACTAGAATACTTGTCTGCTATTTAATGGGAAGGATTCTATTTAAACAGTTATGTATTCATAGCATTTAGTTATAATATAAAGATAATTTTTACACAAGTATTGCTACATTGTTTAAATATCATCACTGGCTAATGATAGTGTACATTTATACAGAACCTTCTGGTACAAAGTTTTTTACAAAACTAGCTAGCATGTTGAGTTTTAAATATTGTCTACTTGGATAATATATTTTAGAGTCAGTCTTAACAGGAAAATCATGCATTCTATAATTTTTTTTGGGGGGGTCACCATTTTAAAAATGTTTTACTGGTCCTAAAACACATTCCTAAAACTTGTGGTCCCTTAGTACCAGAATAGATTTCAATGGTTTGCATAAACTTGGAATATTTTATTATTAAAAATAAGATACCTGATGACATCATAGAAGTGGTATGAGCCTTATCTAAACTTTATACTCAGAGAGAAACTTCTGTCAAAACCTTTTAAAAAATATGATGGCATAAAAATCACAATAATGTCTTTAAGTTCTTCCTAATCTCATCCTCTTCTCATTAATCAACCCCTGAGCATGTCTAACTCTGTCAAATTACTGAGTGGGCCACAGAAAAAGAGAAAGAGGTATAGATTTTCTATCCTGCATTATGGTTCACTAAATTTCTGTTAGACTATTTAACTTCAGGAGGTTAACTTAAGATCTTTGTAGCATTAAACCTCTGTAATGTTTGGAGTCCATACTATTTGTATTCACCACTCTGCAAAATTAAGTGAGAATTAATGCACATGCTATACCTACCAACGTAAACTTAAAAAATTATAATGACAAATATATGTGTAGGTATATTAATCACTTCAGAAGAAAAGGATAAGGAAACATTAAATAGCTACCATTATTCCATGATTGACGTATTCTGAAGGAAATATGTATGGAGAGAGAAGGTAACATAGTGTGAGAATTAAGCACATTCATTCTAGAGTTGATCTGTATGACTAACCCGCCTGACTGTTCCCTGATCTGTAATATGGAAATAATAATAATTTTGCCTTGTTAGGTTTGTTGTGAGAATAAAACAATAAAACCAAACAACACATGAAAAGCAATAGGAAACTGCCTGGTGAAACTCTTATTATGGGCATTTAATAATATATTTTAATGTTAATAAAACATGACAGGTTATTCAAAATAGGAAAGAAATAATTTTGTCTATTATATATAATATCCTCTTTGAGCATCATTTTAAATATAGTCTTTGATCTCAAAATGAAGCTATAAAAATTTATTCTGTATGCTTTTAATTGTGACTTTTTGATATAAGCTTTTTAATTTATGGCATTTTGAATTGTTCTTCACTTCTTTTAGGGGTAATTCAAAATAAATTAAAGTAGAATCCTTCCTAATGGTGCTGCCTTACCAAAAATGTACTCCCAGAAATAACTTAGGAACACATGCCACATCTGTACAAAGGAAAAGGAGTTACGGAGAATAGGAAAATGTATATGATTTAGTGAAACTGAAAGCCCCCTCAATTTCATGACTATTTGAGCATGAAAGTTGCTTAAATATATTCTTCAAATGAATAGATTCCACTCGGGGATGCAAATTGAGGCCCAGGGGACCTTACTTATGAAAGTGCATAACTTACAGATTCAGGGCTAGAAGTAAAAAAAGATTCAGTGTATTTATTCTTTAAGTGCATTTCAATAAACAATGTAGAAATTTGAAAATGGACATTAAAAAACATACCTAGTCTTCAAATAGCTAGCTTACAGTAATGTTTACATTTAGCATGGATTAAGTTAATTATATAAATATTATTCTTCAAGTCACTGACAAAAAATTTTTTTTAATTTTTAAAAAAAATTATTTATTTTTGGCTGCTTTGTGTCTTCGTTGCTGTGTGCAGGTTTTCTCTAGTTGTGGTGAGCAGGGGCTACTCTTCGTTGCAGTGCACGGGCTTCTCATTGCAGTGACTTCTCTTGTTGCAGGCTCTAGGCACACGAGCTTCAGTAGTTGTGGCACGCAGGCTCAGTAGTTGTGGCTCACGGACTTAGTTGCTCCGCAGCATGTGGGATCTTCCTGGACCAGGGCTCGAACCTGTGTCCCCTGCATTAGCAGGCAGATTCTTAACCACTGCACCACCAGGGAGGTCCTTGTCACAAAACTTACATGCACACACAGACACACATAAACATACATATATACACACATATACTCGTCATTAAATAATTGCCAAATATATGACTAGAGTTAAGGGTAATGAAATCCAAATGTAAGACATTAAAGGATGCTGGAAAACAGAACACAAAATACTTTGGATTTTTTTCCCCAAAATATGAAGTCAGTCATTGGGAAATGCGAAACGTGCAGCCTCATTACCAGTGATAATTATGCAAGAGAATAGTGTCACTATTAAGCAAATAAAGAATCTAAGGCTCAAAAGGCCTATGGTTTGAGACCTATCACATGGTCTCTTCCCAAAAAGTTTAAACAGAGAGGAGCAAAATATGTACATGAAAGGTCCATCAGAGGTAAGCATGGCAGAACTTTATTATCTTGTATACCAGGAGTTTCTAAATCATAAAGATTATGGTACTGGTGGTGGAGACAAAGATAGGAGAAATTCCTATTGAGCTTCTTCTGGTAATTAGCCTCTAAGTAAGAGGCTAATTCGTGCTGATGTATCAACTCTATAGTAATAGACTCTCAAAAATGCCAGGCAATGAATCTGGTTCTCAACTAGTCAAGCCATGGAGGGAAAAATTACCAAGAGAGATAATTTATAATTGCTTGGATGGCAAAGAAGCCAGGGATTTAAATCCTTTAACAATAAGGACAGCATTTACTGTATGTTTAGTATTAAATTCTTCCCAGGAAGCCAAGATCATGAAAGACTAACCATGTTAGTACATACGTGGACTGTTTGTGCCTAACTGCAGAAAAGACTAGCAGAACAGTGTTTTGCTGTCATTAGGTCAATACAAGCAGATGTTCATTTGGCTGTAACTTGTCTACAAAAAACTTCCTGCTCACTGAAGAAAAGAGGTAAAAGGGCCCAAAGCTACTATAATGACTCACAGCTCCTAGGTTAAGGGACAAAAAGAATCCAGAATAATAAATCCCATGACAAGGAAAGATATGAATGATTCACTCCTTTAAACTTCAGTAATAACAATCCAAGATCTATAGCTGTTTCAATTTCTGGACCATTTTTAACTGGCAGCAAGTTATTCAAAGAATGTGAAATACAAAGGACCACCTTTGAACCACATGATGACCAAGCTGTGCTATCTGGAAACACCACTACCAGAATCTATTGAGTTAAGAGCATGGTTCCAAGGCCAGTGGCTATCCATTGAATGCAAATGTTAAAATAGAAGACTGTTGCTGCTGTTGCCTTGGATGTGCCTCAATAGGCACAAAGGGATAACAAAACCCTGGAGTGCTTCTTGCAGAAACCTGGAGCAGTGGATCTTACCAAGTAAAGGAATAGATATTAATCTTATATTACTTACCATTATCCCTCCCTTTTGGAATCTGTTCTAAGAATATCTTCCTGTCTGATCTCACTGATGCTGCCCATGTTGGAAGACACATGTTGGTACCATGCTTCATTTTGCTTTTAATGTATTATGATTTTGAAATAATTCATGTGTAAAAATGCGTGATGAATAAAATATTAAAAACTCATGTTCACACTACCTGCTGAAAATGCAAGATTACTCATAGTACTGATGTTCCATCCCTCCTCTTAAGATGAGAGGGAGGTGTGAAGGTAATAAGGTATTTAGCATTAAAGGTGAGTAAGGTATTAACTTCACTAGATATGTCTCTATGTTTTTACTTTATATGTTTGTAAATTTAAGGAATACATAGACTCGTTTTATAAAGTGCAAACAAGTAGTATCATAATTTATAATTTAAAATGTTACGTTTGGAGATGTAGCCATTTTTATACATATGTATTTTTTGCCACTTTGTATAAAATTCCAATACATTAATATACTATGATTGACATATCCATTTTCCATTTAATAAATATGTTAGTGGTTTTTAGCTATTAAAAATTTTGCTATGAATAGCTTTGTATATGTACTTGTGCATATGTGTAAGAGAGATTGTATGCTTTAAATCTAGGACTAGAATTACTGTGTAATAGAGTATCAAAATCCCTAGATGTTGCCAAATTGCTCACCAAAAGTTTTGTACTACACTTTAGATGTTTGAGTTTCCCTGTTTTGCTACATTTTCAACCCTTAGTACGGTTGAAACTTCACAATTTGGATCCACAAATTGTCTGAAATGGAATCCCCTAGTGATTGATTTTGCATCGCCTAGAATGGAATACTTTTCATGTGTTTATTAACCGTTTAGATTTCTCCCTCTCTCATTTGCCTGACATATTTTTGTCCATTATTGGATTCTATGAGGATGATTTACATATGATGGATAATAATATTTTATTATTTAGAAGTGTTGCCACTGACCATTTAGGTCAGTGGCTATGGTTGTCTAAGATGTCTTTATAATATAAGCAAATTTAGCACTCTAACACACAAATATTCTGAACCACCACCGTATTTTAAAATTCAAATTCCAAACACACTTGAGGGCAGGACTATGCTAACAAGTTCTCAGGGATCATTTATCATTATTATTTCATGCAAAACTCTGGCTGAAACAACTGAATTTTTTTTGTAATGCTTTGCTTTTATAGCCTCTTTCTAAGTAAAGTAAATTTATGCTAGTCTATCTTTTAGCTAAGAGTTTAATCCTTCAGCTTAAGGATATCCCAGATCTTCAAGAGTGGAAAAGTGGAGAGAGGGCCTTTTGAGAATACTGTGGAACTGCATTTGGATCCTCTTCAAAATTCTAGAAAAGCAAGTAAAGAAAGAAAATCCTTTATTAATTTAAATGTGGTGTGTTGACTTTTCTTTATTTAAATGTGATTTCATTTAGGGACTCAGTCACAAGGGCCCAGATATTTATTTATTTATTTATTGTTTACATATTTATTTCAAGAAAAGTTGTAAACAACTTTGAAATGAAAAGAGAGATGAAATGTGTGGGTATCCTAACTAGCTTTCCAATCAACCAGACAGAGTTCTCTTCATTTCATTACCTCTGAGCTACTTTATAATTCTGTAAGTTATAGATTATTGATAGCAATATCAACTGAATTGTTTTTCTAACAGATAGGCAAATTAGTTATTTCTGGTGGAGGGAAATTATTTCTCCCTTAAGCCAATTTTTCATCTATTTGTATATTCAATTTATCATCCTTTACACCCTCTGCTTCTCTCTCTCTCTTTCTCTCCCTCCCCACTTTGTCCATGTGTGTTTGTGTGTGTAGATATAAAACTTTGAATACTCCTTTGAACCAGTTTTAACACTTCTTGGTGAAATATAAGACCATCAAAAGTTAAGAATATTCAAATAGCTTTCCATGAGTTAAAGGAATAGAAATTATATTAGAATTAAATTCCTTGTACTAGAGTACTGGAAACCAAGGGTTATAGTACAAAAATTGTGAGAAAAAATGATTATGAACCTAAAGTTCTTTGCACTGAGATAATTCTTTGATTCAAAAATTTACTGATTTTTATGAAGATTAATTAATATTATCAGTTAATGTTCCCGAGAAACCTTTAATGCAGAAAACTCAAACTAGCCCAAGATGAAGAATAAAAGTTTTAGTTCAGATCTTGATGTTTAAATGTTATGAGAAAAAATTTTATGGATAAATTTTGATTTATAAAACTTTTTTGATGCTAAACTTCTTAAATAGATTTATCTTGTATTTTAGTCTTTTCATTATAATTCTTCTGCTTTAATTTCAGATGTAGATGTGAACAAATATTTTTCAAAACTACATGTATCAAATAGAATTTTTTAATAATCAAATGTTTTATAAAGTAATTTTCATTAAATTTTAACAACCTGTCAAAATCCACATTAATGAACCTGAAACACCTCTAAAGAAAGAAAATCTTAATTTTAAAACATCCACATTAAAATACTGACCATGTAAGTTCAAACTACAACTTAAAATAACTCTGTATGGTTTGGCCAGATGTCCACTTTTGAGAGAACAGCAACATAGAAAGGAACCTAAAGATTTTGAGAAATTAATCATAGTTAGAGAGTTTGGGCCAGAAGCAATGGTAACATAGCAACAGAGATGATATTGCTCTAGGACAGATTCATAAATCTTGAAGTACCATTTTATCCACTAAGGTGATAAGTATAATGTGCTTCACGTAGTGACAGTCTGAAACAATTAATTTAGGAGTAGTAAAATATCCTTAAAGTGTACTTAGTCACTTTAGTACTTAGTGTACTAAATTCAGCAAATTAAAAGCATAATGTGATATGACTATGACTAAAATAAAATATACCAACTATACCAAATGCTGGAAAGGATTCAGAGCAACAAGACCTCAGTAGCAAAGAGCCTACACAGCACCGGGTCTTAGTTTCTTCACTCCATTCTTCAATAAAAGGACAAAGGCTCCTACGGGAAATAACTAATTTTAGGGCTGGTATAGTGAAAATACAAAATGAGCCTGTAGCAAATTATAGTGCTAGAAAGTAATGAAATGCTAAGAAGTAAGTAAACATGTAAAAACTATAGGTGCAGCTTGAGCATACCTCCAGTGGCCAAAACAGGAACAATTTAAGTAATAAAATAAAAGTAGTTTTGGATTAAAGCACTAAGAGTAAAAGAAATATACATGAGTCCATAATGATATAAATAAACGATTGAATAAATATATTTGTAGGAAAAATAACAAACCTTCCCTACAGAAGAATTTCAAATAATAATTGCAGAAGAAATGCATAGCAATAATTGCTACAGGCAAGGTCCACTTATACCTGTTAAAATTTAGGCTAAGGTTTAAGGGGAGACAGGATATTTGTATATTCTCAAACTATCTCTCCTGTTATATTAATTAATTATTGTGATGGTTTTAATACATGTCCACAAATTCTTTGATACTCCTTTTTCTTGAAGATGAAGCTTAATTCTCATCCTCTTGCATGTGGGCTGGATTTAGTCACTCACTTCTTATGAACAGAGTATGAAGAGGAAAAATATAGTAACGTTTGCAGTGGAGAAACCTGGCAAGCTTAACATTACCAGTAGTAAAGTTGATATCCTACACTTCTGATATAATATCACGAGGGGGCACTTCACCTATGTGACATTAGTCCCTGAAATCTACAAACCAATTTAATCATGAAAAGACATCAGCCAGATGCAAATTGAGGGACATTCTACAACATACCTGACCAGTAATCTTGATTATGAAAGACAAGACCGAGAAATTCTCACAATTTAGAAGAGACTAAGGAGACGTGATGATGAAGTACACCATGGTGTTCTAGACTAGTTCATGGATCTAGAAAAGGACATTAGTGGATAAACTGGTAAAATGTGAAAAAATCCATAGTTTTGTTCATGGTATATATCACTGTTAATTACTTAGTTTTGTTAAAGAAACTATGGTTATATAAAATGCTAACTTCAGGGAAACCTGGGTGAAGAGTATATAGTAACTATCTGTACTGTGTTTGCAACTCTTCTTGAAATCTACAATTACTTAAAAGTAATGAGTTTAGGTGCACATGTAGAAATGATCATGTGAGGACACAGCAGGAAGGTGAGCCAAGGAGAGAGGCTGCAGAAGAAACCAAATCTGCTGACACCTTGATCTTGGACTTCCAGCCTCCAGAACTGTGGGAAAATAAATTTCTGTTGGTTTAAAAAAAAAATTAAAGAGTTTAAAAGTGAAAACAAGTCAAACTTACATCCTAGAATATGAAATAGGCCTCGTCCCTTATATTTTGCCTGTCACCTCTTTTTATAGCTAAATTGTGCTTTATAGTTAACTCTCACTATGAGCATGGATATTTTACTAAATTACCCAGTTCACAAGCCCTTGTTTATAGAATGTGTGATGCCCATACACGGAAAGATTTTTGACCATTCCTTCTCTGTCTTGCCATTTTTCAGCATATATAAATTTGGAGTCTGGAAAAAAAATTTTTTGACTAAGTAACAGGATGTGCTTCCTTTCCACACATAAGAGGAAGCAATACAAATTACAGAATGTTCATGCTGGTTTGCTTGGGTGTGTGGCCCTTTAATACATGCTGTAAAATCACTTGAATTATTTCAAAATTTCATCTATTATTATCAAATATAGAAGGTAAATATCTAGAATAAAACAACCCTGTATGTAATTTACATGGGGATATGCAGGGTTGCACGATGTTTTCAAAGTAATTTTAGTAACTTCACCTTACTATTTTAAATCAATCTTTTATAGTTATTGGTGAGATTGTGAATATTTTCTGTTCAACAGATTACACCTGACTATAGTACAAACAGAAAGTAATTACTGTCTCATTATATTAGTGTGACCCATATACTGAAAAAAATTGAAAAGTAATATTTTCTTGTTGATCTGTGAGAAAATTTGTTTAATAAATAAGTATGCTTGGACAGAAAATGAAGAGAAATGCACTTTTAAGTAATATGATTTCCTATCTCTGGTGTTTGATGTAGAATGAGAAACTAAATCATATGCTCAAGAATACATACCTCTTTCTATATGCACAAATTTCCACTGCTATCAGATGATAATATATTGTGGTAAAACACTGAGGCCTTTATTTTCACTTGAATAACTTAGGGAGAAGGAGAGGGATGAGCGCTTCCCTGGTAAACATTAAGATAAACCATTTTTAAAATGTTTAAAAAATAAACAGACAAACTACCATTAGAAAAAAATATATAAGACCAATTTCCAATGGAATGACTGTGTATTGAGAGAGATCATTCTGTTGAATGGAAAGTAGCTGGGGTGTGTTGTTGGTTTGCTGTGATAAGGGCACAAGAGAGAGAGAAGCAGAGACAGACACATGCCCACACCGTGTATAGATCCACACCTGGATTCTTGTGGATTTAGTAATGGAAACATCCTTAAGAAGTTACAAGGGACTTTGATTATGAACTACCGTGAGATCTAGAAAGAAACTAGCATCAGTGAGAAAATTGAGCATGTAATATATCTATGCTGCTTTCTTATAACCAACCCTGTTACTAACATACTGTGCTTTTGCTGGAGGAGTAATATGAAATTTAATAGGGCATATATCTCAATAGTTTATTGGTTCTTTTTTATTCATTTGTTCACTCAAAATATTATTGTGTGTAATATGTATGAATCTCTATGTTAGTCACTGAGGATTTGATAGTGAACAAATCAGGCATGGTCCCCACCTCTGTAGAATTCATAGTTTAGTGGAAACATAAATGAAAAAAATAATTATGTAATTGTAAAATTAATACAATTTTTGAAAGAGACAAGAAGAACAGGAGGAAAAGAGGGCTCTCACACTCGAGAAGTTGAGCTAGGCGGCCTTCTCTGTGAAGGTGTTAATTAAGCTAAGACAGGAATTGTGAAGAGAAACCAGGATGGAAAGACTGCTCCAGACAGAGACAATAGCATGTGCAAAAGCCCTGCAGTGAAAGGAGCCTAGAGGATTTCAGAAAAGACGATACCATATATAAATTGTAGTGCATAAAGGGAGAGAGCTAGAAAGGAAGCTCACTAATCAACTGATAAATTAGTTCTTTCATTCAGTGAATACTTACTTACTCATTCACTAGTGAACCGATTTTGGAAAGACATGTCTGTCACACACCTTTGAGAGACTTACAGCCTGGTGGAAAGAAAGACAGTAATCACGTTGGCACACAAACAAATGTAAATACAATGGGTCCTTGAGAATGTTGTGAAGGAAAGTCTGCTTTATGGCCTACAGGAGAAGCTTTTGACTACTCAGGGAGGTTAAGGAAAGCCCCTTAGTGAAAACTGTGCTGAGATTTCATAAATGAGATTTTAGGGCTTTAATCCAAAACTACTTGTATTGTACTACACGCTGTAGGCCAATTTTTCTGGAATCTAGGTCTCCAGTAAATAAAAAGTTTAACAAAATTCTGTAAGTTTTATAATTGAGAGGTACTGTGACAGAAAACATCAGAGTTAAAACAGGACACTACACTTAGCCCTACTTGGCCAACTTTGCAGAAGAGGTAATGCAAGCTGAGCCCTAAGAGATCAATAGGAATCCAATAAATTGGAAGAGTGTGAGAGAAGAACAGAAGGGGAAAAGGAGAACCTGTGAAAATTCATGGAGGCATGAAAAACAAGACACATTCAGGAAGCCTTTACATAGTCACCACAGTGTAGGTGTGCTTGGAGGAATGGCTGGATGTGAGTCCAAGCAGATAGGGAAGAACCACTTGGGTGGGACTGGCAGGCTCTGCGGAGTACTGTGGACTTTACACTTTATGAAATATGGTGGCATTTGAGGTTTTAAATGCATGATAGCATTTGTATTTTACAAAGGTCTCTTCTAATTTGATTTGAAAAAAGGTCTATATATGAGCAAAGAAAGATACTATTTAAAAATTCTTAAATATCGCCATCAAAGCACTCCTAATAGCAAAGGAAAGGGAATCATACCTTAGGCATCTAGTAGGGGAATCCCAAACTACCCATTGGTTGTAAAGGAGTTCAGCTTTAAGAAATAAATTCATGTAAATATTCCAAACTACCCAGTAAAATTATATTTGCAATTTTTTGCTAATTATAACACTTATTCTCCCCTATAAAAATTGTTCTGAAGAAAGTGAGAAGTCCTAAAAAAAGTCTCAGTTTACCACTTGGCACCCCAGTATGTAAACACTGGGGGTTAATAAAAAACAGTTTAAGAAACAGGATCACACACTTAACCTTACACAGAAAAAGAGGTATGCTTAGAATGTTGGTAGAAAAGCTATACACATGAGTGTGTGTAGACAGTTGAAACAAAACAAAGCAGAAATAACAAAAGCACAAATATTTTTGCTACCAAATCAACATATGAAGAGTTGTACAATAAAACTTTACCTGATTTGAGTACTGTATCTATAAATCCATATGCCATATGTGTAAAATTACATTTTAGAGATATTTACTATGAAATCCTTAATTTACTTAAAGCCATATTTTAAAAATGGCTTTATGTGTGAAACAATCTTTCTCTCAGCTGATTTTATACTTTATTAATAAGTATAAAATAAAATAAAGTATAAAATTTATTAATAAAGTATAAAATAAAGTATAAAATTATCTCATTGAAATTTGCATTTGCCATAGTTTACATTTCAAATAATTTTAAATTCTTAATGAGAAAGATGAAATCCCAGCTCAAAATCTATGTCCTCATTTTTACTCCAAATACTAAAGCAAGGGGTGCCTAGCAAAAACCCCTATTATACTTCATACTTTCCTGAGAAACAGAAAATGTACTGAAAATTGGTAATAAATATAGAGCCTCATTTTTGCCATGCTCTTCCTCTATACCATTAAGAGTTTTTAGATCTTCCATGATATTTAATCCAAATTCACACATATCTGATATCTAAGGTCCCATCTAGAACTGAATATAACAAAATTAGGTGATAAAAAGAAAATAAACTGATAAATCACTCTGTTATCTAACGGACTACTGTGTTATGCAAATGTCTTTTGGCAAAACTGTCATTTTTCTGGTCAGTATTTTACCCCAAACAAAGAGAAAATAAAGTCTCTTTCTTACCCTAATTTTTATTCTTTCTTATAAGTCATTTATTTTGGTGCCATCCAGATAAATTCATTATCAGTATTTTGACTGTACAGTTTATAGGCATATTTGCCTCTCATCAGTATAACTATAAGATTGAAATTTAATTTATTTTTTCCAGTCCACTTCACACACATTTGCTCACACTAAGAGCTTTAGAAAGAAACTTTAAAGGTGGCTGTTTCAGCTGGAAGTTTTGTCCTTTTGCCCCTTCCTTACTGTTTCTATCTGAAATGTGGACAAGATGGCTGGAGCTTCAGCAGCCATATGGTAATAAGACTATATTGAAGGTATAAATCATTATGATGAAAAGTAAAGATAGAAATTGACTGGGCTCTAACCATATGGTGCTTCCTTATTGGCACTGGGTTGTCTAAGCAAGTCTCTTACAAAAGAAAAAAAAAATTTTACTCAAACCTCAGTTATTGAAGTTTTCGATGACCTGCAGCCATACAATCCTGTGATACATTCAAATTAACCATTAGATTACTAGAGCATGAATTTGTTTCCATTCTTTTTCCTCATTTAAATCACACTCAGTAGGATATTTTTGTATGTAAGTACTAGACAGAGTCTTTCTTTTTCACTAAACACTATAGTGTAAACATCTTTCCATGCCTTTACATATTAAGTTTCACACAATTACAGTAATTAGACAAACCACCTATTATAGATTATTTTTTAATTTTTTTACTATTGTAAACAGCAGCACATAAATGTACTAGATTTTCAAATCCAAGTCAGCATCATGTACTGTTAAAAATAATTAATTAATTGGTCAAAACCAATTCGATCAAATAGAAGATAACACCAGGCAACTTCGTCTACACAAGAATGCTATATTTCTTAAGGAAGGGGTGGTTCTCTAAAACCAGACTCAACATAATTGGGGGCAGTATGAGTGCTGGGCACAAGTAACTGACAATTGTCATTGCGTGATATGAATCTAATCATGCTCATGGTAATGCAAAGGCTCGGTTTTCTTTTGCAGGACTCCACCACACATCGAAGAAATAGAAATGCATATTTAGGTGAGACTGTTGAGACACAGACATTTGTTATCTCATTTGTCATTGCTTATCATATTAAGTATGTTTTGGTGTTAAAATAGCCTTACTTTGCACAGGGCATATTAAATCTTTTGTTTGTTTTGATAGTCTGAATGTAATGAATAAATCACTTTTCCTACCGTTCTTGGTTTCAGATTATTCCAACACATTTGCTGCTTCTTACACATAATATGATGCTGCAAATGAGAAAACTGACAAGCAAGCAGAACAGACATAATTGCTTGAAATTTAACTTCAGAAATCAGCAAAAGTTCCCCAAACTTCAAAACTGTCCATTTCTTTTGTTACATCATTTTGTTGTTATATTTGGTTTGGTTTTGTTTTGGAAAAGTAATGCATAAGTGTCAGAATCTTTTTTTTTCTGCCCCTGCATAGTGTGCAGATCCAGCTAAATGTGAACATCTTTCTTAAGGTTATTCTATCCACTCCAATACAAAAGAATAATAACAATAATAGCATATTTTTCTGATAATATCATAACACTAATAACTAATACCACTGATTTAGACACCATTGCTTTGTTATTTTCTGCATGAATATCTTATTATTTAGCCTTTGCATTGTTACTTAACCTTTTTAATATTTTTAATCTTAAAGGGTGTTGTATTTACATTAGTCATTCAAGGAAAGTCTTGAACGCCTGGTTGGAGAGTTGTATTTATATGAAGATCTTCCCAAGGTTACCAGGAATATAATTTTTCTAAGGTCTTTCAGATCTACACATGATCCCTGTATTTTAACATTCTGCTCTCTCCATTCAAAGCATTTAAATCAATTTTTAATAATTTTTTTATGTTTAATTATGTGCTCTCCATACTATATTAAACTCCATGAAGGTGCAGTTTTATTCTATATTAAACTCCATGAAGATCAAAGATAGATTTCCCAAACCTAGAGACTTGGAAATACTGTGGTTTTTGTAATATTTGTCTTCTAATTTTACCCCAGAGTTGAATGCTCATGGGAACACAACTGCATATCTTTTTTTTTCTTCCAAGTGCAGGTTTATTAAATAAGGCCCTGTTTGTATATTTTAATAGCATACAGGGCCATATGGAGATCTATATTCAGAGAAGTTTTGCAATAAATGTCTCTTAAATAAGTAGATGAATTTTCTTTTGAAATAGTAAATTGATGTAATGTCTGTCATAAAAGTACTATTGTTTATTCTGTTTATCCATATAATTTCTACTACTCTTGGCTGAACTTTACTATTATTGTCATCTGATGTGGTTTGGTTTGATTTAATGTGGCAGTAGAAGTGGAAGTGATCAACACTTGATGGCTGATAATAACCACATTCCTCATACTTCTCTATACAATATATATGACTCTGATAATAAATGAAATGTGGTCTGAGTTTGGCCACAATCTGGCAACCTACTGAAACATATTCAGTCATTTTATTTAACAGGTTTGGAAGTAAGTATATTTTTGGAAAGTTTGCCTATCTTATGCTTATGGAAATCTTTCAGAATCATAAAGTTTAATTTTCTTTTTTTTTTTTTTTTTTTCAGTATGTGGGCCTCTCACTGTTGTGGCCTCTCCCGTTGTGGAGCACAGGCTCCAGACGCGCAGGCTCAGTGGCCATGGCTCACGGGCCCAGCTGCTCCATGGCGACATGTGGGATCTTCCCGGACCAGGGCACGAACCCGTGTCCCCTGCATCGGCAGGCGGACTCTCAACCACTGCGCCACCAGGGAAGCCCATAAAGTTTAATTTTTTAATTGGGCTTGTATAAGGTACAGTCTTTATGGAACTCTTTATATTTACCACTCTAATGGATAATATACTTTTATAGTATACAACAGAGTATATTTTATTCACTGAATCCCTTGGAAGTTAAGTCCATTTTAAATAAAGAATGACACATTCTTGAAATGCTATTTTAAGATTAAATTTTTAATGCAATGGAAAACTAAACAACTCTATCTCAATGACAAAAGGAACTAAAAATAATGCTTTTAATTCTAAGAATTCTAAGTTCTTGCTCAGTTGATTCTAGTAAACTTCATTTTCTCTTTCATTTTATCATTTATTCTTCTAAATTTTAAAATTTCCGTATAAATAAATATTCCATTGTATATGTATGTATTATTTTTCTATGACTGCTGTAACAAATTACCACAAACTTGGTGGCCTAAAGCAACAAATTATTATTTTACAGTTCTGTAGGTTAGAAGTCTGACTTAGCCCATACTGGGCCTAAATTCAAAGTGTTTGCTGGGCTGCATTCCTTCTGGAGGCTCTAGGGAAGAATCAGGTCCTTGCCTTTTCCAGCTTCCAAAAGCCACACACATTCCTTGGCTTGCAGTCCCTCACTCTATGTTCAAAGCCAACAACAGTGGGTTGAGTCTTTCTCATAATGCCATCTCTCTGGTTCTCTACAGTCAGGATAGGTATCTGCTTTTAAGAATCCATGTGATTAGATTGGATCCACCTGACTAACTCAGGACACTTTCTCCATCCTTAACTTAATCATATCTGTGAAGTTCCTTTTGCCGTGTAAGGTAACATAGTCACAGATTCCAAGGATTACGTTGCAGGTATCTTTGGGGATCATTATTCTGCCTACTGTGTCTGTGAAATAAGCATGTACTGATACAATAATAAATCATAAAATAAGTAGGTGAGGTGTATGTAAGGAAAATTATTTTAGACAAGAACATTTTGTGTTAGTTGCTCAAAAACCTAGCAAAGAATTCCAAAAAGGATATGTTACTTGTTAAAAATTTAACATAATGTCCTCAGAAATTTTAGGTGACTTCATTATCTTTTTCTTAATATAGGTCACATTTTCTCTTATCATTATCATTCTTTTATTATTTATATAATCTCCATTTCTCCTGTTTATGGCCAAGGGTACTCAAAATAAGAAATTTTTAGTTTGTTTAATGTACTATCTAGGGAATGTCTGTTACATTCATTGTAATGGGGACCGTATCACAGTCTACATATGTATGCTTACAGCCCTACAGGCATAGAATTATTTTGAAATATTTAATGAAGAGCACCACCCTCAAATATGCACACTGCACAGTGACAGTTTTAAGTAAGTAAGAGAGTTTTCTTGTTCCTTTCCCCATGCCTCTAGCATCTCTAGCCTATAAAATGTTGTCTCCTATTTTGGTGTCTGTCTTAATAAGGAATTAATTCTACTCAGGGTTATTTAACCATTTTAGCTCCACTCTGGGCTCACTGATGATCCAAATCCTAGTTATTTACTGGATTATTTACTGCACATTCCTGGCTTTCAAAAACCCTTACTGTGTATACAATATTCTCAAATTCCCTTAGAAAAAAAAATTTCTTTTTAAATTCTTCTTTTTTTCCTTGTATTATATTTTTAATTTTTCCACGAAACAGTAATTTATCTTTAGCCTTTCCTTATCACCTTCTCATTTTCTAACACCTAATCCCCTCTATCGTTTACCCTGCTGCTACAGACACAGAGCATTCACCCACACTTTATATTGATCAAAATATTTTCACATTAAAAATAAATTCTGATTGACGTAAAAATCTTCATGGCCCCTCCCGTTTGTCTTTATTCTCTGCTACTCTGTGGATTTACCTTTGTCTTCTCCTTCAGGAGCAATACCCTTTAGGCTTCAGGGATTCTTCTTGTCCTTAATTAGATGGATCCTTCATAAGCCCTAGTTAAATAGCTCAGGTGAGTCTTCATCAATTCCACTTTTTTGCTGGTCTGTTTGTAGAGATGGTAACTTCCTTTCTCTCCCCAATGCTATCTCTTCACTGAGTCCAGTTCCAGTTATTGGGTCTTCATCAGAATTCCATCTAAACCCACAGCTTAGTCTCTGCTACTTTTTCCTAAGTCTGTCAAACACCAACAGACTGACTGCTGGATCCTAACATCTTGCCTCTTCAAGTTGCTCCCTCCTCATGGGATTTTATGGTGGCTTGGATGACTGTTTACTGTATATCACTATACTCAGAGGATACATGGGCCACCACCACACGCTTGTGTTTCTCCTATCATATGTCCTCTAGCCTGACCCGTGGATAGGTCCATTTTAAAAGTTCATTATCTAGAAACAAGCAAATTGTCAAAATATAGCTGATTCACTTTGTTATACAGCAGAAACTAACACAACATTGTAAAGCAATTATACTCCAATAAAGATGTTAAAAAAATAACATCAGTCAATAAAATATTACTATGAATATTTAGAAGAGTTTCATAGAAATATAAAGTTATTGAGCCTCTCTAATTTCCCAGATATTTTGCGGATTAACAGTAAGCAGAAAATAGAATCTTGCTCTCAAGGAGTTTACAGTCTGGTAAAGGAGGCAGATATTAATGGAATAATTTATAATGAATGTACAAACCACGGTAAATGGATGAAAGTCACTGGGTTCTGTGAGTGCATTATAAAAGGACCTGAGCTAGACAAGTGGGTCCTTTCTGAAGAAGTAACACCTGAGCAAAAGTATCAGGATGAATAGTGGCTGAATATTAAAATGGAAGCAGTGCTGGGGAGCACAGAGGGTCTTCTTGGCAAAGAACAGAGCTCTGTCAGTGGTGGAAGAGCACATGACGTCTGAAGAACCGAAACAAAATGCTGCAGTGCTAACGTTTATTAAACCAGGAAGTAATACGTAATGAAGCGTTAGAGGGAGGCAGGGCTTTATCGGTCATGCCAAGCAATATTAGATTTTAAACAGGGCGAGTGACATCACAAGATTTGCAAAGATCACCTTGGCTACAATGTGGGGAACGGGTTGGAGAAGGGCCAGAGCCGATGAGGAAGATCTTTTAGTAGGTGATGGCATACTTCACCTGAGGGAAGATGGGGATTGGGGCCTTCTGTGGAAGTATACACAGTCTTAGAAAAGATTTGCTAGTTACATGACAAATGTGCTAGAATTAAATTGTGGGAAAAAATACCCAATACCCATCAATCCCATTTAGAATAGCTTGTATTGATAGCAGTGTACACATAATAAAATTTTGTAACATTTCTCTTATGTGTGTGCTTCTTTTAACTATCAGAGCTATCTTGTGAGGAAAGCCAGTAGCTATTTTCCCATTTTCCCAAGTCAGTGTAATTTCAGAAAAGGCAAATGTCTTGTCAAAGGTAAGCAGTAAATAGCAAAGCAGGTCCTATTGGACCCTTGATACCACTTCTTTCTCCTTCTATTGCATTGCACCCACAGAATTTAGCCCCTTCTCTTCTCGCATAAAAACATGTACCTACTCTAGGACAGTGAACACTTTTCTGCATGTTTTCATGCTCAACAGCAATTGCCAATTTTTATTCTCTTTCCTTAGGGTCCCACTGTGCTGAATACTGAACAAAAATTGGAATACTATGTTGGGCCATGCCCATGGTTCCATTTCTCCTCTTCAGCATATGTCGACAAAGAATTTTAATTCTACATGACCAGCAACTCACAAGCATGCTTGTAGCTCAAGAAATTTTGAAGTGGACTTTAGAATCCACAAACACATTCTAGACAGATAACATCTAGTGCTGGTCCCAGGGAGGAAAATACCACTCGAGTTATATTCTTCATTAAATTTTCTTCCTAAAGTGGTCAGTAACCTTAATTTTTAAAATGCCAAAAAAGGCTCAAAGCTCCTATCAGCTATGGCATTATACAATCTGAAGTTAAAATACATTAAATACGGCTGCTTCCCACTAGCTTCAGCTCGGTGGTTTGTGACCACCTAGAGGGGTGGGATAGGGAGGGTGGGAGGGAGGGAGATACAAGAGGGAAGAGATATGGGGACATATGTATATGTATAACTGATTCACTTTGTTATAAAGCAGAAACTAACACACCATTGTAAAGCAATTATACCTCAATAAAGATGTTAAAAAATACATTAAATATTATGTGGAAAAGGGAACAAGTCATATGCAATAAGCTAAAATTGCTGACACAGTACTTTCATAGGTTCTTTCCCAGAGGTTTTATTACAGTTATATAAGAAATCATTCACTTATGAAGTTCAAAAAAACTTTTTGCATAGATTTTGGGGGGATTACATTTTTGAGAGATACAGCAGGCAAGTATGAAATATTGCTTACAATAATTTAAGAATGAACATTTGAGCAAATACAAACTCTGACTTAACCCATATTTTCTTATTTATTCAAAATTCAAAATTTTTGAAGCTTCCTATGGTAAAGATCATTTAAAGTTTGTGAGGTTAAAAAATATATATATATTTCTATCACTACTGAAAACAGACGCCTAAGCCCTATTTCTTACCACTGCAGTTACACTTTTCTTTTTTTCTGACGTTTTTTGTTTGTTTGTTTTGTGTTACGTGGGCCTCTCATTGCTGTGGCCTCTCCTGCTGCGGGGCACAGGCTCCGTAGGCGCAGGCTCAGCGGCCATGGCTCACGGGCCCAGCCGCTCCACGGCATGTGGGATCTTCCCGGACCGGGGCACGAACCCACGTCCCCTGCATCGGCAGGCAGATGCTCAACAACTGCGCCACCAGGGAAGCCCTGCCATTTTAATGGAAGTATACAGAAAACATTATTCAATACAATTGCTTTGTAATGCTTGGTATTTGGAAAAAATTAAATTTTACAGGTTTTTTATGCTTCTATCATATTAATCTTCCTTCTTTATAATTAATTCAGACTTGCTGGTAAGCCTTTTGTTATTTTGCCTCTCTTGAGAGATTTTTGTAATGAAAAAATGGAAAAATTTTCAAGGTAAGTGTATGCAATTCAAAAGAAAATCATCTTAGAAAAGTAGCATTATATCATGTATTAAGAGTTTCCTTAAGAATGACCTTCCTTCTAGAAAGAAGAGAGCACATATTAAACATTTACAGTCTGATAAATTAAGTTTTGATAAAGGGGAAAAAGGAAATAAATAAAATCTTGATTTAGACATAAAGCCTGGATGAGTGTGGCAATAACCAGTTACTTCAATGTTAGCTGCTTATGTTTCACATAAATGTATGCATTTAACAGAAACAAATCTGCTTCATGAAATAAAGCAAAATAATTAAAGTAGAAAAAAAATAAATTATTTCACTAAATAAATTATTTTAAATTAAACAACTATGACATTATTACAGAGAAAGTATCATTTATTTAATATCAACTTACGAATCACAAAATATTCACTTATCATCCAAATTCAACATATTTAAAAACACGATATTTGATTACTCCTGGTTCTTTTTAAAGATGGTAGTTTCACTTCTCCTGAGATTCCCATTGTCTCCAAGGAGAGAAGTCCTGGCAATTTTGGAAGTTTTTGGCTTCACTCATATGGCACAGAATGAGATTTTTTTCATTCCAAGTAGCTGTATACAGAGTTAGGAAAAGTGATAAGGCAGAAGATTGATCCCAACTTCATATTTCAAAGATAAACCATAAGAGGTCTTCCTTCTAATTTAAATTAAAGTTTTTGTGCTTTGAGATATCCATGGAAAATTTTATACATGATGTTACAAAAAGCTTAAAGTTCTGAAATTGTGTCAAAGCAAAGGTTAGCTCAAGGTTAAATTGTATTAGAAAATTTTTTCCCACATAAAATCATGACACACTTGCATTGTTGTATAATTCTATAATGTGTAAGTTGCACTATTGTATAATGATGTCACATTTGGACCTAACAGTTTCATATTGAAATCAATGGCATCTAAACCTTCATACAGCTCTTGTATGAATATCTTCATTTAAAAGTAAATTCCAACATCTTACCTTATTATAAAAGATGAAGAATATTGGCTGAGGTCCATCAAATAGTGTCCAGATTCCAACCATATTTTAAGTAATTTTACAATTCCACTGAAATGAATGTGTCTTAAATCCTATTTGTCCGAAATTATATGAAGCATCACCATGGCAACATGATTCTAAGGAAAAGATATTTCAGAGCTTAAGAAGTCTGAAAAGTAAATGTCAGAGACCAATAATTCTGGGATTCTTGCTCTTTGAAGAATTCCATATATTTACATGAATATTTAAACATATTAAATCATAGCTTACAAATATTACCAAAAGTACATTTACTTATGAGTAAAATTACTTGCTTCATCCCAACAATATATTTAAAATATATCATCAGTGCTGAGTACTTCTGAAGTGAATATAAATGTAACTTAAAGTATGATCACATTTGTGTTTACAAATATATCCAGTGTTCAACATTATCTTATATTTGTATAGTGCTTTTAAATTTTAAATGTTTTATCTTACATAAAGAACACTAGACACCTTATACTTGTGCTACTTTTGATCACACACCTGTTTTTATGTTAGAGACATAAAAGCAGTTTCAAAGAACAATCTTAATTCTTGTACCTGTATTCACCAGTTTCATTTTAAAGCAAGACTCAAAGGATTATCTCATATTCTAATGCTAACCCTATAAAATTCTTTATTTTTCTAAAAATGATCATAAATATAGTTCCACATATACAAACTGATAATGTGTAAGTCTTTACTTCAGTAAAATGACTGCTTGAAATAATACTCAAGGTATCTCTGGAAGTATAAATGCATATTCATAACCTCTCAGCAGACCTGTGTTAATGTTCTTTTAAACCTTTATTTGTTTTGTGTTAGTGAAGAAATACATATTGAAATATCCTGGGAACTGAATTAACACACACACAAAAACCCCTTAAATGCATATAAATTCATTTGACACACACCTAATAGAACATTCATTTACATACCAGTGTAGGGAAAGCATATTTTTCAAAACTGTAACAATCTAGCAAAAAGACTTGCTAGATTTCTTTTTAGAGCATTAATAAGAACATAAGCAAAGGATCTACACTATATGAAATTTATTTATTTAGAACTATAATACTTTTAAAAAGTGTTCAATAGAGTACTACTAAAATATTTTGTGTCATAACACCAATGCCATTAAATTGAGCATTAGATTTTTATCAATAACAGCAATATATAAAAGCTATTATGCCAAAGTATATACTTTTAAGCACAACAGTTAATATTTACAAAAACTTTCTGAAAGTTGTTTCGGTTTTGAGATATTATGCTTTCATTGGGTATGCAAGGGGAACTCTATTAAGATAAAATGAAAAACAATCCCTGACAGTCCTCTAAATAGACATGATTCTCATATTACTTCATCCAGGTAAGGCATTTAGGAAAATAATAATTCAAATTACACTTGTAGGATGGGATAATCTTTTAAATTACACCAACAGATGTGTCAAGGGTAATTATTAGCTATTTGAAGACATGAGCCTCCTATAATTCTGTAGCTAAAGCAACATAATTAATGATTGGCATATTCTAGAACCTTATCTACAACAGATTTTTCACAGGATTCTAATTATTTAATGAAGCAATGCTTCCAGTAGTTGTTTTATTTTCTCATTTAAAGTTAGCAAAAGAGAAAGACAGATTAAATAATTAAAGCAAAAAAAAGTTATATGATAAAGGCTAATATATTAGGACTCATCACTCTAGGTTGATACAGAGGATAGAAGTTGAAAATAAAATTATATGGTATAATAACATAGCAAGTAAAGCAATAGTATGAACTTAGACTTTCTTTATCAAACCTCTGACCTCAAGAGTTAAAATAATTCCTTGAATAAAGAATATTTTACAAAAGAAAAACAAGACAAGAATAATTTTTTTCTGTATAGAAAAGAAATTTTTTTGAGGAATATGCTATTTAAACCTAGGAGAGTAATTTTATACAGACACTGCAGAAATACAAATCATCCTAAGAGACTACTACAAGCAACTCTATGCCAAAAAAATGGAAAGCTGGAGGAAATGGACAAATTCTTACAAAGGTATAACCTTCCAATACTGAACCAGGAAGAAATAGAAAATATGAACAGACCAATCACAAGTAATGAAATTGAAACTGTGATTATAAATCTTCCAACAAACAAAAGTCCAAGATCAGATGGCTTCACAGGTGAATTCTGTCAAACATTTAGAGAAGAGCTAACACCCATCCTTCTCAAACTTTTCCAACAAATTGCAGAGGAAGGAACACTCCTAAACTCATTCTATGAGGCCACCATCACCCTGATACCAAAACCAGACAAAGATACTACAAAAAAAGAAAATTACAGACCAATACCACTGATAAATATAGATGCAAAAATCCTCAACAAAATACTAGCAAACAGAATCCAAAAACATATTAAAAGGATCACACACCATGATCAATTGGGATATATCTCAGGGATGCAAGGATTCTTCAATATATGCAAATCAATTGATGTGATACTCCATATTAACAAATTGAAGAATAAAAACCATATGATCATCTCAATAGATGCAGAAAAAGCTTTTGACAAAATTCAACACTGATTTATGATAAAAACTCTCCAGAAAGTGGGCATAGAGGGAACCTACCTCAACATAATAAAGGCTATATATGACAAACCCACAGAAAACATTATTCTCAATGGTGAAAAACTGAAAGCATTTCCTCTAAAGATCAGGAACAAGACAAGGATGTCCACTCTCACCACTATTATTCAACATAGTTTTGGAAGTCCTAACCATGGCAATCAGAGAAGAAAAAGAAATACAAACTGGAAAAGAAGAAGTAAAACTGTCCCTTTTTGCAGATGACATGATACTATACATAAAGAATCCTAAAGATGCCACCAGAAAACTACTAGAACTAATCAATGAATTTGGTAAAGTAGCAGGATACAAAATTAATGCACATAAATATCTTGCATTCCTATACACTAATGATGAAAAATCTGAAAGAGAAATTAAGGAAACACTTCCATTTATCATTGCAACAAAAAGAATAAAATACCTAGGAATAAACCTACTTAAGGAGACAAAAGACCTGTATGCAGAAAATTATAAGACACTGATGAAAGAAATTAAAGATGATACCTACAGATGGAGAGATATACCATGTTCTTGGATTGGAAGAATCAATATTGTGAAAATGACTATACTACCCAAAGCAATGTACAGATTCAAGGCATTCCCTATCAAATTACCAGTGGCATTTTTTACAGAACTAGAACAAAAAATCTTAAAATTTGTATGGAGACACAAAAGACCCTGAATAGCCAAAGCAGTCTTGAGGGAAAAAAATGGAGCTGGAGGAATCAGACTCCCTGACTTCAGACTATACTACAGTATATCAAGTAATCAAGACAATGTGGTACTGGCACAAAAACAAGAATATAGATCAGTGGAACAGGATAGAAAGCCCAGAGAGAAACCCATGCACCTATGGTCAACTAATCTATGGCAATGGAGGCAAGGATATAAATGGAGAAAAGACTTCAATAAGTGGTGCTGGGAAAACTGGACAGCTACATGCAAAAGAATGAAATTAGAATACTCCCTAACACCATGCCCAAAAATAAACTCAAAATGGATTAGAGACCTAAATGTAAGACCGGACACTACAAAACTCTTAGAGGAAAACATAGGAAGAACACTCTTTGACAAAATCACAGCAAGATCTTTTCTGATCCACCTCCTAGAGTGATGGAAATAAAAACAAAAATAAACAAATGGGACCTAATGAAACTTAAAAGCTTCTGCAAAACAAAGGAAACCACAAACAAGATGAAAAGACAACACTCAGAATGGGAGAAAATATTTGCAAAAGAATCAATTGACAAAGGATTAATCTCCAAAATATATAAACAGCTCAAGCAGCTCAATAGCAAAAAAACAAGCAACCCAATACAAAAATGGGCAGAAGACCTAATTAGACATTTCTCCAAAGAAGACATAGAGATGGCCAAGAAGCACATGAAAACCTGCTCAACATCACTAATTATTAGAGAAATACAATTCAAACCTACAATGAGGTATCACCTCACACTGGTTAGAATGGATATCGTCAGAAAATCTACAAACAATAAATGCTGGAGAGGGTGAGGAGAAAAGGGAACCCTCTTGCACTGTTTGTGGGAATGTAAATTGATACAGACACTTTGGAGAACAGTGTTGGCTTGGCTGGTTTCCCTGCTTTGATCTGTTTCACAAGACCAAAATCAAGATATCAACTGGCTGGTCTCTTGTGGGGATGCTCAGTAATAATATGCTTCTGAGCACATTCAGATTATTGGCAGAATCCAGTACCTTGTGGTTATAAGACTGAGGTCCAGTATCCTTGCTAGGTGTCAGCTGGTGGCTGTGTTTAGTTCCTACGGCTGTCTCCCAAGTACTTGAACATAAACCCTGCTTCTCAAAGCCAGCAAGGGTATGTCAAACCCTTCTCACTCATAGATTCTCTTTTCCACGTTTTCTTCCACCTTTCTTTTCTGCCACATCTCTCTGACTCCAGCCAGAGGATTTTTTTGTCTTTTAAGCTCTCATGTAATTAGATGGGACTCACCTAGTTACCCAGGGTAATCTCCCTATTTGAAGGTGGGTACTTTAATTACATCTGGAAAATCACTTCTTAGCAGTACCCATATTAGTGTTTGATTAAGTAACCAGAGGACAAGAATCTTCCTGGACAGCTTTAGAATTCTGCCTATCACACACGTACATCTTAAACGAGGTTGGGAACCTCATTTAGGCTTTGCTTAACCCATTCACCTGCACAAAATTTCATAATGAGGTTTTGTATTCCTCCAGGGCTCTTCAAAGAGATGAAAGACCCTGCTAATCTGCATACCACAGACGTCTTTATTATCCCATCTGTGGGAATCTATCCCTTCTCTCTCTTCTTCTTCCTCTCTGGTTTACCAAACATGATCTCAATGAGATGAGGGGCTCACAAATGAGTATTAGAGATGTATATGTAGTTGGTTTATGTTTTATAAGTTCTGAAACCCCATTCCATCCATTCCCTTGAGACAAGAAAATATAAAATTTCTTGCTATCCTCCTATAATAGGAAGGTAGAAGTGGAACAAATACAAGTTAATATCTCGAAAAATTATCTTGCCATATTGGAAAATTGGTTTTGTGGCATTATTCATTTGTATGGGAATTGATTTTAAATGCTTGCTATATCAACCGTAGATTAACAGTGAAACAATATATGGAATTACTGGAATCAACAAAATAGGTAAATTCAAAAAAAAGTTTACAATAAGATTAAGGAAGAGTTAGGTGTGTATAGGCTTACTATAGCTGTCATAACAAAGTATTGCAAACAGTATTTTAACAATGGAAATTTATCATATTCCAATTTAGGGAGGGGGAGCACACAAACTACAACAGTGTTATCCTTTTTTTTTTTTTTTACACTTAATACAATACGTTATACATGTTTACTTTTGTTTCACCCTAGGTATTTCACAGAAAAAGGTTGCCTTTAGAGTTGAAGAATTTAGACTTGATTTTAAGTTCTGCTACTTCTCTGCAGTATTCAAGCTAGTTCATGGTTGGGAGGAAGGTGGGAATGGAGAGACAGACTGAGGAAGGATGAGCACAGAGCAGCCTCATTGCAAGCTCCTGGCTTGCTCTCTCTGACAACACTGTTCTGGGATGATCAGACAACTAAATAGCATTGCCCTACTACTGGAGTCTGGAGGAGAGTCCAGAGGAAGCTGGGGGCCAAAATAAAGCTTCAAACTCAAGCTCCCTGGAAGAAAGTATAATAATGGGGTCTCCTTTTTTATATATGTGATGTACTTAGAATAAGTAAAATCCTCATAGATTAGAATGATGGTTTCCTCTTCAAAGCAAAGTGAAATTTTAAAAATCATGAAAATCATGTGACAGACATTTTTGAGAGGCAGTGAACAGGAGTCACTTTCAAGAGACCCCAGTAAATCCACTGAGAGTAGAAAAGTGGACAGCCCATGGCTGTTTGCTAACTGGAAGTTGCCAGCTTTCCCAGTTTTTGAATCCAAATGTTTTGAATCCAGTGCCTTCACGATCTCCAATGGTCCTGCCTTCCATCATCACTCATCTCCTACTTAGAGTGTTGAGAACATGTGCTTATTCTACTCCTTTCCTCCAAACTTATTTCTCCTGAAAATGATACACACTGAGGCCAGAATGGAGCTGGTCAACACAAACATGAGAATCTCTCAATCTAAAAATTATGTTTGCTAAGTAGCCATAGACCTATTCATTTTGTGACCTTGTTCATATAGTTCATCTGTCTAAAATATCCTATTTCCTTTTCTGTCAACATACATCTATGCAATATTAGAGATTCAACTCAAAAGCCAGCTCCTTTTTCTGAAGCTTTCTTTGAATTCTGCAGGCAAACTCAGGAGTTCACTTTTCAAGTGTTGCCCGAAAACCACTTAACTATTACAACATTTTGGCTAGGTTAGACAGAAACGTGTGTTAGAGAGGCATATGGGGTTGCCTGGAGTCTAGGAACCGTTTTGAAGCTGACTCAGATCTAACCCACAAATGGAGTTTAGAGATGCATAGATCTACCTAACTGACTTGAAGAAAAAGAGCATAAGAGAGTGACTGTTTCATTTTCTCCATGTTGCATGCTACACATTGCTATAAGTAGAAGAAGGTCAGTTTTGTTTTGCAAGGTAGCACAAAGCTCCTTCAAGTGACCTTATTCCCCCACCTCCCCATCAACATGCTTTGGTGCTTACAATTTCCTGTATTGGATTTTCTTTGGAAAAACTCTCTCCAGAAACTTCTGTTGAAAAAAATACAAATTATCTGAAAAACTCTACATCTACATTTTCTCTGGCATCTATCCCCTCCCTTCCATCCTCCCTGCCACTATTGATGCTATAGCTTTATTCATATCTTACTGATGGACTTCAATCTCTTCATCAACCTGATTAAATGCCAACAATACCATCAGAGTTATCATTTTAAAACTCTTAAGAACATGTCAGTTCTATGCTTGAGACACATCACCTATCTCTCAATTGCCTACCAAATAAAATCCAAACGTGTTTTCATCTCAGCCTATGGCCTACATTAGAGTCATAAAAAGTAGTTACTTTTTTAAAGATTTGCTCAGTAGTTCTCAAAGGATGCTTCAGAATCATCTGGGAGGCATAGTTATTAGTCACGTTACTAGTTCCCACTCCCAGGTTTTCTCATTTGATAGGTCTAAACCGACCCAGGAATTTCTATTCCTATGACATTACTATGTGATGTTGGTGTTCCTGATCCTAGGAATACCATTCCTCTAGACATTCATGTCTCCATGTTTTGTTCTTGCTGTTTTCTTTGCCTGGCCTCCCTTTTATTTCCATTAACTTTTAAAAATTTCAAATGGCAATCCCCCCAAAAAAGTTCCAATTTTTTCCAGGCAAAATTCATTTTTCTTTATGTGTTTTCATAACAAATAAATCTCTTTTTCTAAAGCATTTTGACACATACCTTTATCATAATAATTGTTAACTCATATTCCAATTACTTCTTTTTATATAACTGTTGCATCTTGCTAGGTTTGAATTTCTCTTTTAGGTGGTTGAATCCTTAGAGTCTATCTTGTGTCCAGCACAAAACCTATTAGGTTCATTAATTGGATTGGAGAATAAATGAGATGAAGTGAGAGTGAGGGAAAGAAAGAGATCACACTAACTCTGTAGCATCAATTAGGATGGGTTAACTTACCACACTTGTTAGTAGAGAATATAAAATTGAAGGAAAAAAATAATCCAACTTCAATAAGATAGAAGAATAATTCTGAAACAGAAAAGGTTGGTTGGACAGAGATAGCCTGAGTATAACTGCTGAGACTTGGAAGTCAAAAAGATAATGGTAGGATCTAAAAAGAGGGTAGGGGATACCCCATTGTGGTTTTGATTTTCATTTCTCTAATAATTAGTGATGTTGAGCATCTTTTCATGTGTTTGTTGGCCATCTGTATGTCTTCTTTGGAGAAACATCTATTTAATTCTTCTGCCCATTTTTTGATTGGGTTGTTTGTTTTTTGTTATTGACCTGCATGAGCTGCATGTATATTTTGGAGATTAATCCTTTGTCAGTTACTTCATTTGCAAATGTTTTTTCCCATTCCGAGGGTTGTCTTTTCATCTTGTTTATGGTTTCCTTTGCTGTGCAAAAGCTTTTAAGTTTCATTAGGTCCCATTTATTTATTTTTCTTTTTATTTCCATTACTCTAGGAGGTGGGTTGAAAAGGATTTTGCTGTGATTTATGTCAGAGTGTTCTGCTTATATTTTCCTCTAAGAGTTTTATAGTGTCTGACCTTACATTTAGGTCTTTAATCATTTTGAGTTATTTTTGAGTATGGTGTTAGGAAGTGTTCTAATTTCATTCTTTTACATGTAGCTCACCTCACACCAGTCAGAATGGCCATCATACAATATCTACAAACATTAAATTCTGGAGAGGGTGTGGAGAAAAGGGAACCCTCTTGCACTATTGGTGGGAATGTAAATTGATACAGCCACTTTGGAGAACAGTATGGAGGTTGCTTAAAAAACTAATAATAGAGCTACCATATGACCCAGCAATACCACTACTGGGCATATACTCTGAGAAAAACATAATTCAAAAAGATACATGTACCCTAATGTTCATTGCAGCACTATTTACAATAACCAGGACACAGAAACAACCTAAATGTTCATTGACAGATGAATGGATAAAGAAGATGTGGCACATATATACAATGGAATATTACTCAGCTATAAAAAGGAACAAAATTGGGTCATTTGTAGTGAAGTGGGTGAACCTAGAGTCTGTCATACAGAGTGAAGTAAGTCAGAGGGAGAAAAACAAATATTGTATATTAACACATATATAAAGGATCTAGAAAAATGGTACTGATGAAACTATTTTCAGGGCAGGAAAAGAGATGCAGACATAGAGAATGGACTTGTGGACACAAGGGGAGATGGGGAGGATGGGATGAATTGAGAGAGTAGCATTGACATATATACACTACTCTGTGTAAAAAGGATAGTTAGTGGGAACCTGCTGTATAGAACGGGGAGCTCAGGTCGGTGGTCTCTGATGATCTAGAGGGGTAGGATTGGGGGAGATGGGAGAGAGGCTCAAGAGGGAGGGGATATATGTATACATATAGCTGATTCATTTTGTTCTACAGCAGAAACTAATACAACATTGCAAAGCAATTATACTCCAATAAAAAATAAATAAATAAAATTTAAAAAATAAAAATAAGGTAGGGGATGAATAAAGATATGCCTGCAGTACTTATAAATAATGCCTACCTGTAGCAATTTAGGCAATCAATCGTAGCATGCAAATATTGTTGAAAGCTGAGTGAGACACTTCCCGGATCTGATTTCCCAGATCTTCTTATTCTGAGTATGAACACACCTACTATATTTGAACATTAAGTATTCAGCTCTCATCATCTACACCCACTGCTCCAGACTTAATTTGAATCTTTAAACAGACTTTAACTTGAATGACCCAGACATGAAAGTGGAAGAGATTCCCACTTTACTTATTTTCTAGGCTTACCATTTATAGTGGATAAGTGCAGAACTTGAGAATTGGTCATTTAGGAGAAATTACTCTAGAAAACAAAATAGATTTTTATTTATTTTAAAATTAAACTTTGAAAAATTGGTTGCTTAGGCTTTATATTTAGAATGCTTATCAATAAATCCCTGAGAAATGTTATTCTTACAACATACCATTTTGTTACATTCAAATGATGTGGTAGCTAAGCAATCATCGCATTTTCTTCAGCCACGGTTGCCAATTATTCTAATGTTTCTCCTCCTTCGCCTCTAATGTTTTCCTTAGGCTGGTGATACAAGAAAATTGAGGAGAATGTATTCTACTTCCAGCAGCATTTTCTAGTCTAATCACTGGATGTAGACTATCTTTTTTAATGTTTAAAATAAAATTATGGATTTATTGTGTATTCATTGATTCCTCAATGGATCAGCTCAGTAATAACTCAAAATTTCCTAGGAGATCACAGCCAAAATCTAGGTCATTTTCTGAGGATAAATTTTAACAATAGAGAAAGGTAAAAAAGACCAAAATCAGAACAAAACTCTTCCCCCAAACATCAGTGTGTGTGTGTGTGTGTGTGTGTGTGTGTGTGTGTGTATCTTGTCTCTCTTATTTAAACAGAACTTTTCCCTGACTATATCTGAATGAAAGATAAAACTACTCTTTTTTTCCACTTATGATGCAAAGAGTTAATATCTTCAAATATAACTGGTTTATTCTGTTAAGAGAGAAAGATATCTGACTAATAAATATAACTGAGGGGTGTGTGTGTGTGTGTGTGTGTGTGTGTGTGTGTGTGTTAAGGTAGAGCGACGATACTTCCTGAACTTCTTTGGAAGCCAAAAATCAAAGTGGATTCAGGAAAATAGTGAGTTTGAAGTCTATCTTCTCCATTTACTTACCATATGAAATTGGGAAAGCTTAAATTTTCTGCACGTCCATTTCTTCAGCTGTAAAATGAGAAAAATAATGCCTACTCTCATATGAGGAAATAAGAGATAATATAATACATATGAAAAAAATTGATAAGTGAAAGATTTATAATCACAATGATAATAATAATTATTATTACACTTCTTTCCCTTGCAACCCTTCTAGTATTTATGCTAAGTACAGCACCAAAAGCATTAATTAGAGTTATTCTTAATCAAACTATCTAGTAGCATTACAGACTTGAGAGAAAGAAATGCAAGAAAGAATATAGGAAACATGAAATATCAGCTATTTATAAAGTACGAATAGTCTATGTCCAAATTCAAGGATTTTCTTGGTTGGTAACCTCTACAGATTGAGAGAACTGGCTGAAAAATCATAACTTAACAGTAATAAGTGATCAGAGTTATTATTAAGGTGTTTCTATTTTAGGACACATCCATGAAGACAACAGTTTGAAGAGTTTTATTTTATTAGGCTATCAAATAAACAGACAGAAAAAATAAGAATGTAGCTGAGATCACAAACATTCAAACTCATCATGTATTTTACTACATTCCAGCAATTACCCCTCCCTATTTTAGCACTTTCTTTTCCTTTTGAATATACACTCGATATTATTTGAACATGAAGTTATTTCACTGAAAATATGTAGACAATGGTAAAAATTTAACCACAGCATAATTTACCATGAAACATATGTCCATAGAAAAACTTTTTCCTTTTTCTTTGTCTTCAGCTTTATTCTCTTATAAATACTTGCTGCAGTAAGAGTAAAGTTAGACTAAACATATAATGAACACCACTGTATCTTTTAAAGCTCACCCTCAACATCAGAATAGTGATTTTGAATACTAACAGGAGTTGCAAGCTTGTATTGACTAACCAACTGATATAGCATTATAATTTGGCTCCCATGTTTCCTTTAATTACTTAGAATAGAGTCTTATAATTAGAAGCATCTTTTTTTTTTGCCAATTTGAAGAGATTGTAACTAGATATTCTATAAATATGATCTACAAATATTAACTGTAACCTCCTGTGGCTGTATGTAACTCATTTCTTACTCTCAAAATAAACATAAGGAATGGGATTTTCAGAAAGTCTACTTGTACATGACAGGCTCCAGGACCAGGAACAGGGTTAATGGTGGGTAATGCCAGAAAGAGCAGTAGTAATTTTATTATGTTTTTATTCAACTATCTGTTAGGTATTTGCCTTATGGTTTGGACAAAAATAAAAAGATATCTAAAGTTTCTTAGGAAATGCACATTTGAATCATATTTAGCTAAATTTATAAGGACCTTAATACGGACAAAAATAATTCCATTGCAACAAGAGCAGCAATAAATCACTCTCACTTATTTAATTTCTTCACAGTCTGTTTCTAATGACATAATTCAGAGAAATTCTAAATTGGGAAAAGTAGCCTGTAGGAATGAGGGAATTAAACAAAATGTTTTTGAAATTTCATTTTCCATATAGCAATTATTTAGATTTTTACTTTTTCTAAAATAGCTATTGTTTGTTTCTTATCTCAAGAAAAGCAGTATTACAACCTACCTCCCTCTTTTTTAAAAAAAAAACCTTTATTTAGGTATGTTTTACATACCACAAAATTCAAATATTTAAAATATACACATCAATAATTTTTTAGTACATTTACACAGTTGTTCAACTATCACCATTACAAACTCAATAATATATAGTTATAAATATTGTTTCATAAAACCTTAGGTCTTTTAAGAAAACTAAGAGAATAAAGGAGAGTAAATACAAATTTACAGAGTTTTTATGTTAACTTTGTATTTAGCATTTCAGGTTTTCTTCATTGTTTTTTTATGGATTTGATTTACCATCTGTTATTATTTCCTCATTCTACATAGTTCAACCACTCCTGTTGTCAAGTATATGACATTTTTATGATTTATATGCCCAACAGTACAATTTTATAGGTATTGTTTATGCAATATGTTTAAAATCACATAAGAGAAGAAAGAAGATATATGTAATTTTCTGCATTTCAAATCACCTATATAATTACCTTTACCAATAGTTTTTGGGTTTTCATGTGGATTTGAATTACTCTTTTGTGTCACTTGTTTTCAGCCTGAATAACTTGCTTTGGTATTTCTCAGTACACAGGACTGAGAGCCAAAAAAATTCCCTCAGTTTTCATCTAGGAATTTGTTTAGTTCACTTTAATTTTTGAAAGATAATTTTGCTGGATATAAGATTCTTGCTTGACAAGTTTCTTTTTTCTTTCAGCACTTTAGAAATGTCATTTTGATGCCTTCTGTCATGCATTAAATATGATGACAAATCATGTGCTAATTTTATTTATGTTAACTTGTATGCGCCAAGTCATTATTCTCTTGATGTTTTTAAGATTTTGTCTTTATTTTTCACTTTCAATCTTTGTACTATGACATGTGCAGATATGTAACTCTTTGCATTTACACAACATGGAGTTTGTTGAGTTTCTTGGAAGTGTAGATTAATGTTTTCAAGAAATGTGTGGTGTTTTAACCATTATTCTTTTAATGCATTTTCTGTCCTTTACTTTTTCTTCTCTCCTCCTCCTAATAATAATATAAAATAATAATAATAATAATTCCAGTATGTGTATATTGGTACACTTAATGGTGTCCCACATTTCTCAAAGGTTCTGTTCATTTGTCTTCACTCTTCTTCCCATATTTCAGATTGAATAAATTCTACTGATCTATTCCAGTTTGCTGATTCTTCCTTCTGTCAGCCCCCCAAAATTATTAGCCACTCCAGTGAATTTTTCATTTTCATTAGTATAATTTTCAGCTCTAGAATTCCTGTTTGACTCCTTTTTATAATTTCTATCTCTTTATTGATATTCTAATTTTATTCACACATAGTTTTCCTGTTTTTTTTTTTTTTTTTTCTGTTGTCCATGGTCTTCTTTAGCTATTGGAACATATTTAAGATTTAAGACAGTTTATTTAAAGTATTTGTCTATTAAGTCCAATGTTTGGCTTTATCCGAGAGTTTCTGTCAATTTATTTTTGAGAACTGGATATTTTGAATATTATAATGTGGTAAATTTAGAAATCATATTCTCTCTCTCCCCCAGGATATGAAGTTGTTGATTTGTAGGACTGGAGTTGTCTGTTTATTGACTTTTCCAAACTGCTTTTTGAAAGCTAATTCCTTGTCATGTGTTGTCGCTGAAGTCTCTGTTCTGTTATCTCAGGAGTCTCCCACTCACATGTCAGAGATTTACTGAAATGCCTGAAGCCAAAATAAAAATTACTGCTTTTCCAGTCTTTGCAGCCTGGCTCTGAGGTGGGGGCATTCCTTCACTGCTACACCAGGCTGCATACAATTCTGCCTTAGACTTTACCTCCTGCTTTGTGGAACCCAGAGGTCTGCCAGAGATGCAAGTTTAGGGTTCTCGCAGGGCATTTCTGAGCATGAACCTAGCCCTGGGCATGCACATTGTACTCTGTTTCCCGCTTATATGTAATGTCCTTCTGAGCACTTATCACTACAAGAAATTTCCATCTCAGACTTTACTTTTCCTGGGCTTTTGGATCTGTCTTCTGCTTGCCCCATCTGCTGATCCCTTCCTCAGGCAGGAATGAGCAGTATATGTCTTTAAATTTTTCAACAGACACCACCACTAACACACAGAAATCCACAGAAGTCCAAGGGGAGGGAGTCATGAACAAAAAGCCAGCTTTTTTGCATGTCCTTCAGGAAACAACTAGACAAGTCAAAACACACAATTGCAGTATTTTAAGAAGAAGGTCCATATTAGCTTCCTGGTACCAGCAAGCTACACCAGGAAATGAGAGCCACCATCCACATGGCCTCTACCTTGCTAGGAAATGGGTGATGGTAAGCTAGTGAATGAAAGTGCCACAACATTCTCTTACTGAAATTCAGCTGTCTTTCCCTTCACTAAATAGTCACTTTGTTGCTGTGAGCTTGGGATTAAATTTCAGAGATCCAAAAAAGTTGATTCTGTGTGTTTGCCTAGTCATGGTTATTTCTGTGGAAGTACTGATTTTTGAGCACCTTAATCATTTTATGTGATGTCACCTTACTAAATTAGTTTTTTACTAATTTTCGCTGGAATTAAAAATGCAAATGATAATTTTTGTATTAATCTTATGTCCAACAGCCTTGCTAAAATCCATCGTGAATTTTAATGATTTTTCTGTGTATTTTTATATTAGTAACATCATTTGTAGCTTTGTCTGTAGATTCCCTCAGATTTTCTACATTAATTATCAAGTCATCTATAAATGAGTTTTATTCCTTGTTTTCCAACATAGATGCCTTCCATTAATGTTTCCTGACTTACTGCCCTGGCTAGATTATTGAAAAAATTGGTAGAGTGGAAAAGATTGCTTTCATCTTAGAGGAAAAGTATTCAATCTTTCATCATTTCATATGATGTTTTGCAGTTTTATTTTATCAATTTGAAAAAGCTTCCTTCTATCCTGGGTTTGCTGAGAGATTTTATTACAAACCAATTTTAATTTTCTCAAATGCTTTTTCTGAATCTATTGATAACCTTAACTATTTTTTCTTTTCTTTTTTCTGATAAGATGACAAATTTTATGAATTGGTTTTCAAATGTTAGACTAGCTGTGCATTCCTGGGAATAACCCCATTTGGTCATGCTGCATTATTCTCTCTATATATATATTGTTATAATTGAGAAGTGAGTTACCAGGATATAGCAGGCCAAACATTGAAAGGTAAATGAGGTTATATTAAAATATTACAGATTGTGCCAAATTCAAAATCAATCAAATGTAACTTAGGAAATTAGTAAATCACTTTTAAGATGTTATATTACTTATTATCCACAAGGTATTTGAAAGCACAAGTATTAACTCTTCCATAAATAAAATATAGTGATATAAGTAGGGCCTCAGAAGAAAAGCCAGTTCTGTACCTTTTTCTGTAGCATACAAATGCACATGCTCTAGCAAGGCACTTCTCTCTTACTACACGTATGGTAGACTTCATGTAATTGTATAGATATATTTTGGTGGGAAGTGGTATTTGGTAGCAAGAGTCCATAGGAAAATACCTCTTTAAATTATTTTACATCTAAATATTTATAGATAGCCAATTTCAAAAAAGCCTAATTGAAATAATGTAACAAAATAAGAAAGAAATAAGAAATAACATTAAAAATGCCTGAGGCAATTATTAAAGCAAAGAATAAAAGGCCTATGATCACCTTACACATCTTCTAGTAATCCAGAGAGACAGAGAGACACAGAGAGAGAGAGAAAGAGAGAAACACATTCTCTCTGTAATCAATTTTAGTAATAAATAGAATGGGGTTTTTGTCTGGAAAAGTGGTTTTTTTTCCCCTCTCTTATGTTATGTGCCCTCAATTACACATCTCTAAACATTTTACTGAATATCCTGCCTCACCCTCCCCTTTATATTTCTGAGTAACCAAGTACCTACATTTTGAAAACTTAAACTTTATTCTTACTACTTGATTAGTTTCTCCAGTGAAGCCAGTACGCATGCAGATCCTGTGGTTACTGTTATGTCATCTGTAGGCAGCCTCTCTGCAGGGGCTGCCATATCCCTGCCAGGCCCCTGCCTCTGCCATTTACTTCCACTGATTTTACTGCCAAGTTCAGTACTCCGAAAAGAGAATAACCAGCCATGAGCAGTATGCTGTTTTTCTGCAGACTGACAAGACTGTGCTTTAATCTCCTCTTGTGTCTCATAACAGAAGCTTTTACCACAGTTTTTGTTGACTGTCAGGCTATTCTAAACCACTACTCATGATCCAGTGAGGAGGAGAATTTAGATTTATTTATATTTACTTGACAAGAAGGATGTTGAAAATGAAACATACATATGGAAGATGCTAGAGTATGCTTTAGAATTGATATTCTGCATGGAGTTTTTTTCCTTAAGACATTGTACACATGTAGAAGTTTTTTCAGTATTCAAGGAACATAAATAAGATATACCTCGTGAAGTGGAAGAGATGGATTCTAAATTAAGCTAATTGTGGATTTTTCTTTAAAAATCTTCTATCAAACAATTTAAATAAATGGTCCTTTAATTCTAGGCCTGACTCCAGCGTTCCACCAGCCTTCTTTCCACTTCTTACTTATTATACAACAAACTGAGAAAACCATTCTCTTAAGTAGGTAGAATTGGATAATGGGAAAAGCACTGAAAATGGTTTGTTATGATATATATATTATAGTGCACAATAATTATTTACTTATTTTTACACTTTACCATAGTTTCTTGAAAGACCAATCTGGGGCTGGCTTGTGAATTCATCTATTAGCTAACATCTGTGAGGGATTCACATGTGTTTTGAGACTAATACTATCACCTGGTTCTACCACTAAGTTTAAGAACTTACCATTTGACCTCTTGGACATTCAGTAAAATGGGAAGTTTGAATGAGATTAGAGATTACAAATTCTGTATTTATCCTGCTTATCATCCATATTTTGAGAATAAAGTAATTTTTTTAATCAAGAGGTCACATAAAATATGAATCTGAGGAGTGTCCCAGTTATCTCTTTCTATCTAATAAACCACCCCAATGTTTAGTGAATAGGAACAACTTATTATATCCTATAATTCTGTAGTTGAATAGGTGGTTATTTTCACACATGGTGTAAGATGAGAGGCCAAGTGTAATCTAGAGGAAAGATTGGGAGCTGATCTGAGGCTAGGCACTGAAAATCTGGTTTTCCTTTATGTGGGCCTCTCCATCTAGCTGTTAGAGCTGCCTCATATCATGGTGAGGTTCCAAAAGGAAACACTGTAAGAAAACTGTCCTAAGTACAAGCACCTATCACTTAATACTTTACTTGTATCATGCTTAAGTGCTTAAACATACCCAATTGGGCAAAGCTACTCACATGGCAAATTCCAGAATTATTGTAGGAAGTGATTTCACAATGGCATGAATAATAAAAAGTGTGATTAATTGGAGTTTCCCAAAGCAACAGTCTATAGGAAGTCTTTGGGAAAACTGGAATCTCTGCTTAAACTACATAGAAGCTGATCCCTTTAAATGGGCCTTACAATCTCTAAAATCCCTTCGTTGTCACCCAGCCCACTTCACTGGTACGTAATTTACTTGGTCCTGTAGACATTGAGTTGTTTGTCCTTGTACTAAATGATTGCAACAAGTTCGGTAGGGCCTGGAATATATACTGTTAAAATTACCTTTTAAAAAATTTGACTTATAATGTGTTCAGATACTTTATAGGCACTTAATGCTTATCTATATCAAGACATTTGTAATACTAATATGAGGTAATTATACCCTTAAAAGAGCTCAATTGCTTTGATCTTTTGCCAGTGAAGTACTTGTACATGACCTAAAGCAACCTACATTTTTCTGGCAGTCACAATTTCGAGTGATTTATTTCTTTAAATCTGATATATTCCTCTACGTATGCCAATAGGGCAAAATCAAAATGTGAAGCTGAATTGAAAATATATTTTTCCAATGTGTAGAACTTGCAAGCATATTATAATATTTAATTTACTTGGTCTTTATTTTTGGTCAATAGTCAACTACACATAATCCCATAGGGTGTGAGAAAAGTAAAATATGTAGAGAGAGGAAAGATAGATCGATAGATAGATAGATATTAAAATGACTATATGAGTTTAAATGATTTCACTTAATAAGAAAAGACCATGAATCAATTTGACTTAATAGTATAATAATCTAGTACGTCACTTGACATGAACTTCATGGGTGTGCAGTGATCCAAAACTGGCTCAGTTAATGAACCAGTGATGTCCTCAAAGGTACAGACTCCATTTCTCAGCTCTGCCATCTTTATTGTTTGGTTTTGCCATTCATTAAGCCTACTCCTCTTTCAACTTGTTGATCAGATATGGGCATCACATATGGATTAATAATTTTCAAGTGAGAAAACAGCATGGGTTCTCTTTTTCTTGTGTCTCTTACTGTGGGGCAAAAAGTATTTTCCCAGAAGACAACCAATGTACTTTGCCTCAATTTTGATTGGCAAGAAGTGGTTCACATTTCTTGCCAATGGTTCACATTCCAAATCCAGATTTTTGCAAAAAGAAACAGAAAGAGATCACTATTAATAACTTAGGTTAATCATTTGGGATGGAATGGGTCTTAGAGAATAAATCACTATGACTGTTGCAATTTCAATTGTAAACTTGGATGCATTTTTGGATGGGAGATAGCCTATTGTATAGAAAAGATCTCAGAACCAGAAACACTGGGTTGTAGTCACTCTGCCTCCACAAGTTCACAGCCCTTTATTCAAAACATTTAGAGTGAGATGTGTTCTTAATTAATGTGTATTTTAAATCTTAGATCACAATATGTATATTGAATATTGCCTAACACCCCTAACAGGAATGGGACAACTCCCCATAATCAAACACATTAATAATTTAACGGTAAAACTTATGAATAGCTTCCTGTTGGTTCAGGGCAGGAATTGTCACCTACTCTAATTTGTGCGTTAATTTTAATGTTATTCAATGTGGATAATGTTTATTGACTGAGATTGCTCAAATTCTCACCCCCATTATGCATGAAAATATTATACAAAAATACAAATCTTTTCTTTAGTTCTGAAGTTTGAATGAAGTGAAATTCTATCAATTTTCATTTTTATATACAATTAAGACCTACTGATTAACACAGTAACCTAGTTGTCACTTGATGCTTCCTTGCTCTTTAAAAAAAGGCTCAAACCTCCTTTTAAAACCCAAGAAAAAGTTAAGAAAGAAAAACTCTTCCCCAACACTAATCTAAATATGAATGACAACCTCATATCTCATTGTTTTCCAAAAATGAACAAAATAGACAGGAAGGAAGGAAGGGAAAAGGGGAAAGAACCAAGAGACAAAGGAACAAAGGAATGAAGGGAGGGAGAAAGAAAAGCCAAATGTTTTGTCACTACAAACTTTATTAAATACATGCACAAATTTTACTAAATATATGTGGAAAGAATTATTATTTTAACATTAACACTTCTAAATATCCTATGAAACAATCTTATTTTTTGTTTTGGGTGTGTGTCATTTTTATTAAAAAAAATACATGCTTCTAGTTTTATAAGAAGAATAATATTGACTTATAAAGAAAAACAGCGACCCCGTTCTCTAAAACTAACTACTTTCAACCTTTAGCCATTTCCTCTGATACTTACCACCCATTTTAATTTAATTTTCTGTGCATCTCTTCCTTAATTTTTCAGTTTTAAAACTATCCTTTGGATATGAAAGTTATTATAAAAGATGTTTAATGCCCTCTACCTAACCCACTTAACCCCACCATCACATACATAGAAAATTCACAGGCCTCTTCTTATCCTCCCAGTCTATTTACATGACAATTTTTTGTTTATTTGACATTCAGTGTTTATTATTATTATTATTTAAATAGTAGCCACTGTATAATACATATAATACTCATGATATATTTATATGTACTATTTAAATATTATTCGTACCTGAAACTAAGCCATCTAGTTTACTAAGATTAAATTTTACTGTAAAACTTTTATTTTTACTGGAAAAAATTTAATAATTATATCTGTTTTCCATTTTTTTTAGTTTCCCGTATACTTATTACTAAATTATTTCCATTTTGCTACATGAAAGCCCGATGCCATCTTGACCCCTGATTTTCTATATGTGACTTGATTTTTCCCTTCTGGAGGCTTTTATGTTTTCCCTTTGTCACCAAAGTTCTGAAATTTTATGATTGTTTGTTTTAGTGTGAGTCTTTTAAAAAATCATTGTGTTGAATACTCAGTGGGTTTTAGTAATCTAGAAACTTATGTCCTTCAGGTTAAGAAAATTTTTATTACTTTTTGATAATTTTATTTCCTCTATTTTTCTTGCTTTCTTTTTCACTGGAACTTTCATTAGATGTATGTTGTCTCTTCTAGTTTTACTCTTCACACACAAAACAAACAAGCAACTATTCTTTCCATCTTTTTGCTCTCTTATCTCACAGATTATATTGTATTTAGGTTTTTGGTTTTGCTTTGTCTGGTTATTGTTTTGGTAAATTTTTATCTACTCTGCATTCTATATTCTCTTTTGCTTGTATGTTTTCATCTCCATATTTGGTATTAAATGCTTTTCTCAAATGTTTGGTGATCTTGGTGTCCATTAAAAAATGAAGTACTAAAATTCTGATCAGAGCTCTTCATATGTAAGTTCTCTTTAATGTGAGCCTTTTGCAAGGGGCGAATGGTACAAGTCTCAGTCCAAGTTCAAAGGCCAGAATACTGATGTTCAAGGGCAGGAGAAAATGGATGTCCCATCTGAAGCAAAGACAGCAAAGTAGTCCTTCCTCTGCCTTTTTGTTCTATCAGGCCCTCAAGGGATCAATGCCCATTCACACAGATGAGAAAGATCTTTACTCAGTCCGCTGATTCAAATGCTAACCTTTGCAGAAACATCCTCACAGACAAACCCAGAAAAAATGTTTTACAAGCTATGTGGGCAACCTTTAACCCAGTCAAATTGACACATAAAATTAGTCATTACAGAATCTGAGGCTTTAAAAGACTTTAAACTATTCCTCCTACTTTCAGGTTCATCCTGCCCTAGGAGCAATCAAATCAGGCTTGATTCTTGTTTGTTCTACTCTGCAGACCTATATCCTTCATCTCTCTCTGGTTTGTTAGTTATCACTTGCCCTTCGCATTCTATGGCTTCCAAATATTGACATCTTTGCTCTATCGCTACTCTCATTCTTTTTGTTGTTCAGTGTTTATATTTTTTTTCATTTCTTGACTATCATTTTAGTGAGTTGCTCTGGAGAAAACAAGGATGAAGAACTGTCCACTGTATTTAACCATGAGCCTCTGAATGTTTTTCATATGTTTTTTTTAATCCTTCGAGTGGTAATTTAGAATATATTATCTATTGTGCTGGAGAAGTTCACAAAATTTTTTTATCTTAGTTTCATTTTTTCTTCATGGGCTGTTCACAAAAACAAGCATGAGCAGGTGTAGAACCTCCTCTCATCTCTCCTCACCTCTCAGTGCCCTTTGTCTCTCCTCAGGAAGCAGACGCCAGGTGGGTGGCCCCAGCAGCATCCTGGTCTCAGGGTACCACCCTGTGGTGGTGGCCAGCCTGGAGAGAGGCACAGGGTAGGAGCTGGCATCCACTGAGCAGCCCGAAGGCAGCTGTGTTACCTGGACCTCAGAAGCCAAAGGACCCATGCTTTCTGTACCTGGATACAGTCCTGCTGGGCAGGCAGAGCTTCTGGCCCCTGGCACTATTTATGTTCTCGGACAATCTTGTTTTGGAATGTTCTTTAGCTGTACTGCCACGTTGTTTGAATAATCTCTTCTGTTTTCTCATCTCTGATGACCCTATCCCCCAAATCCTATTTCATTTCATGCAGAGGGAATTTAGCTAGCTATATCGTATATTGTCTTTTATTTCTCACTGATTCATAGAGACACACTATACATAATTTATATTTAATCTAAATTGCTGTTGATTTTAGATGCATTATTATAAAATTCCCTAATAAGAAGAAAGGTCACCAATTATACCATTAAGGCACCTTAACTTGTAAAATATCTGTTGATTTTAAAATGGGAAAATTGCTAATTTCAGTATCAATGAAATATTGTAAATGGTTTATCCTGTTATTTTTTCAAATAAAAAAATCTTCCCTTAGAGAGATTCTGGTATCAACTAAAATAAGAAAGTTTTAATCATAACAATCTAATTGAGGAATAGCAATTTGAGTGTTCTTATATTGAATTTATTTCATATTCAGAATTTACCAAATCTCCAAGTCAGAGTACAAAGCAAAGCGTTAAAACTCCTACTCCACAGATGCAGAAATTTTGAAACTACACAGATTTCATGAAGAGTATTTAGCTTTGATTTCAGAGTATTAATCCTGTGGTATTTAATGAGTCAACCTTTTTAAATTTCCATTTAAAAAATAAGCAACTTTTAATTTAGCTTTGTTATTAGTTATTGAATTTGATGTTGGTTATTAATTTCACATAAAATGTGTGAAGCAGCAAATATTTATCTTCCATATACCTATACAAATCATAATTATTCATACACATTACTAAAGTTGCTTGTAAAGTGACATTTCATTGTTGGCATTATACTATTTAAATAACATGAGATAGTCTACCCCAATAAATAAATTTATAAATAATGAATTATTGGAAGTTTATGGAATGTTTAAGAAAATATTAGTATATACTCTAATATGCATTTTATATAAAATGCTAAAGGACTATATACACTCCTGGCAACATTTTTGCTAAAGAATTTTATTATTGTTTTGTCAAGTTATTTATTTGTCATTATGTTTTCCACCTATAAAATAGAAATATATAAAGAAGGTAGAGATTGGTTCAAGATGGCGGAGTAGAAGGACGTGCTCTCACTTCTTCTTTCAAGAATACTGGAATCACAACTAACTGCTAAACAATCATCAACAGAAGACACTGGAACTTGCCAAGAAAGATACCCCACATATAAAGACAAAGGAGAAATCACAATGAGATGGTAGGAGGGGCACAATTACAATAAAATCAAATCCCATAACTGATGGGTGTGGAACTCACAAACTGGAGAATACTTATACCACAGAAGTCCACCCACTGCAGTGAAAGTTCTGAGCACCACGTCAGGCTTCTGAAACTAGGCATTAGATTATGCAATATAGTTTGTGTAAACTGTAGTGTTTAAGTCATATTTGATGTCTCTTATCTTCTATTCATTTTTTAATACCTTTACTGGAGTATAAATGCTTTACAACATTGTGTTAGTTTCTGCTGTCCAACAACGTGAATCAGCTATATGTATACATATATCCCATTCTTATATTGGAAAGGTTTTCTAAGAAAATAACTTTCAATGTCCATCACAACAGGTTCTGAAGATCAAATATTCATAAAATAACTTTTTAATCCCCAAAGAGAAGTCACTTGAAGGGGCAGTGGCAGGGTGAGCAGTGGCCTCTGGTGTGAGTATTGGAAAATGACTCCCATTGAGACAGTAGGAAGAAGCTGATAAGTCCTTTAGACACACACACACACACACACACACACACACACACACACACACAAGTACAAACTTGATAAAATTGTCAAAAACCATCCTTTCAGACTTTGAAAATTGCCAAAGGCAGACAACAAATTGAAAAGAGTATATTCTTGGAAAACTATTAGAGCTTTGGGTAAGAACAGCACTCTGCTGCCAACTTGCCTGAGGTTCCTCCCAACAACACCTTCAGTTCAGTTGGCAAAAACAATCGCATCCAAAAATGGGGCTTCAAAAGATTTGTATCCTGTGCTTGAACTTGAATGGCCTTAAATCTGTTTCAGCTTTAACAATAGAATTTTACTTGGGCAATATTTGCCCATTCTGGTGTAACTTATGTGACTCTAGTGCTTAACAGCTGCTGTTGAAGAGTATTCTTATTCAGTTCTGTAGTGTTAGAATACCTTTTGTTGTTGAAGATGTGAATGAAGTGTGCATGTGCATCGACTGTTGAATTCACTTTTGTGCCATTTTTGTAAATACAGTAGTTTTGCACAACCTCTCAAAAAAAAAAAAAAAAAAAAAGTGGAGATTGCAGGGGAGGGAGAGGAAGGAAGAATGACACCAGAAACTTTGCTTCCAGGAGTAAAACTGATTTGTCTTGGGGCACAAACCCCTGTGGTATTGTCAAACTAAAGTTGACAAACTTGGTAGAAAATGAGAATGGGAAAAACCACAGCTTTGCTAGCCTAAGATAGGAGTCCCAGTTGGAGTAAGCAGAAGACCAAGCAAAAAATTAGCAAGATCCTGCAAATGAGGGCCACAGAAGGGATTAAAGTGAGCACAAAATGCACAAGTCATTGACCACTATTCTATGTGACCACCAGTAAGCCAGGCAAAAAAGAAAAGAAGAAGAAGAAGAAGGAAAAGAGAAGAAAAAAAAACTGAGGAGACATCAGTAACTATACACTTTGGGGGGAAAGATTTTGCAGTTCTATTCTAAGTAAGTTACTTAAAATAAGAAAAATAATACACAATACAAATATATTATCTGTATTATATTATCTCAATTTCCCAGTTTGCAATTAAAAATTACAAGACATGCAAGGAAATGGGAAAATGTGACCCATGCTTAAGAGTAAATGTTGTCAGTAGAAACTGACTCAGCGTAGACACAGATGTTGGATTAGCAGTCAAAGATTTCAAAGAAGCTATTATAAATATGTTCAAAGAATTAAAGCAAGTTGTAACAATGATAAGTCAACAAATGGAGAATTTCAACAGAGAAACAAACTACAAAAGAAAAGCAAATAGAAATTCTAGAGTTGAAAAGAACAAAAATAAAAAATTCACTAGATTGACTCAATAATAGACATGATATTGCAGAAAAAAATCAGTGTACTTATTTGATCGATAGTGATAAAAGAAATTTTCACATACTGAGGTATGGGAAACTCATTCTGACTTACACATGAGTTAACTTGAATTTTATTTTAACTAAAACACCCTGTTTGTGGCCGAACATACATTGTACATCTGCCTTAACTATTAAAGAAAAGTGTGCATTGATCAGAAGTAAAGAATGTCCACGTTAAAAATAAAGATTAAATGTCTCCCTTCCTGGGACACCAATGCTGGTACTTCTTCAATGATAAGAATCCCTTCCCAGGTGTCAAGGCCAAACTGACTTGCTGTGTATGTGCTGATTTTTGTTGTTGTTGTTGTTTTGTTTTGTTTTGTTTTGAAACCTTAAAAATTGTATCCCTAACTTGTTTGATGTTCTTTGTTCTGACAAGATATAAAACTGTGCTGAAAACCACGTTTCTCCAGAGCAATTCCTCAGAGTTATCTGAGAGTTGTCTTCCGGGTTACATTCCTCAGTTTGGCTCAAATAAAACTTTTATATCCTATTATAGATTTTTTATTGATAATTTTTGAGGACCATATAAATTAGTCCATCAAGCAGAGAGAAAAAAGTATTGAAGTAAAAAGCAAAGCCTCCATGACCTGTGAAACAATCTCAAGCACTATGTATATAATAACATAGTTGTAATGTTAATAGAAGGTAATAGAAGGATAGGAGAGAGAGAAAGGAATTGAAGAAACTACTTGAATAAATAATTGGTAAAAGCTTCCTAAATATGATTTTACAGGCATATTATTCCAAATAATTTATGTAGAATTACCAACCCTTAAGGAGACAGAACATAACTCTTCGTGCCTTAAGTGTAGGCTACATGTAATGATTTTCCTTCAAAGAATACAGTATGGAAAGAGAGGGAGAAAAATAACTTTAGAGCGGTGAAATTTTACAAACGCTATCTAAAGCCAGGTGATCAAGTTTAACATCATCAGTGATAAATCATATTGATTGTTTATACCCTTAATGTGATGTGATGAGAATGGTAATCAATCTCTGTGATCTTTCTCCCCAAGACACATTACCCCGGCCCAATAGTGTGAAAAACATCAGACAAATCTCAACTGAGGGACTTTTTACAAAATATCTGATCAATAACTCTTGAAAATGTCAATATCATCAAAAACAAGAAAAACCTAAAAAAACACCAAAACAAAGAGGTCCTAAGGAGACATGACTAATTAATGTAACATGGTATCCTGGATGGGATCTTGGGATAACCAAAGGACATTAGGAAAAAACTGTGGCAATTTAAATAAAGTTTGGACTTTAGTTAATAATAATGTGTCAATATTGGTTCATTAATTGTGACAAATATACCATACTTATGTGAGATATTAATAATAATAGAAACAGTATGGTCTATTTGAGAACTCTCTATACTATTATACATCCCCATAATCCTTTCAAACTAAAACTGGTCTAAAATTAAAAATTCATTTTAAAAGGGGGGAAAAATTGATTTACAGATCTAAACTTGTCAAAACTTTCAGGTAGAACAAATGCACAGTGATCCACATCATGACAATCATATTCAAACTGCTGAATGACGGAGGTAAAATTTTGAGAGCAGTGAAAGAAAAACTGAAAATTACATATGGGGAAACAAGAAATAATTAATAACTGTTAAAGATTTGATATAAGACAAACTATATCTTTATAAATAATCTTAAATTTAGATTATAGTAGTAAAATAAGTTAACTAAAAATAGTCATATTATTTGTGTCAAAAAAACCATATGTTCCTCATGAGTCTTAGCCCGCAAAAGTTTTGAAAGTTAAATATTCTCTCAATAAGACTCTCACACCTTGGGTTTATAATGCTGTTTTTCTTCACAGATTTTTCTCCTCTTCACATATGTCTTCAGCTAGTTTGACACAGAGAATGAATGTACTTAAAGACAAATAATCATTATTTTACAATATTACTACAATATATTTCCCCAGTTCAATAATATTTTGCAGATTTTTTATTCAGACAAATGTAGACAAAGGCAAAGAAAAAGCAGAAATCAATTAACGCTGCTTGTATTGTGCAGATAATGGAGAATCATTAGTGTTTTTAGAGAAGAAAATGATAAGATAAAAGATGTACTGTGGGGAGATTAATCTAGCAGTCTGTGTGTATGGAATAAATTAATGTTTGAGGGAATGAGAATCAGTTAGTAGAGATATGTTAAGAAGTAATTTTGTGACAATACCAGAATGATCTGAATTGAATTAGAAGGAATAATAGATGCTTTATTGAATGCAAAAAATGAAGTAGAGAATGCTTAGACCAAAGTAAAAGAGAGAATGAGTCATAGGAAAAATGGGAAACTGTGAACAGATGTCACTATGCAAAATTCCCTATGATCTGATCCCAAATAACTTCTCCTGCCTGATCCTTTTCCTTCTTTGCTTAAATCCAGTGCCCTTGCCACAGAATTATGTGCTGTTTTCTAATTATGCCATGAACTTGTCATCTCTGAGGACATTTACTCAAGGCATTCCCTATGCTTTGGCATGTACAGAACTTCTACACTCAACTGGATCATTCATTATTTGAGTAATATTAAATAGATATTTATTAAGTTACTACTTGAAGACAAGGTACTATGTTCTGTGGCCAGAAGCTTAGGGAAGTCAACTAGCAAACAAAGGATTCCAGTAGAGCACAGCCAGATATTATAAAGGTGTGTAAAAGCATAGTGCAAAAGCGCCAGTGCTGGTAGGTGGGCAAGAACCAGTGAGCTGGAGACAAAGAAAAAGGACAGAGAGACCTTGTTTCAATGAACGCAAGTTTGATCTTATCCTTCAAGATCCATTTTTGTAAATTTGACTAATAACAAAACTCACCAAGGCTGCTGAAGAAGGGTAAATCTGTCATGGAGGCTTTTAATGAGACTTTGAAGAATTTTAAACAAGGAAAACTGCATAGCTAAGTTTAGATGTTGAAAAATGATTTTGGCAGATACATATAGGAAGAATTGAGGGATGTTGACTTTGGCAGCAGAAGATTAGTTGGGAGAAGTAATTTAGACATCTAGAGTTGTAGGATTGGAGATAAAGGGGAAGATATTTGTAATATGTATTTATTTAGAGATGATATGAATGACACCTGCTCAATGAGACTTTCACTGATAATTTTTAGGTAGAGGGAATCTCCCTCTTGAATCTCTGCATCCTGCTCATGCAGCTTAAAACATATTGCTATGAATGATCAAATATATTCGTTTACATTTTGCATCACTGCCATCTTCCGCTCTCCCACACACATAGGTGTGTCTCTGTGTATGTGTACAAATGCACATGCATGTATTAGTTTATCATTTTTTGTGGATGTAAGATCAAATTTATCCAGAAATTAAATGTTGTATTGAATTGCTGCTCAACTACTACTTACTGAATATTTGAATTAACTAAACCAACATGATTATAAGGGTAGCTATTAAAAGAAAACTTTGGTGGAGGATAGGTCTGTGTAACAGGCTAGAATTCAGCTTCAGAGTTCTGGCTGAGCTACTATTCTTTTTTAACCATTTTACCCTTTTTTCCCAAGTGTAAAATGGGAATAATAACAGTTACCTGTCTCAAAGGGGTGTTGTGAAGACTAGCTAGTCGACAGTTTGAAACTATTTCGGAGATGGAATGTACTATAAATGCTTCAAGGAATGTTTTTCAAAGCACAATGGAATAAAACCCTTGAACCATAGCATTAGGAAAGTTAGTATGTCTTTTAGGCTGGCAATCTTCAGCCAATAAAGAATTCTATGGGAAATTAATTCCACAACATTCTTTATTTTTTTGCCTATTTTCTACTTTCTTCTTCTGTAACTAATACCTGCCTAGTGACTCAGTTCAATGGGAAAGTTCCAGTTATGCTATATTTTGAAATAGATGTTACTCATAAAGAAAGAAATGCAATGAAGATTATAAAATGGTCATTAATCACATCAGAAAATTTAGTCTCTTCCATATAGCACTATATTCAGAATTTTTCAGAACAATTTTAAAATTCACTTTATCATTGGAAATACAAGGGCATAGTTGTAGTTGCCTAGAAGTAAAAGTTTACTTTGTGTAGAAATACTCTTTAATAATTTCCCTAAAACATACATGTCAGAACAAGATCAGAAGCTTATTTTTCAAAACAATTGCTTATTGTTTTCTTTCATATGCCAAATGAAATATTCAAAACTCTGAAAAAGAAATTATATCCTCTAGTCATTCTGATTGAGAATATTTACACATCTTACACATTTACATACCCTATTTTAAAAACAGAAATCCATACGCATATGCACAAAACAGAACTGCATTTTGGGCAATTTTTGTGAGAAGGAAATGTTTATAAATAGAACATAATGACCAACTTCACATGTGCCTTATCAAAGCTGAGACAAATCTTCACTATTCTATGTTCAGCAATTTAGGGTATTAGCCCATGAATCTGACTTTTCAATCTTTATTAAAAACAAGCAAACAAAAACTGAGATCAGAAAAAACATCAAATTTCTTCGTAGAAATAAGCATTCTACATCTTTAATTCACTAGTTCTTGCCACAAAGAGCATGGCAGACTTTGACTGTTAGGTTTTCAAACTGGATGGTAAAGTCAAAGGGGTGTATTTATTTCTTAACTATATTATAGTACATGAGTAAAATAGCAGAGCAGAAAATCCCAAAATCTAAAATATATTTACTTATTTTTAACAAGTAAACTTATTTACATTAATTAAGATGTTTTCATCTTAAATCTGTATTAATAGTGTTCATTGAAAGTGTCTTCTGTTTTTAATGATCAGTGAGATGTTCATTAGATATTCAGTAAATACAAGTATCACCCGCTTATCAAAAGTTTGCTTTACGCCGCTTTGCTTTTACAAAAGCCCCACATTCGTACCTGTTTACGTTAACCAAAAGAAATCTGAAGAGGATTTTTGCCTTTATGAAAAAGGACGATAAGTGAAATAATGTTTAGCCTTTCTTTTTTCTTTTTTGCAGTGAGCCTTTACAGAGGCAGTGCAAACTCCTAGCAGCAGTGAGATTTACACTACCACGCTCCTTCCCCGACATCTATACTCAGTATCTCAGCATAAAGCCACAAAAGCTTTGAACTGTGTCTGTGAGCATCTGTGTTCTATGTTGATTTATTTTGTGCATTCATTATCAAGATGTGTCCTAAGGTAACTGCTCTTCGATTTATGCCAATTTGTTTATGAAAGGTTTCATAGGAGTGCTCTACTTTCGAAAAGCGGGGGGAAACCTGTACCTAGAAATTAGGTACGCACCAAGGTGAGTACAGTCGAAAGATGTGACCGTATCCCTGGCAGCCAGTAATTTAGTTAAGAGTAGACTATTAACAGATGGGGATATATTAACAAGTAAGTAATAAACTGTGTTGGTGACTCTAGCACAATATGTGATGTAGAGAAACTAGAAATGAGCTTTGCTAAGAAAATAGGCTTTAGAACAATTGCAATAGTTTGATGGGCTGAAGAAAGAGTCGTGGGCATTTCAGATAATGATTAAGAGCAAGTTGTCTTCCTTGGTTAAATTTATTCCTAAATTTATTATTCCTGTTGATGCAATTGTTAATGGGTTTTCTTAATTTCTTTTTCTGACAGTTCATGCAGTGTACAGAAATGCAAATAATTTTGTATATTGCTTTTGAATCTTGCACTTTTACTGAATTTGTTAATTTTAACAACTTTTTGGTGAGTCTGGAAGAAAATATTTGCAAATAATACATCTGATAAGGGGTTAATATCTCAAAATATATAAAGAAATCACACTACTCAATAGCAAAAACAAACAATCTAACTAAAAAATAGGCAGAGGAACTGAATAGACATTTTTCCAAAGAAGATATACAAATGGCCAACTGTTACATTGAAAAGGTGCTCAACATCACTAGTCATGAGAGAAATGCAAGCTAAACTACTTTCACTATATATATTTCAAATCATCATGATGTACTATTAAATGTCATAATTTTGTCAATTATATCTCAATAAAGCTGATAAAAGAGCAAATTGAAAGTCAGAGAACTAAAAAACATTCACATTTTAAGAGTAGAAAGCAGTCAGGATACACAAATAATCAAATGGAATAGCTATAGTAGACTTGAGTTAGACAGATGATGAGTAGGTTCTAGAGAATTAGATAAATCGAATGCAAGGCTGTTGAGCATTTCTGTTTTAACCAGCACTGTATTTCTAGCCCCTAGAATGTTTTCACCTACAGTAAGAGTTGAAGAAATATTTGTTGACTCAATAAACAAATGAAACATTGATTTGTAACTTGAAGTGGTAAGCAGTATGGATCAATTGCAGCTCCTTGAGCGGCAGAGTGGCAAGATGAAGTATGTTTAGAAAGCTTGTTTTGGCAGTGGTTATGTGAGATGACACTCACGGAATAATTACATGGCACTGTTGATGGAACCATTTCTATTGCAGATTGTTGCTTAACTCAGCCATCTTTTGAGCATCTCATCATCTAGGCTTTCAAGTGCAGAAAAATCCAACATTACAAATACTATCAATTGAATCAATCTGACATTTATGCCTTATGATATCTTGCTGAGCTATCAGAGCATTTGCATTATACATAAGCAGTGAACCAAGAAGGAAAGGCTTTGTATCCACTACATTTGGCAGCAAAGCTATATAAAACAAATCCACTCTATATTTATATTAAAGCTGACATCAGTGTGCCTGTGCCTGCAGAAAATGGAGGGCCAAAGAAGAAAAAGTGTTGGGTCTTGAATTTGTCTTAAAACAAAGTGAACAAAATTAAAACTAAGACAAAAGGATAAAAAGAATAAACCATAAATATTCTGCCCTTTCATTATAAATATACAGCCTAATTTTGAAAGCATCAGGAAGCAAGAGACTTAACTTTCAAATAGTTGTTCTGATAATTTTTTAAAAGATAAAAAATAACTAATTACTTGTTATTCTTCAGTTTCATCTCATTTTCCTTGCACTAAATAGGTTCAGAGTTATGATAATCTAGATGCCCTGATTTTATTATCATCATTATTAGTAAAAATTGTGAATCCTATTATTATATTAGTTATAATATATTTTTGTTACTGGGATAACAAAAATTTTCACTAACATCTGTATAAAGCTCTATTTTCACGTACATGATTTCAATTAGCCTCAGTAAGCAAGGTGTTTGAATGGGGCACATGTTGTTATCTTTATTTTATACAAGGGTAATCTACTAATCAGAAGTACTAGGTAATTCCATGTCACCCAATCATTAAAGAACTAGAGTATTTTAAGTCCTAATTTATTTTACTTCACCACATGGCATTTTTTCCTACTACTTTGCTTTCACTAGGGACCTCTTTTCCCCCTTTAATTTCTGGCCAAAGTTAAAATTTATCACTGAAATACTGAACTTGTCCAAATTCATTATTGACCTAATTGAGAATAAAACATTTTGCCTCAGCTTAAATGGGTGAGATTCTACTTTATATTCAACATGGGAATAGAAGAGCTGTATTAGATAGGTTATTACCCTGCATAAACATGTACACTATAATACAGCCTTAAAATTTTCCTCACTCTTCTGATAAAAGGGAACTTAGAAGCAAAGAAGATCAAAGGGGCAATTTTCAAATTTTTTCTGGTCATATTTTAACCTATGTATATCGCTAAACCTTGGCATAAATAGTTCTCTATGCTTTCCAACTAGTAACAAATTCAGATAATTAACATTGTGCTACTCTATAGAGAAGTTCTTTTCTTCACTCTTCATCTATTTGACTAATCAATATTGGTATCAAATATTAGCTCCTAATACAAGGGTTTCAAAAGATATTGTCTGCTATACAACTGGAATTGTCACTCTAAAGTATTAGGGTTTAATTACTACACAAATGGTAAAAAATGGCAAAAAAAAATAGCTTCTATACAAATAATAAGCTCCCCTTCCCTCATATAACAGAAGTAACATAAACATCTTGAATGAAGCTATTAAATTATCATAAACAGAGTAATGTCAGAGACAGGAGAAAATCATTCTAAAGGTATAAAATTACTCTAGTAAGAATTGACTAAAACCTCATTAAAGTAATTAACATAATTGATTTTAAAAGGTGTGTTTTTTTAACAAGGACTCTGTTGGTTCTGGAAACATCAGAAAAGCATATAGTTTGCACATGCTCATTCAAACACCAAGATACTTGAATGGTTTTAATAAGCAGAAAAATCCATATTTTGGGTATGAATGAATCAGTTTGTCTCAGTAGAATGATGTTTTTACACATTCTGATCACAGTGACTTTGTTTTTTCTGATTCTGTGCTTATCAAACACGTTTTTGATTGTAATCTGACTTTTAGTCTAGTATATGTACAGATAGCATCTTAGTCATATTTGGGCCTTTAGTGTAGCTTGCTTAAGGAGAGAAAATGTACTGATCCACCTTTGAGTTCAAGCAATAAACATCTGTCTCTGGGGGCTTGGTTAATGTGAGCCTGCTCTTGTGAAACAAATCTATTCTTAGTGTGTTGATACATCCAGTCCTTGTGCTTGCCAAGGCTAAAGAACTGACTGGAGGCAGCTGCAGTGAACACTCAAAAATAATGAGGACAGATGAGGCAACCTGGAGAGAGCCAACGCCTTTCCGCAACCCACGTGCCCAAGGTAACTTTTATTTCAACTTCAATATTTAGAATTCTGTGTATCCAGAATCATGATGGTACTTCCTGAGAATTCAGAGTTAGAAAACTTGGGCTTTTTCCAAGGTACTTAAAATCTCATTTATGAAATAATTTTATTCTTGTTCTAAGAAAGGCAATGACTGAGAATTCTAAATATGAAAGACAACATTGTGTTAAGATTAGAATGCCAATTCCTTTATTTTACATCAACAGGTAGGAAGAAAGCTTTTCTCATTCTGTTTCCATATAGTGACCAGCATGATCATCTTAAATCTTATCTGGTAAACTTTCTGTTAAAAATCCTTTAAAATGGCCCATTATTGCACTTAGAAAAAAAATGTGTTATCTTTAACATGAACTTGCACCTATCTTGTTCCTAACTATCCATGCCCATCTCCCACTGCTCTCCGCCTTTCTAACCACCCTCCAATTCCAATAACCTTCTTCCTGTCTTAGGTCAGGTTCCCTGGAAACAGACTGAGAAAGAAACGTGTGCTCAGGAGGTTTATTGTGGAGCTCTACTGGAGCTGAAAGAAAGTGAAGGAAGAAGTAGTTTAGGCAAAAGTAGTCGAACAGGGATGCAGTTAAACCAAAGCCTCAGTTGGTCCCATAGGGAGCTCTAGAGCTTATATAACACTGAATGGCCTTTCAGTGTTATCCCAAATTGAGACAGTGGGCCTAGACTTGTGCCTCCATCCTAAAGGGGGAATATAGATAGTGCCTCACAGCATCTACTATGTCTGAATTCTCTGAACAAATTAACATCTCTCCCAACTCAGGGGCTTGTCTCATGTTTTTCTGTTCCTTTTTCTGGAATGTTCCTCTCCTCCACCCTCCTACCATCATTGCCTGGAAGTTTTGGTTCATTTTTCAGGTCACTAAGGAAATTATAAATTCCTCAGAAAGCTTTTCTCTGATCCCTGAGTCTAAATTACATATTCCTTTTAAACTCTTTCATAGCAACCTGTACTTTTTTATATAACATTAACAACATGTGTAATTATATTTTTCTTGTGTAGTATTTGTGTTTAGTATTGCCCTTCTCCATTTGTATTATTTTGTAATCTTGAAGAGTACAGCTTTTGTCACATCTAGATAGCACACAGCCCCAGTGACTTAAACATCACAGATGCTTAATAAATATCTTTAAATAAATTAATGAGTCATGGTTCTTTTTTCCCTTAGGCTCCAGTAATTGCTAACATTTCCCACTCCCTACAAAGATTTAAATTTAACTCTGTTGATTTTTCTTATGAATTGTATGCTGTTTGTATTAGAATTGTCTCTGATATTCTAACACAGATGTTCTCAAAGTCGGCTGCACTAGAATCACCTGCAGGGCTTGTTAGAGTTCATAGTGCTTCATCCCACCCCGAGCGTTCTGCTCCAGTCCATCTAGGTTAGGGCACTGTATTTACATTGATGCCAATGCTGCTGTTCCAGGGCTGGCACTGTGAAAATATTGTCCTAGGGAACCTTTCAGATGAATACAGCATTGTTAACAATAATTTAGGCGATATTCTTATCCTTATGAAGCTATTCTGTAGGATAGGACACGGACAATGATATGCCAAACTCAATTTGAACATTTCTGACAAAGACATATGTAGTGATGTGTAAAACTGCATTCATCAGACTATCAGAATTTAAAGCAAGAAGAGTTATCAAAGTAAGTGGAGAAAACACTATCCATTTTGTTCTGTAGAAAACAGGAGAAAGGGAAGGGAGATGGAATCACTGACATGACCATTTTTTCTTGGACGTCCACCACAGCCAACTGATGGTGATGTAAATTCCAAGAGCAGCTTTTGGTAAGGAGATAGTGAACAGATAGAAGGGAAAAGAGGGAGCCATAGCATAGATGGGAGGCCTTCTTGACAAAAGGGAGTGGGAAGCAGTTTTATTAATCACCATAGATAAAGACAACTGTACCTAGACATAACTCAGGAAAGCTTTTCGTGTACTGCGCTGAATCAGATCTCAGTTTCCATTGCTTTTATTTGTATGTATACGAATAACCCCCCAAAATAGATATAGGTATAGTGCTTCCCTGGTGGTGCGGTGGTTGAGAGTCCGCCTGCCGATGCAGGGGACACAGGTTCGTGCCCCGGTCCAGGAAGATCCCACATGCCGCGGAGTGGCTGGGCCCGTAAGCCATGGCCGCTGAGCCTGCGTGTCCGGAGCCTGTGCTCTGCAACGGGAGAGGCCACAACAGTGAGGGGCCCGCATAACGCAAAAAAAAAAAAAAAAAAAAAGATATAGGTATTATACACACACAGACACACGCAATGAAATGTTATTCAGCTTAAAAAAGGATATCTTTTTATCTGCATAAACATGGATGAAGCTGGAGATTATTGTGCTGGAGAAAAACAATTACTGCATGTGATCACTTATATGTGGAATCTAAAAACACACATCAAAAACTTGAATTCATAGAAACAGAGAGTAGAAGCGTGATTGCCAGGGGCTGGTGAGTGGAAGAAATAGGGAAAGGTTGGTAAAAGGCTACAGACTTTCAGCTATAAGATGAATAATGTCTGAAGCTATAATGTATAAGATGGTAACTGTAGTTGATAACAGAATAATTGAAATATAAGTGAAATTTGCTGAGAGTAGAACTTAAATGTTCTCAAATAAATAAATAAATGATCTGATGAATATGTTAATTAATTCGAAGGAGGAATCCTTCCACAATATATATGTACACCAAAACATCACATTGTACACTTTTAATGTCTTAATTTAGAATGAGGAATACGCGCATATGGTGTGGAGCCTGAGGAAGTCCCATGAGCTGCCATTTGCCAGCCGCAAGTCGATGGTGTAATTCAGTGTCAATCTCAGAGAAGGTGATATGAGATGTCTCCACTCAAGCAGTGAGGCAGGGGTAAAAGGAGCAAATTCCTCCTTCCTCCATCTTTTGTTTTATTTAGGCCCTCAAAGGATTGGATGAGACCCATCTGCAATGCGGAAGGCAATCTACTTTAGTGAGTCCACTGATTCAAATGCTGATCTTATCTGGATACACCCTCACAGATAAACTCAGAAATAATGTTTAATCTGGGCACCACATAGCCTGTCAAGTTGATACATAAAATTAACCACCACAGCTATTTAGCAGTAAAAATTATTTAATGAATATAGAAAGGGCTTATCTTTACCTGATATGCATATCTTCGTTTAGATATTCAGAAATATAGGCTAAATCTAAGTAATTTCTCTTCTTGTAAATTTTTGCAAGCCTCAGTTAATTCTGAACATTAGTCTTCCAGACACTATCCTTATACAAATTTATCATTTTATATTAGCTTGAGCATTGGCAATGTGCCTCATTCTGGAGTTTTCTTTTCAAAATCTGAATTCATCAAAGAGTAGAGTACCCTGCTTGCCACATTTGACTCTGAGGTTTATAAAATCTTCTTCATCCTGACCGTTTGTGATTATTCAAAATCTATTTAAGTCATTCCAAGGCTTCTTTCCAATTGTCCTTTTTAAAACATCAGGATCTTTTCTCTTTAGAGTTTTTGAAAATTTTTCTTTAAATTCTAACTAATGAACATGTTTGTTTCTGCCAACTCATCTCCACCTTGTTTGTCTAAACCCTACATTTCTTCTAAGATACCTATAAATTCCATTTCATCAAGTCTCTCCTTATAAAAAGAGAAATAGCTCTTCCTCTTGGTATTTTCTCTTTCTCCTGAGAGGGCAGCAAATACTTTTTGTTTATACAAAAATGTTTTAATTATGTGGGAAGATACTTGATAGAGGTAGGAATGAAATCAAGTGGCTCTTGCTATAAAGTAAGGAGTAGTGCAGTTATGAATTGATTAATAAATCATCCCAATAAATGAGTTAAATTAATAACACATCAGTAAAATATATCAATACATTAATTAAATAGTAATATAATGAATTGATAGTGAAAATTAGTCTTGATTACATTCTAGGATCAGGACAATTTCTATTTGTTTTCATTTTATTTTGTCTTATTTAAAATATCTCTATGTCAATTTTTTCTACATTGATGAGCTTTTGTTCCAATTGTATAATACTTTTCCTTAAAAATTTCTAATGACAGGTATTTTGGAAAAGATTTTTCATGTTTGCGAAGTAAACAGATGTTTAAAGAGATACAACACATTAATAGAAAAGTTGTCTACTTTACTTTCCATGGTTTGTATGTATTAACTTTGGAACACCAATCTACAAAGTTATAATAAGCAGAAACATACTCTACTTTAAAATGTTAAGAACTAAACTTAATTTAAGCTTAACTAAAGTTAACTAAATTTAACTAAAATTTTGCAATTATAAGGCATATATTTGATGGTGCTTTAGAATCATGAGAAACTAGAAAATAACATGATAGACTCTTATTTTGTATATGCTGAACACGGTTAAGAGTAATTGTGGCATATAAAATTACAACTATATTTTAACTCCATTTCCAGAGAACACATGCATTACTAGGTAACATATGAAATGTTAACTATAGGTAAATATTTCATCTTTCTATGTTTTTACTTATATACTAAAATAGTTTCTACTACTCACAACTAAATATTCCTTCTAAATATCAATGAGGCATTCCTATTAACAAGTGCTAATCAACAAATGAACACAAATCTCATGACATGTTGAAGCTTAGAGTGTGGCGAAATGACATAGATAATTAATTAATTAATTAATTATGAATATGCATTTGCAAATTAATACCCTGAAACAGGGTTAGGCCAATTCAAGATTATGTTTTCATAAAAGGTTTATATAACTTGCTAATATTTAAACTGAGAATTGAATGATGGAAGAGATACATTGAGTCGGAGAGACATTACAGCAGGCAGAGGGAACTGCAGCATAGGACAGATCTAGGGTGGAAACGGGCATTGTGTGTCCATACAGGTGAGCAAGGGGGTGGCCATTGAGCTGGAGGACGCTGAGGCAGATGACACTGATGTTAGAGGCAGTGGTGAGAAATCTTCATTTTATTCTAAGAGTAAGGGGAAGCCATTGAAGTGTGAGAGGCAGATCTATAACGATATCTAATTCATATTTTGTTTGTGACAGGAAAAGAGATCAATCACTTCAAGGAAACTGTAGTTGAAAGATTCCCAGACTACAGGAGGTATAAAATAAAACTCTCAAAAGCACCTCAGGAAATAAAGAATAAGCATTTAGAACTTTAGAATACACCATCTACAGGGCACCAAACACAGATGTCAAATGTTCCAGTTAAATAGGGTTTTTCTCTTGTACCTTCCCCCCATGAACTGTTCAACTCTAAAGCCGTCCTACCCAGCCTGTGAGTGGAGGGAGGGTGTAAAAGAAGGGAAACAGGCCTCAACAGTAGGAGGAGAAAACCTATGAAATAGATGAGAATTTTTTATTTTTTAAAAAATATTAGAGTGGACCTAATTTTACACGTACGCGTGACAATAGAGCTATTGAACCTACAACTGAGTTTACCCTGGGAAGTGCATAACTAGATACCAGAGATACAAGTAAGACATTCTTATTTACACCTATTGAACCTATCTTTGTAAATAAACACTACATTGGTATGCTGAAAGTGCAGAGGAAGGAATTAAGCACAAAGTAACTTTCCTTGAACCCTAGCTTTGATGTGTTTTCAGAACAAGGGTGCCACATGAACTGCACTCGGATATAAGCTTCCTGAAGACAGGCTTTTCCATTCTTGCTCACTTGCTGCACCTCCAGTGCTTTGAAGGGTACTTTGAACCTAGTCTGTTACTTAATATTGAATCAGCTTGAACACACTACTTAGGGCTGGGTTGTTCCCATCATCCTCAGAAATTTTCAAAAGAAAATCCTCTTACCGTGTAGTTGAATATGATGATTAAACAGAGCTAAAATCCTTTAAAGAAGAAATCTATTCAGACCCCTTTCTAAAATATTTTAAGACAACATGGTTGTTACAGCAAAACAGAGCAAAACTCCTTTCTCAGGAATTTATTCAGAAGTCCTCTAGGTAAAGTACTATTTATGAGTCTATAGAGCATGTGAACCTACAATAGCCACAGTCCTATTTTTAATGACCTAAGAATTTAATTGTCTAATAATAGTGTTAAGAGTGTTTTAACTCATTTGTCAGGAATTCATTCAGCCCCTTGGGGAAGAGTACTTTGTATAATACCATGGAACATGTAAACATGTACAAATTAGTCATACCCTCAGGAATCTAAGGATTTAATAATAAAATTGGAGAGTTGAGAGCATCTCTGGCAAAGTGGCAAGGTAAGTCCATTTGAGAGGGTCCTATATGAGAATTAGTCTTCAAGGCAGGGAAATCCAAGTAGACAAGGTGATTAATTAAACATTCCCTGATATTACAAGGGGGGCAATTTAGTGACTGTTACTCAAAATCGTGACACAGTCCAGGTCCAGATTTGAGGCGAGCAGAGTTAGATAAGTAAAATGAAAAAAGTATTTTCACTAAATCTCTGTACTCATCAGTGCTGTAAGCAGTACTCCTTTGAGGCTTAAGTGGATAAAATTAGTTCTCAAGGGAGAAAACTCTGGCTTTTAACTTCTGCACCAAATAGAACATGGCTTTTGTACAAAAATACTGCTTCAATCAATACCAAAGAATTCCAGAACATTGGCAGTAGCAGCAGTATTCAGTGAAGTTTGGCAATTGCTGAAAGATCCAGCACAGTCCAGAAGAAGCAAAAGGGATGGCTGGAGAAAAAGGTACGCATACCAGAAAACCACAATTTCTGTATCTGGTGGGATACTGTTGTACCAAAACGGACACCACACTTGACACTTAGGGAATTTCAATGGAAGAGGCCAAAGGGGGAGATTTGATGGGAAAAGTGACTGAAAACATATGATAGCTGATGAGTAAATATTTGAGAAATGCCAAATATATTTAGCTGAAGACCTCACAGGGATTGCTACGGTAGGTGGCTAAAATAATCATTGAAAAAGTTTCAGCTATGCTAATAGGTATATCACTTGGAAAATACAATTTATTCCTTCTCTATATTTCCTGTCTTTTGGTATGCTTATGTCAATGAATGACACCATCAGCCACTGTATTACCCAAGTCAAAAAACGTAATCATGATAAATTAAGCTCTTCTCCTCACTCTGCATATAGTGCTGGCACCAAATACTGTAGACTCTACCTATTAAAAATGTCTTGGCAAGTGCTCTAATTTAAGCCTTGTTATTTCTCATGTTAATTGCAACAGAATCCTGAGAATCTCCCTGCCTCCAATATTTGTCCCTCTTTGTCCAATGAGATGATTGTAAAATTCTAATTTTCATATTTTTTGTCCCTGCTTAAATCCTTTAAGAGCTTTCCAATAATTTTAACATAAAATCCAAATTCTCAACGTATTATCAAAATTCTCTCAAGAACTAGAACCTGCCTATCACTCTTTTCTAGAATGTCTCAGCAGGCATAATTTCCTGAATATGTGTTACTGGTCTCTGTTTAATAATTTATACAGTCTGTTCATTTGTGTTCAGTTATAGAGCATACCCATGCCCACTGAACCATCAAATAGTTCATTCATAATCATCTTTCAATTTTTATCTTAAATATCTCCACCCCTCAGAAGGTTCCATTTTTTTTACCCCCATCTTTAACAGTAACAGGGCATTTTCAATTACCAGTAGAAACATGAACTAGTTTTAAGAAACAAATGGGGGTTAGAATCAGAAGCTCAAATTTTAAGAAATTTGTCTAGTTTGGTGATGTTGTTTCTGTTGTTACAGCTTGCTTCTGCTTAGTTTCATTCATGAATTAATTCAGGGGCTTAAAAATGCCATCAGAAGACTGATCTTCTGGACCTCTTGTCTTTCCTGGTCTCTGGTTTTATTCTTCTACCAAGTGTGGGCAATATGACCACTGGCAAACCCACATTCATATCATTCCAGTTCAGTAAGGTCAGTTCTTTCCCAGTATCCATGTCTCAGTCCCAATACCAGAGAAGATTTGGATAGGCCTGACAATCCCAGACCCAAACACAATGTCCTTGGAGCTGAAAATACCTCTTGACACTCTTGGGTCACAGGCTCATTCACAGGAGGTGTATAGTAATTGACAGTCTCAAAAGAACCATAAGGCGTGAAGATGGAAATATCCAAAGAAACCAGAAGATTAGACAGATTAACACACCCTTATATATACACACAAAATTACCGGATTTCAATAAACCCTTTTTCTCCAAAACCAGGGCTAGTCATAACTCCTCTTTTGCTCTTATGGTAACTTACATATACCTTTACCATGTACCATGTTTTTAAATTTCTCAGACTTTCTGATAGATAGGAAAGTCCTTGATGATAGAACATTTCTTTTTTCTTTTTTTTTTTCTTTTACTTCTGTATCATCAATACTTTGTGTGGACTGGCAAAGAAATTAAGTATTGCACAAATGTTTGATAATAAATAAGTGCCAAAATCATAGTACCTGCACCACATTTTTCTCTAAAATTGCATTTAATTGAGATCTGACTTTCTATTTGCCTTTTTGTCTTTTATTGAGCAATGGAAAGACTAATTTTGTACTTGTTAAAATCCTTTATTCCCATGAATTGTATATTTTGTTTAACAAGATCAGTTTCACCATATTTAACAAAGATTTTTCCAGAGACAAATATCCTTACAGACCCTAAAGTTAAAAATGTGAGTTTTATCAATCTCAGGACATCAAGTCTGGAAATTTTGAGTATTGTCATTTAGTATACATGATGTGTTATATATTAGAAATAAGCTTTCTTTATTTCTTTGTCAGTATCTATGTTGAATAACTTTTAAAAAAAGCATGAGTCTACCCAAAGTCACATCAGTTTTTCTGATTATGTGGCAGAGCAAGATGCTTGTGCATTAACAATTATTAGAAGTACATTTAAATCATTATTCATTTATGGAATTGCATTAATTTCTGAGTAATGTGGTGATTCAAGGCAAAGTAGAGTCCCTTGGAGTCTTTTAGTTTCTCAGTATATCAATCTATCATTCTCTGTTGCCACCCACTGACACCTCTCAATCTAAAGAAAAGTCGTTATCAGTCAGAAAACTGTATAAGACTTAGAAAAAAATAAAACAATAATTTTAGTTAAGGTATTACATTCTCAGGAGACCCAAAAAATAATTTATAGCTATTTTGAGGCTATTAGCTATGGAAATTCCAAAACACCTTTAAATTAATTTTTTAAGCAATAATACTTTTCCGTTATTTCTCTCATGTAGAACAAATTCTGTTTTTATTATTTTTAATGTCTCATTAATGCAAATAAGCTTTACACTAACAAAGTTTTTTTTTCTCTCAAAATATCAGAAGGTTTATTATGCAGTAAATAAAAATGCTGAAAATGTTTAATGGATTTGCTGCCTGAATTGTAATCACTGATTCATCCATTCATGTAATGTACACTTATTGGGTACAAACAAGAACTAAACAGTACTGTTAGATGTTGGGCTGTTTAGTTGATATGAAATTTAATATCTGTGGAGTATGTGTAATATTTGCTTGCATTATTGTTCATCTAATTTTATCATGATTATAACAAAATAATATGTATTCATTAATATATTTAAGAGGCAGTACAATGTAATGGATTGGTTGAGAGCACAACTCTGGAGCCAAAGTTTCTGCAGTCAAAATCCAAAGTTCTCTTACCATTAAGTGTGTGCAAGACAGTGAAACATTCTGTGCCTCAGTTTATTTATCTGTCAGCCTGGAATTACAATAATGATACCTAACTCTGGGATAATTGTGAAAATTGTTTTAATTAATATTGGTATTTTTTTTTGTCAGTGGACATGATGAAAATAGGTGAGGTATACATTCTTTACTGGTATCGAAAGAGGAAAATGTGGGACATTGTTTGCTTCTAAACACATACGTTTATAGTTCACATAGTTAATACAAAGCAGTTAACTCATTTAATATGAAATTATTTTACAAAGTAGATGGTTGACATGGTCTCATTTTGATAAGTAGCTGAGAAACAAATTAAGATATTTTGAAAGTAAAAATCTGTCACATTTGGTTTTAAAAGCATCCAGTCCAAATGAAAACTTTAAAAATGAAATTAAAATATTTCTAGCATTTATTTTAAGTTTTCAAGATCAAGATGCATGACATTTGCTTAAACTGCATTTGTTTTTCTCTATTGTATCTACAGATTTAAATCGTCTCTCAAGACTCACTGACACAGAACCCATTGGCATATGAGTCTCCTTGGGAATGCTGGTTTGGGATTAAGATGATATTAAGTAATGTCACTGGCCACCCAGCTTTCGTGAGCTCTGAGGGAAAATACAACTAAGAAAAAGAATAATTCAAGCCATCTACAGAATTATAGATTTATACAAGAGTATGTAGAGAACTGTTTTTACCTAGTCTGGAGAAACCTATGTATTAAAAAAGCTATGAGTAGATTATATATGCAGGCTAAGTAGTACAGAAATTGTCTCAAAATAAACATATAAATGCCTTTGGTTTCAGAACTTCATATTGAATGGTGAAGGAAGTGGCATTGGAGACTCGAAGAGTAGTGATTTATATTGTTTGGCAGTAAAACAATTTGTAAAAAATATCACTTGCAATAACATGGAAGGCAGGCAATATTCTTGAATAAGCTTTTAAGTGTATTCAAAAAGGTTGGGACGTAAGATGTAAGGATTGTTTCTAACTTGCTATGGGCAGCATTTGATAAGATACTAAGAAAAGTGAGCTCAGAAAATAACTGCAAGAAAGGACAAAAGGAAATTAGAGGGATTCTAGAAATTACAGAAATGTGGAAAGTTGGATTATGAAACTGATTCTTCTCTCCATTCAGTAACAAATAATGATGTTGCTCAAGATCTTTGAGCAATAAAGGCAAATTTAATTCATGAAAAAGCTGTTTGAATCAATTAAGCTTGTGCCCAATAGGTCCTTACAATTCTCCAAAAGGGTTCAAGGAAAAAGAGATTAAAGATATGGCTCTTCCATGTCTGGTCACAGGCTGTTTCAGGATCCACAGCTGAGCCTGAAGTCAGCAGACATGTTACTCGAGGCACTGATGGCTGTGACACCTCCACAGTCCCTTTGTTGGATGGTGCTGGTGGCAGGACCAAGACCAAATGGAACTGTAGCCAAATCTATAAGGGAACAGGACTGTTTGGGGATCTGTAGCTGGAACCATGTTGGTGAACTTGCCACCTGGGCACAGGCCTGCCTTCTCAAAGCAGCCCTCTTCAGTCTTGATCTCCATCAGGGTTTCATAACCTCCTATCTGGATCCCAAAGCTCCCACAAAGACACTTGAATCTGTGGATAGTTGGCAAATTATTGTTGCTGTGGGGACACTTGAGCATGGGACCCCCTGTTTCATCATCTTGCTGATGTTCTGATTATATGATTGTTTAAAATAGTTTTCTTCACCAATCTGAAGAAGGATTATATATCTCCACCCTTTAATATCAGGATAGACAATGTAACTTGCTTTGCTTAAGAAAAGGTATGCAGGAATGATCTATATTACATCAGTGCAGAAGTGATAAAGGCCAACTTGCCACAGCCTCCTTTCTTTTTTCCAAGATTGGCCATGTTTAAGAGATAGTTGCCATTTTAGCCCAGGTCCTGGAGTGAATGTAAACAATAAAAGCCATTGCAGATTTTTCATTCTTTTTAAGCCATAACTTAACCTTAGTTAACTGATACTCAGGCAAACAGCCTCCATTGCCCACTTCTATGCCAAGCCTAAATCCAAATCTTACGTAGTTTCACTCTCATATAAAGAGACAAATCCATATCACGATAGCCAAATTGAAGAACTAAAAGAAAGTAACTTAAACTAGACTTTTGCCCCACCCAGCCTTGTTCAGGTTATACTCTAGAAAATGTGGTCAAATCTGTGAAATTGTGCTTGATCAGTCAATACTGCTCCTTGCAATAAAGCAAGGGTTCGGATTACAGGATATAGAGCAGCAATACTGTAGAAGCCATTACTTATCCTTAATAATCTAAAGTATAGACTTGCCATATAGATACCAGTACAGTGTCTCCAAACAAACTCCATTTGAAATGTTTTCTTCATTTTAAGTGTTTTCAAAATTACTTATATTCATGCTTTGTAATTTCAATGCAGTTTTCATTGTGAGAGACATTTTCTCTTGATTACTTGGTCAAAGTCAATGCATGTTCTCAATAAAAATTCTTAGCACTAACTAATAGCAAGGTTTTATTAAATGCTTTAGAAATACATAGTTACTCATAACCAAAGCCCCGTGGGCTCTCTTTTTCTCCTCTGCTGTACATTTCATTTTGTAAAGATTTCTTTTTTGTTGTTGTTGTTCTTATTATTTCTGATAGGATGAACTGTCACAAACAAATCCTGTAACCTTGTCCAACTCATATCACTTGCCACACAACAGGCCAATGAGTCAAGGTGTTGGGGCAACAAAAAGCAACTTTATTAAAAAAGCCAGCAAATGCAGAAGGTGGCAGAATAATGTCCTGAAGAACAATCTTAATTCAGGGTAGAATTCAAGCTTCTTTTATGCTAGGGAAGGGGAAAGCAGGGTGCCTCTTCGGCTCTTGGACATTCTTCTGATTGGTTGGTCGTGAGGTAACTGGGTAGTCAATATCATCAACCTTCTGTTTCCAATCAATCTGGGGTCTAAGTCCTTGTGGTCATCAGTTTCCATCTGCTGAGAGGCTAGTTTCTGTAAAAACAACTTACACTCTTATCTATGTCATTCAGGGAGAAACTAAAGATTCTGTGACTCTGCTATATGGCTGATCTATTGTTTAAATTATTACCAATTCTCCTGGCCCAACTGCTATATTTTGTTACTACACATTCACATTCTTTTAACTGATAACTCTTAAGCCAACCTTTGAGACTCGGAGGAGGCCTGGGAGACTAAAGCAAAAGCCTTTTACTTCAAAAGACAGGGACACGGGGGCTTGTATATGGTTTCAAACCTAAGTGGATTTCCTCTATTCCACTCTTAATAGCGGAAAGTATGGGAGGATAAAGACTGCTTCCATATAAATGAATGAGAGCAGACATCATAAAAAATTTATTTCTGCTGCCTCATTTTTCTTATTTATTTCTAACATTCTGCCCATTTACCATGAGCTTCCTCACATTTCAGAAACAGCTAGTCATCTTTGAGAACAAATTGTGTTATTTACTTCTGTCCTCAGAGAAAACAAATGGGTTAGTGGGTGAGATGTCCAGAACAATAAGGAAAACTTGTGCTATGTATTCCTAACAGAAGAAATAGATCTTCTGTAAATAACTCCCAGCACAATCCTGGCAGGTCTCAGAACTGCACACAGTTAGATATATTTTTTTCTTTACATAACTTTAAAGCCTTTCAAAAGAAAAATCAACAGAATGCTGTTATGTAGGTACATATACTCACCACAAAGTCACAGAAACAGGATAGTCATAACAACCAAACTGTTTTAGTTATATTTCTACATAACTTAGTACACACACACAAACACACACATTGATTTTCAACTTCAATGACAGAAAATTATTTGGGTAAACTGAATACAATGAATAATATGAGACAAAGAAAAAGAATTTTCTTTTTTATACAAATCAAAGTGAATTGACTATAAAGTTCAATAAATTATCATGGTATATATTCAGACTTATTTGATAGGACATTTACGTATTTATAAAAACTTGTTACACATATTTTATGTGATTGATATTTTTTATTCTCATTATGCAGATGAGAAAATTGAGATTAACAGAGATTAAGCAGCTGCTTTCCCTCCTCCCACCCCCCTAAAAAAGAGGTAAGGAAATAATTGTTCCCAGCAAATGGATTGAATTCATGATTTCATGAGGTTAAGAGGTAAAGTGATCTCTGATGGTACAAAGTTTGGGAATCTCAAGACCACTCTCACATCTGACACCAACTGCAAGTTTTAAGGCCCCCAAGACCACTCTTGGTTCAGTAATTTGTTAGAAAGACTCACAAAACTCAGAAAAGCTGTTTAACTCATTGTTAGGGCTTATTACAGAGAAAGCATATGGACTAAAACCAGCAGAGGAAAGAGTCCAGAGGGCAGCATCCAGGGGACATCAAGGTGCAGAGCTTTCAGTTGTTCTATTCCCAGTGGAGCAGTGCAAACAGCACCTGTTCCTTCCAGCAATGATGTGGACAACATGCATGGAGTGTTGCCAACCAGGAGGACTCATCTGAACCTCAGTGTACAAAATTTTTATTGGAGCTCAGTCGTATAGACACAGTTGACCACCCACATGGCTGACCTTAGTCTCCAACCCTTGCAGAGACTGAGCCTATACTGAGTAGCCCAAGGTCCCCCACCATAAACAACATTGTTAGCATAGATTACTGGGCAGCCAGAGGTCACCAGGTAAACAAAGATGCTCTTATAAGACAAGAAATTACCTCCTAGAAGCCAAGGACAAAGGCTAAGAACCTCTTTGGTCAAGTTTAATCCTTTGCTGCACAGTTATCCTGACACAATGAGTAATGAGGAGAAGTGTACTCAGTGATACATATCTAGGATAGTTTGGTTGTTTTTGTTTTGTTTTTTGCTGTACGCGGGCCTTTCACTGCTGTGGCCTCTCCCGTCACGGAGCACAGGCTCTGGACGCACAGGCTCAGCCATGGCCCACAGGCCCAGCCGCTCCGCAGCATGTGGGATCCTCCCAGACTGGGGCACGAACCCACGTCCCCTGCATCGGCAGGCAGACTCCCAAATTGTGGTTGTATTTTTATTTTGAATTATAAAATGATCTATTGCACACTACCTCTTCACAATTTATTAAAGATTACTTCTTAAACTCTATTGTCCTAAATTCCTAATTTGTATAGCAAAGGAAAGGATTTATATAAATCTAACCATGAAATTATTTGACAGACCAATACAGTTCCTAACTTTATTAAAAAGTATACAACTATTTATACTGAGTTAGAAAAGATCTTATTATCACAAAAGCCTCTTGTTTTCTACATGCTCTGAGACACCAATTTGTCATTGTGATTTTTCAAACAGTAATTACCCTGTAGTGACAACTCAACTCCAGAGATCTGTGCAAAGAGGCATAAAATAGATTAGGAGACTTACTTTCAGGAAGCAGATTTGAATAGGGATGCTTTGTATTCTTCCAGGTCTATAAACTAGACTTTCCCAAAAGAGTGTACTAATTTTATTTGAAAGTTGAGTTTATATTTTAGTTGAATTTATTTTTATGGGAGAACAAGTTTTAGTAGAACTAATAACTATAAAAAATTATCTGTGACATTCTGAAATGAGGTTTTCAGATGCATTTTTAGTTACAAGATCAAATTTAGAATATAGTCCTGACTGACTCACTTGTTTTACCCTACAAAACTTTCATGTCAGCAGAATTTTCATCTTCATCATTATACACTGGTCTATTACTGTAATGCGTGTGTGTGCTTCAAATAAAATGAACACTTAGGTATAATGAATCTGATTATATAGAGCATGTTTGGGTTAAAGAATAATACTGTCCCACAAAAATACAGATTTCAAAGAGCATGAAGTTTTCATAGGTAATCAGCACTTAAAAAATACCACTCTCAAGTGCTTTGGTAGAAAATCAATGCACAATGGCATTAAAGTTGTTCTTTTATTTATTTTTTAATTGCTGTTACCTCTTCTTATTAAATGACTATTATTAATGTTCAGTAAAAATATTAAATGAATTTATAAAACTATAACCCCATATGTGTACTCCTACTCTCCATATTATTATTTCTGACATGAGATTTATTTTATGGTGGAGCTATTAGTTTTAAAACCCAAGAATAGTTTCTTTCATGCCCATCTCTTTTCTGAATACTCAGTAATAGAAATTGTTATATTCCTATTTATTTGAATTGTGAAGGGAGCAATTATTTGGGAAATGAAAGTACTAGGGAGATTTCTGGACAGAATGGAGATATAGCTTGCTGTTGCCAATGTCAGATTACATCAAGTTGTTTGGCATTAAACAGTTCTAAAAGATAATGGATCTTGATTCATTTTAATATATATGTCTAGTCTGAATATAATCTGCAATATGTGTCATGCTGCCTCTCAAATTTAATGGAATACCTTGCTTCCTTGGGAGTGGTACAGTATGTTTCATAAGCTTTCCTAGATACTTTTATATTGTTCATTGTGAAATTATAAGTAGAGACATTGAGTTAAACATAATAAGTGAGATTTTATATAAGGGATTTTGTTATTTGGAAAAAATGGGAGGGAGACTTGGACTTATATCACAAACACTTTAAACTTTATATTAATTATAATTTTCAACTCCCTATGTAATTAGTCACATTTTAATCATATAAGAAGAAAGTCATAACGATGGGATAAACAGACATCATAGATGTTAGTCCAGGTCGTACTTTATATAAATAAATAAAAGAAGAAGAAAATCTTTCTTTATGACTTAAGGCTGCAGAGTGTCCCTGCTTTTACCAAATGGTGATGTGAAGAGCTTCTATAAGAAATGAAGTTTGCAGGCCTATAAAGGTAGACTAGAAAGAAGACTTCTCATACATAATTGTGTCACATGAGATTCAGTGTTAAATTGTAATTATTAGATTAAGGCCTCCAAAATTGTTGGTACCCAACTATTTTTGACCACCCTCAAAAATGTAAATTTCATATGGATCCACCTAATAAAATCATGCATAGATACTTGCCTACACAGTTCTTCTTTTTCAGACATGTTTTTACCCAGAACTTTGTCCAGTTATGTTGTTAATAAATGATTTTTAATGATGAGATCAGAACCTGGGTTAAGGTATTTCTTAGAAAAAATCAGAGCAAAATTACTTGATGTGTAGTAACTTGCAGTATTATATTTTCTCTTTCAATCTATACATATCATAATTTTGTCAACAGTTACTTGACAATAACAAAAATAGGTCTGAGCAAATACTTAAGCTAAGAAAAAATATCTTGAAGATATTCAGAATGTACTTTTTTTAATTGAGGAGATTCCTTTATATAGCATCTGCAAATATCAGGACTCCCATGAACAATGTGATTTAGAACATGTCATCTATAAATTCCATCTATTGTCCTTAGATTAGCATTGGATTATTCCACATGTTCCATGGTTCCAGTATTGAGGTGACTTTTACATTTTTGCCCCTTGTTGACAACAGTATTATATTTTATCTTATTGGGTTGATAGTGTTTTTTATTTGCTAAGTCTTGGATTGCTTAAAAAAGTGAAGTCAATTAGGTTTCACCAGCCCCTGCCCCGAAAAACTTAAAGTTGATGACTAAAATTTGCTTTATGGTTTGGACCTATATTCCTCTTCCTTTACATGATTTTGGCGGATGGCCTTTGCCTTATCCATAGGGTGTTTGGTGATGTTTAATAAGCCTAAAATTCTCCTCTTAGACATTTGCATTCCCCTTGATTGTGCAACGTCTTGTGGATATCTCTAAGCTCTGGAAAGACTTAAGATAGAAATTTGTCAGATTCTACTTATTCGCTTACTAAACTCCCATACCAGGATATCATTAGTTTTGACACATGCCTTCTAAAAGTACTTGAGCAGTACTTGAACAATATATCAATGATGGGTATCATCGGTTGGGGCCACTTATCAAAGGATATTAAAGCCCAAAGTAGAAAGAGTAACATATGAAGACAACACCTAAATTTACTTCTTTTCTTCTCTTACTATAGTGCCACACAGTTTACTGTGAAATATGGATTTTCGGAGTGTTGAGGAGGGGAATAATTTGGCAGTGTTGCAAATAATATAATTGGTAAAGGATCTGCACCATTTAAAATTTATTATTTTGTGAACAAACTTTAGAAGCCATAGAGCTATCTCATAGTAGCTAGACTATATCAAGAAGTAAACATTTCTAAATTAAGCAGACTATACCTCTTTTTGTTGTCAGAAAATTACCTTCATAATCATAGTTGTGTAGGCATAGGGATAATAAATCCTCTAAGATAATTATATTTTGTACAAATGAACTGTGAACTCGACTTCTGGTATGGCCAAATAAACTACCTTATCGAACTTCAGATTGTAACAATAATCTCTGATTTAAAAAACTTTTCTTATTACTTGAAGGCCCCGGAAAGTAGACAGAATGAGGTATATTCTATTGGAAACCCAACCTCTGGAAGAATAAAATAACATGAGGTGAGTAATCCATCTTGAGGGGAAGTTACAATAGGTACTGCCCATAGTGGCTAAAACTCTGATTAAAAAAATGAAGAATTAAAGAAGAGAGAGAGAGAACAAGAGAAAGGGAATTTCAAGTTCTCTTTATTAACTCTGTTCAAGTCTCTGGATGACAAATAGAATAAACATATCTGGACAACTCAAAGCTTAGCTAAGGATAAAACAGCTGACCATAATTTGAGCTGTTGCCCAAAAGACAAGGTTTGCAGTTTGAATCCAACCATGCTAATTGCTTTCTTAAACAAACAACAAAAAACACATCAAGGGGCTTCAAAGGAATATTATAGAATCCAGAATCTCCATAACATCACATTTATAATATCCGGGATGCAATAAACATTTTTTTCAAGGTAAGAAAAGCCAGGAAAGTGTGACCTATTTTTAAAAGAAAAGGCATCCAGCAGAGACCAATCCTAAGATAACACAGATGTTAAACTTAGCAGACAAGGATTTTAAAGCCTATATTATAAAGCTTATTTCAAAAATGAAAGGGAAATATGATAAAAATGAATATAAAGATTGAAAATCTTAGCAGATAATTGGAAAATATAAAAACAACCAAATGGATATTTTAGAACAGAAAATTAGAATATGTAAAATTTTTAAAAATACACTGTGTGGGCTAAAAATCAGGAGCAAAAGTAATCTTCAAAAGATTTATAGAAATTATCCATCAGAAGTAGAGTGAACAAAATGATTGAAAGAATATTTAAAAGGAATTAAACTCAGACATACTGTTCAAGACTAAGTGTTTGACAATGTTCTTAAAAACTTTAAAATATATGTGCTATTTCACAAAAAATAACAAACAGGCAGTTAAGCAATATTTATTTTCTATGTCCCATTTCTTTAATCATTATTCAGCAAAATCAGTTACTTTAGCACTCCTCATATATTTAAATGTCATAAAAATTGTAGAAAAATAAATATTGTTCAAATACTCCAAACAGTTGCACTCCTTTTACCTTATACTTAAATTAAAATAGTTTTGGCTGAAACCCAAGAAAATATATGCAAGTACTTCCAAATGCCAAGAACTTTTTTTTCAGATGTATGGAAAAATATAATGAATACTAAATTTAACATGAAATTGGCATTTAATTAAGTACTTAATATTTGATCTTGCATTGCTTTTTTATGTTCTTGTAGCCAATTCTTTCCAGTTTCTTCATTTTTAACTTTTTTTTGATTTTATAACATTATCTAATCCAATATTATGATCAAATGTATATATAGTCTATAAGTAATTTAGAAGGAGATTTTTTTTTTTTCGGTACGCAGGCCTCTCACTGTTGAGGCCTCTCCTGTTGCGGAGCACAGGCTCAGCGGCCATGGCTCACGGGCCCAGCCTCTCCACGGCATGTGGGATCTTCCCGGACCGGGGCACGAACCCGTGTCCCCTGCATTGGCAGGCGGACTCTCAACCACTGCGCTACCAGGGAAGCCCTAGAAGATTTTTAGTGAAAGCTTCAGTATTCTCTGAATCTCCTTCCCTTCCTTCTTTATGAAAAAACCATAAGCTGTGCTTTTACTATCAGCTCAAGCCTGGGAAAGGTGCTGTAATGCAATATGCAGAATAACTGATTGATATCTTTGAGTTTCTGATTTATGCTTGTGAAATCTAAAGGATTGGGAACTGTGGGTAGTCAAAGCTCTAAGAGGCTGAAAAGAAGTGGTTGAATTGGGGACTACCAATGCTTCCAAGTTTTTTTTAGGGGGGGTGGGAGCAGGGGAGAAGGGAAAAAAGGATACATGTTTTTTTCTGTGGATCCCATGTGAAGTACTCAAAACAGCTAGCAGGAATTTCTTTTGGATTCTGACCAAGAAGGCTGGCTTTGAGGTCAAGGAGCGCTCAGTAAAAAGAAGTTGGATGCCAGAGGAAGCAATTAGGCAGATGACCAGGTGGAGAAATTGTATCATTCCACATAAAAAAACAGAACTTCAGGTAAAAAATGACCACGGATGGGGTTTCTTCAAAGAGAGAGAAGCAGACATGAAGAAAAGGGTTTAGCTTTAAACACTAGCCAAGCCCATGAAGCACAGAAATCAACTTATGATAGCATCAGTTTATAAATACATTTTCTACTCCCATAATTTTCTACTGCCTCCTGCTCCAAACTTAAAGCAGACAAAAATAGCATATTGAGTAAGGGAGTAGGAATAAAAACTCTTAATTTTACTGGTTACACTCAATTTTACTGGTTACACTTTCAAAAAATGTTATTGATCAGAATTATGAGTATGTGGTTGTTAAAAAAAAAAGAAAACTTCCATAAATATTCCAGTTATGTGCTTTCTCAGTCTTGTTAAACCTTCTGAACAAAGTAGTTCATTGGCTAACTCTGTCCAAGACCGCTGAAACAAATTACCTATTCTGAGGCAGCTCTTTTCTGAGTGCTTGGATCACAGGCTCTGCAAATATCTATGCGCCACTACTAAGCCTTCTGCTTTGTAGGATCTTAGTTTTTGCTGTAATTTCTGCAAATCTCATTAACCATCCCTTCTTTTCTGCTTAGATCACTCTTCCATTTTATAAGCACTTTTAAATTTCATTCCAATACATTAGAGTTGCTGCGTTACAATGGCCCCTTGAATAGATTTCTGTGCTGTACAAAGTCAGTTTTCTTGACTTTTTTACCTTTTGCTTAACATTACACAAATGTAGCATTCAGTTGTACCTTTCTTCCAAAATTGACCTAGGATGACCTTAGCCTTATCTTATTAGATTGCTACATCAAGATCCCACCTATACTATTCAAATCACAAGACTTTAAATACTGCCCTATTTAGCTCTCCCTCAGATACACTAAATCTTGAACAGGGATAGTGCATCATATTTCCAATGTAATGTTTAGAATTCATGTCTGTATATTTCTCAAAGTAGAGTGTGGGTCACTGGAGGGAGTCTAGTAAATGTAAGTTGAATATATTGATATTGATGCTAATTATGATCAGAGTTCATTAACATGTAAACTGGATAAATAGGGTGCAATTGGGAGTCAAGGACTAACTAAAAAACATCAGAATAAATGTGTGAATGATATGTAGAAGCCAGGAAATAGAAGCAGAATTTCCATAGCTCTATTTGCCAGACAAAGGGAGACTTAAGGATCCTAGTATTTTCCATGTTGCATTATTTTCCTCATCTGCTTAGTTAATAAGACCATTTTTGGCAAGCTCTGAATCACCAACCTTGTCATTGTTACAACATCATTATTGTTATAGGGAAAACAGAATAAAAGATCTATGAGGTCAAAAAAAAAAAAGCCAATGAATGTGTTGACGTAAAACCAAAATCAGCAATGCTTCATGTATACAGCTCAGTCAATTTTGTCTTGATTTCTAATGGATTGTCCATTCTATTTCCCAGAACTTATTTAACTCATTTTTCACCTTTTCAAAAGTCTGACCCTTTGCCCTATGCAGATGACAATCCTCTTTTTACACTGAGGGGATCAGGAAATTCATGTATGTCCTCTCATGTCTTCCTTTCCATCTCAAAATTTCTTTGCATTTTCATGCCACAAGAAGGATTTTCCCTCACTTTTTCAAGAAGTGTGCATTTTATTTCCTCTGGTTTTAAAGGAAATAAAAATTTCCTTTTTATTTTACATATATTTCTATTCATCCACTAAATCCTTTCTAGCTTACAATTTCTTTTGAAAGTTTTGCTATCCTAAGTGAGGTTTGTTAGCTGAAAGTACTCATTATCCTTTTACTTCTAAATCCTTGCTTCTTGGCCTCTGTCACCACCACCTTATTAAATAGTTCTCTTAAATGTGGCCAGTAATTCCTCTTCTCAGTCTATATTCCCTTTGACCACAAGTAGCCATTGACACTACTGGTTATTTCCTTACCGTTAAGTTTAGTTCAGCAAAGAGTAATTACCAATTACGTCCCTGGAACTTACGTATCTATATGACCACATTTTTTTTTTCCCTTTACATACATCCTTAAGTTGCACTGGTGATTTAGGGTTTCAGGAATTGAGTATCAGATGAAACCTTAGCTACCCATGTTTAATTTCTCAGACAGAACGCTTCATCTTGTGCCCTCACAGCTGATACGTAAAAGAATATTCCCTATAATACTTTCATGGGAAGGAAATTCACTTCTTCTGGGGGACATGTCTAATTCACACATCAGCTTTTCAATGAAGAGAGATTAAGAGAGGAAACTTTTTAAATTTGTGCTAGAATATTTATGAATTCCCTAGGAGTATATAAAAAGTTTAATGCTGTTTTCCAATATACCTATTTATATATTTTAATTTGACTATTACCTCTAGCCAACCCTCAACTCTTTGTGAAGTTTTACTTTTTTCTAAAAATGCCTCAACAAAATCTTTAAGTCAATTTAATCACTTCCTCCTTGAAGAGATAATACATTTAAAAATCTGTTTATCATGAAATTTACATAAAATCACATAACAAGGTAAACTTAAGATTTCTAAAGGTTATTTACATAGTCTCCACATAGGTGGATCAGATGATGTTAGCACATATTATCTAAAAGTTTAATATTTAAAAAGTCAGACCCCTTCTTCCTTTTATGGTACAAAGATCTATAAGATAACATCCCCAAGGGTAAAATTTTACAAGTACTATTTATTAGCTGTATACGTTTAATGAGTTCTATAAGTACCTATGATAATTTTCAAGTCTCAAGATTATGAACCACCAAGGGTGTTTGCTATCAAGAGATTATTTGTGTAGAGTCTTTTCGGTACCTAGCTGCTTTCCCTTTGCAGATTTAAATAAATAGGCTATTCAGACCTACAGCACACCACAGTATTTATCTAAATTTGTGCTGACTATGCAGGTGTCATTTGGAACTTTTTAAATACGTCAAAGCAAGAAATCTACATAATCAATTTGCAAATCACCCTTCATTATTCCAAGTTTAAATTAAGAAAATAATGCCTAAAAGAAGTTCAGACTAAAAATCTGCTTTTTGGTTACACTGTTCCCACAAGGAACTTATGTTCTATCAATTACTTTATGGCATCACTAGCTTAATTTAAATTTGAAGAAATGAAGGATGAGTTCTTAAAATTACACTGTGTATTTGCAGAATTGGGCATGTATCATTTTTTCTTTATGGAATATGAATCAAACTTCCCCAACACTGATCTAATTTTTATATTTTTTGTAATATTCATTGCTTTTTTCTCAAACTTAAGAATGAGAAACCTAACAAAGCTAATAATAAATAATATTCGTTTGACCCAATTTAACGTCATGTTTACCCATTTATGAGGCCTCTTCAATAAGTCTGTTGTTAGACCTATGCTGTCTCTAGTGGCATGAGATGGCAAACCTCAATAAAATTGGGCAACTTAGAAGTCTCTGAGACCTTGAACTCCACATTTCCTATGGCTAGCGTATGTTATTGGGAACCTGAGTCATCTTTCAGTCACTGAGAGTTAGACATAAAGTGATATCCAGAAAGGATAGAGCCAGATAATGGGTGGAAGTTCAGACAATATGCATAAGGAATGGCTAGCAAGACATGACAAAACACTTAAGAGAAAGGCTAATGGAGTCCAGCAACAGGAAGTGTAGGAGCAGGCAAGAAGCAACGCAGGAGAGATGGTGTGCCATGGAGTTGGAGCTCAGACACTTGGTTCTAAATACCGTAGATGCAAAGCAGACGTGAAGAGCAGAATATGCAAATCATGGACCGAATTTGGGTAAATAAAGAATCATTCTACTAACTAAAGCTGCAATACAGGGCAGAGCATATATCTCAGAACAAGCAAAAGTTCAGTAATGGAACTGGGACATGAAGACAAAGAGAGCAGCAAGTTTAACCTGATGAACTGTCATTGAATATTGAAATAAATTTTTTCTAAAGTATTGTACCCAGAGATTTGACATGGATGAGCCACTAGTTAGCTATAAAATATATATTGATAATGAGAGGTTAGGCCTGTGGAACAGAGATCTGTATAAGCATTTTAACATTTTGTGGAAATGTTAACATTTTAAATAATACAACTTAATATGAAATATTATCTATGATAAAAAATAAATTACTCTTGTTCTCTTTATAAAGGCAATTTTAACATTAAAAAATTACAGCTCTGGGCTTCCCTGGTGGTGCAGTGGTTGAGAGTCCACCTGCCGATGCAGGGGACATGGGTTTGTGCCCCGGTCCGGGAAGATTCCACATGCCACAGAGTGGCTGGGCCCGTGGGCCATGGCCGCTGGGCTTGCGCATCCAGAGCCTGTGCTCCAAAATGGGACAGGCCACAACAGTGAGAGGCCCGCACACCACAAAAAAAAAAAAAAAAAAAAAAAAAAAAAAATTACAGCTCTATAGGGATAAAATTGACACAAAATAAATTGCACATGTTAAAGCATATATCAATTCATTTTAATAAATGTCTATGCCCATGAAACCACCAAAATGAAGATAATGTGTTTATCCATCATCCCCCCTCTAAGTTCTTAAGTCTCCTTTTTAATGTCTCCTTCCTGTCACTCCCTGCACCCTATTCTGGTCTACAGACCAACAACGATTTGTTTTCTGTTACTATAGATTTGTTTTCATCTTCTAGAATTTTATGTAAAGGAGTGTATACAATATGTATTAATTTTGTCTGATTTTTTTGGACTCAGTATAATAATTATTATTTTAAAAAATTATTTTGAGATTTAAATCTCAAAAAACTATTTTGAGATTCATCCATGTTTTTGCTATGTCAGTAGTCTATTCCTTTCAACAGCTGAGTAGTTAGTTCCAAGAGATTTTTCCCAGGAGATTTTCAGATTTTTTTATATAGTTGATTGTATCTTCTGTGGACAAAGACAATTTCATTTTGTCCTTCACAATCTATATACTTTTAATTTCCTTTTCTTGTCTTATTGCCTTAGCTAGAACTTTCATTACAGTGTTGAAAAGAAGTTCTGAAAGGGGACATTCTTACCTTATACGTGATGTTAGTGGAAAGCTCCAAGTTTTGCATCATTAATTATAATGTTAGCTATAGGTTTTTCATAGATATTCTTTATGTAGATGAGGAAGTTCCTCCTATTTCTAGTTTTCTGAGAGTTTTTATCATGAATGGGGGTTGGTCCAAAGCTTTTTCTGCATCTATGTAATTTTCTTTTTTAGCCCATTGATATGGTGGATTACATTAATTGATTTTTAAGTGTAGAATCAACCTTGTATACCTGAGATAAATCCCATTTGGTTATGGTGTATGATTCTCCTTGTGCATTGTTGGATTCAATTTTCTAATATTTTGTTGAGGGTTTTTGCATTTATTTTCATGAGAGATATTGATTTGTGTTTTTTTTTCCTTGTAATATTTTTGTCTGGTTTGGTATTAGAGTGATGCTGGCCTCAGAGAATAAGTTGGGAAATATTCCTTCTGCCTCTAACTTCTGAAAGAGATTATAGAAAACTGATATAATTTCTTCCTTAAATGTGTAGCAACTTGTGTCCACTCTTTTTTTCTTTGTTATCCTGGCTAGAGGCTTATTAATTTTATTTATCTTTCCAATAAACCAGGTTTGGGTTTCCTTGATTTTTCTCTATAGATTTCCTGTTTTCAATTTCATTGATTTCTTCTCTAATTCTTATTACACATAATCCAGTTAAGAAATGAATGAAATAATTTAAAAGACATTTCCTTAAAGAAAATTTACATATGTTGAATAAGCATGTTTCACTGATTATTTCTACTGTTATGTTTTCAAGTTATCTCTTCTTTTCCTCTGAATTTTCTAAACTACTGTTAATCCTATACAGTGAATCTTTGAAAAATCTCAAACATAGTTTTACTCTCCAAAAGTTCCACTTGATTATTTTCTATTTCTCTCATGTCTCTACTTAAACATGGTAAATGCTTCCTATGCCTTCTTGAAACATATGTATTATAGTTATAATAACTTTTAATGTACTTGTACACTAAATCTATCATCTGTGTCATTATTTTATGTGTTTCTATTTTTTAACCACCCTAATACCACCAACAGCCATTGACTGTAATAATATTTTACTCTTCTGGTTTTTCTCATTTATTTAATTTTTCTTTCCTGTTTTTTCTGACTCCAGCTAGTCCTTAAATATGATAATACTGCACCTTTCTCTTTTTAGGTCTATTTCCTTTTTCTCTTCATAGAACACCTAGGTAATATTATTTCTATTCTCTATTACAGAGGTTTCCACTATGTCATTTATCCTTTGCTCTAACATTTTTGTGTCTCTAAAAGATTTTTGTACTATATGTGTTCTCTCCTAGTATCCATTTTATCTATGCTCTTTCTCTGTGCTTCTCTGTCTGATCATTCTTGACATATGTATGTTTTCATGTACACAACAGAACCAATTTTTGTCCTTCCAAATCTGTTCTTCCTCCTACACTTATTCTTGGTCCTTCTAATAGATTAGAGCATATTCTTATTTTCAGCCTTGTTCAATTGGGAAAAAGTTGATTAACTTTTCTAATACTCAGTTACTTTGATAGTAAAATAAATATATCATTTTACTCATTGAAATTTAAATGAACCTATAATATTGGGCCATGCTACGATTTTATCCTCAGGTCTCTTCTCTGCTGACACTCAATTTCTTATGTGACCTTATCCAGGATAGTGAGCTTAAATTACCCCTGTACAGTTGCAATACCCACATTAACTCTCCTCTGAAAGTCCAACTCCTTTATATGCTTAGAATTATGATAAACATCCCAAAGTCTACAAATGAAGTTTTGATTTACTCTTATTGAATGTGCTCCTCCCACAGGCTTCCTCATCTAAATTAATGTCAACCCTTCCAATTGCTCAGACCAAAACTTTGGGGGTCAATCTTTTGTTTCCCTTTCTTCCCCATTGCCAAGCCAACTCATTAACAAAGTGTGTTGGTTCTACTTTCAAAATATATTCAGAAACTTTTGGCTTCTCATAACCCTTATCTCTATACTCTGGCCTAAACCTTCTTGATCTCCCATTCAAATGACTGAAAGAGCCTTGTAACATGTCTCCATGGTTCCACACTCTTTCCTCTACAGTGTCCAGTTATCCTTTTAAAGCACTTACTTCAACTAAACACCTTTCTACCTCTCTGGCTTCATCATCTACTCTTTTTTGTCCTCATTCATTCTCCTTCAGCCACCTGGGCTCTGCTCTTCATTTGCCTAAAATATTTTTAATTTAGGTATTGGCATGGATCAATCTTTTATGCTTTTCAGCTTTCTTCTCATGTATTACCTTACAACTGAAGGTTTCCTTGTCAACCATATATAACAATAAAACCCCTCCTCCATCCTGGCACCAGTTCCTCTCACACACTGAACAGCCTCTGAATTAATGGTACTTGCTTTCTATCTCCCCTCTATTATTCTTTATTATTATTCAGAAAATTCTGAAATTTTTGTGTGAATTTTTTAGGTTAGTAATAGCAAATGTTTTTCTCCATTTCTGTGTGTGCAAGCTCCTTGTGCCTCTCTTCTTAAGGACAGTAGTCCTATTGGATTAGGACCCCACTCTTAAGACCTCATTTAACCTTAATTGCCTCTTTAAAGGTTCTGTCTTGAAATACAGTCACATTAGGCGCTAGAGCTTCAACATATAAATTTTGGGGAAATATAATTCAGTCCATAAAAGGTAGATAGATAGATAGATACATACATACATATGGATAGATAGATAGGTAGATAGATGCTTAGAGAGAGTAGTTTACAACCATCAAGTAAACTTGGGAAAAAATAATCAGTGGGTTCTAAATCTCAGAGGGTTGAGAGTTTCATGGAAAGCAGGTGACTGTATGGTTTCATAGTATGTCCCTACAGATTGCCTATCAGTTGCAAAAAGAAAAGTAGTAACTAAGCAACAGAGAAAACAAACAAACACTTGACTAGGTGATCAGAATTAACATCAGCAATCCAGAGCAGAGGGGCGTCACGTGCTTTCAGATGTGATACCCTGAGAAAGACACAACATTACTTTTATAATATTCTGACTGAGGCTATACAGACAATCCCAACTTGAAGGACATTCTGTAACACAACTGGTCTGCATTCTTTAAACTCTCAATATCATGAAAGACAAGAAAAGACTGAGTTACTGTTCCAAGAAAAATAAATAAAGATGACAACCAAATGCAACACATGATTCTGAACTGGATCTTGTACTAAAGGGGAAAAAATTATTTAAAAAAAGACATTATTGCATCAATTGAAAACATTGGAATCTAGACTGTAAATCTGAAAAACCATTGTATTTTTAAATTTCCTGAACTTGCAAAGTGTACTGTGGTTATATAAGAGAATATTCTTGTTTTCAGGAAATACACACTGAAAAATTTAAGGATCCAGGGGCATCATTTGTGGAGGCTGAGGCTCTCAAACTCAGCTAGACATTCAGACTCATAAGAACCTTAAAGGCCATACTTGGCACCACTCTCATCAGAAGGAACAGGGTAGGAATCACAGCTTGCAGAAGGGGAGTGTCAGGCATCGCTTTTCTCCAGGAGTCCTTGCTGCAGCCCAGCATCTCAAAGGCTGAGAGACATGATCCAAATTAGATGGTTTCAGAAACTGATGTAGCTAAAATGTTTCAGACTCCACAGGGCCAATATCTGCAATAAGAACTCTATAAGCAGTGCTTCCAGGGCCAAAGGATATGCCAGTTATGAGTCAACACATTCTGGAAAGCCCAAAATATGGTTTACTATCGAGTATTCATGCTGTTTACCAATTTGAAATCATTTTTTTCTGTAAGTATCTAGCAACCCAGGTAACATTCCAACATTTATCAGGTAAACCAGAGGAACAGAGCTAGAGAGTTCATCAAATACCAAATTTTCATGCAAATAGGAAATGTTTTTGTTCAACCTTTTTCATGGCAACAATTCTCAGATGGTTCATAAGAAATAATAATAGTAGTATGTGCATATATGTGTGTGCATTTGTGTGTACAGAATAGACAATGACAAAACAAATGTAGCAAAGTAATAACTTCATGTTTTCTTAGTTCTTCATAGTCTTTAAAATTTTCATTGGAAATTCCTTCAGTAAACACTCCTTTTTTTTTTTTTTTTTTTGGCCATGCCTCTCGGCTCATGGGATCTTATTTCCCCGACCAGGGGTTGAACCCACACCCTCGGCAGTGAAAGCGCAGAGTCATAACCACTGGACCACCAGGGAATTCCCAGGAAATACTTCTTAATTGGTGAATATGGATGTAGAGTCTTATAAATGAATAATAAATAAATAAATGGGAGTTATCTGTACTAATCTTGAATCTTTTCTGTAAGTTTGATAAATTTTCAAAGTAAAATGTTTTTTGCAAAGTGGAATGAAATATCAAAAAAAGGAATTTTAATTAATGTTTCAAACACTGCAACTTTTTTTTAAATGATTTTTGACAGTTTATTTCTAAGCAACCCAGACACTATATGTAAATTTTCAGCAAAAAAATAATCTCTCTTTACTTCCATGGTACCCATGCAATGTGCAATATTTCTGGGCTTATAGAAAGCATTGACATTTTAAATATCACTGATAAAAGAGAAAATATGATCTGCTTAGATTATGTAGACAGATGGCGTTCAAAGAACGCTCACATGTTATTTTTAAAAGATCTATTATATTTCTCTATGGTGGTTTGAACATTGTAAATAAAAGTCAAAATTAATTATACAGATGATAAAAAATAAGACATATTCTGTCTTTCCTAATTGGACTTGAAAGTTGCCTTTCAAGCTTTGCAGCCTACAATCTACAGCTCATATGGGATTCTAGACACTTTCATAAAGTTCAAAAGTGCAGTCAACTTCATTTCCCATCCATGAACATTTGGATTGACCTTAAAGCTCTTAAAGGAAATGAGAATGAAAGCCTACATTCAAGTAGTGAGGCCAGTCAGCAGTGGGTAGTCATGAAATGAGATGAATCTCTTTTACTGATGTCATTCCTGTCATACTCTTTACTAATCAAATGTAAGGAAAATGTGGCGTATAAAAGAAATAAATGTGGAAGTAAAAAATTGTGATGCTTTAAGTTCATTTTATATGGTTTAATTATTCAATGATGCCACTTAAATGTTTTTTTATCATGGACAACATATTTTGAAAGAATATTGTATTTTATATTTTCTTAGTACATTATAGTCTTCAAAAATTTCATTGGAAATCTCTTCAGTAAACATTCCTTAAATATTTAGTACATGTTGAAGTGTGAGAAATTATCTAGAAGAAATCAATCCTTCTAACGTAGGTGTTCTCATTGCCATTTTACATATAAGTAAAACTAAGGGTAAATATTAAAGTCTAACCAGATAGGAAAACAATGATTTTTAATATAGAGAAACAATATTCCTATTTTTCACTTTAATGTGTGTTTTTCTTTATTTTTGCATTATAAGGGAGTTCTCTGGTGGTCCAGTGAGTAAGACTATGTGCTCCCAATGCAGGGGACCTGGGTTTGATCCCTGGTTGGGGAACTAGATCCTGCATGCATGCCTCAGCCAAGAGTACACATGCCACAACTAAGAAGCCCACATGCTACAACTAAAGATTCCTCATGCTGCAACAAAGACTGGGTGCAGCCTTAATTAATTAATTATTTTTAAAAACTGGCATTATAGGACTACATATTAATGCATGTTAATACACAGATGATCTTCACAAGGCATAGAAAAATCACCTCTATTTCTTTCAGCAGCACCTCCTTCTTCTGACCCTTGTTCAGAGATGTAGATGCACAGTTTTAGTCTTTTTAAATGAGTCAGAGATAGACTATGGGATCATGTTACATTAAAAAGCATTTTTATTTAGTATATAGCATTCCTTTTTTGAACAAAAAAATATTTGGATATAGCCAATACTATGTCAACATGAATATTACATATCCATAATAATGGAAAATTCCTACAATTTCTCTAAATTGTCAACAAATTATCACAAGTATTATTGCTTGTTATCCCCATAGCAATCCTATATTATAGATATTATCATTTCCAAGTTAAAGGTAAGAAAACTGAGGCTCAGAAATATTCAGACATACACTCAGTAAGAAATAGGGAGAAAAATCAATATAGTATTTAGGTTCCAAGTCCAATATTCTTCTCTCCACACCAAAAATAAATTTTGTTTCCTCCCAAAATTTTTTGAAGTAAGAAAGATGAGAAGTTAGCTGTTTTATTTTCTAAGGTTAAGCTCTTTAGGAAAAAATAAAAGCACCCAAGGCTCTAAGCCTGCAAAAATTCGTCTTTTGTTATCCCAAGGGTGATTGAAGAGTTCTCACATTTTTAAAGGCTATGCTCATGGCAATTGTGCTACAATATTTTTGAGTGCTGCCAAGAATTGAAGAAGAACAAGTGGCCAGATCTCAGAGAAAGCTAAATTCTCCTAGTCAAGAGTACAAAGGCAACAGGTGACTGGAAACATATCCAATTACCACACAGGACACTGGCCTGAAAGTTGAGGTGGAGGCTGTGATTGTCAGAGATTAGTCACTAAACACCCTTAAAATTGTAATGGAAATGCTGGTTCTAAGCTTGGCAAGTGGAGGAAGAGGATTCATTGACCTGTAGAACCACCTAAACCCTTATACACCACATAGACCTAGGCAATGAGTAGCTCAGCACTGATTTTCATGGACAAAGGAAGAGCACAACCTCAACAAATACTCACATTGAATGTGCCAGGGGGGTCTGAGTTCCCCAGAAGGCAGGGTCTGAAAGGACTTTGTTGTAAATGTGAGCGAGGGAGCAAGAGTGAGGAAGACATGTGTTGCAAGAAAGGAGGGAGAACCAATATAAAGATGCATGATGCAGTTGGCCAATAACTGCTTGCTCATTCTAACAGGACCTCCTGAAGAGTCAATAAAATGCATCTCAGGACTGACCCTCAGGGAAATGAAGGGGGAAATTTTTATACACCATTGGTCAAATGTTGTCCTCATGGGGCATAACATCACAACTAGGAAATGCATGAGCTGTTCTCAGTGCCTCCACTTTAACATTGACAGCAAAACCCCAGGCTAGAAGAAAGAGGAGCTTGTAACATGGGCCGTGAAACTGGTTACAGCAGCAGCAACAGCTCAGATAAGAAGCTATGAGGGTGAGACCCTCTTAAATAATGCATAAGAGAAGTTTCATATTAACTAGTCTCATACAACTCAGATATAACACACCCTCTACTAAATCTAATCTATCAAAGAATTGCCACAAAAGGGAAGGTCCATGTCAGTCTCTGTAAAGATTTAAGGTAAGACGATTATGGGAACAAACCTCCATTTCTACATTTCTTTGTGGGAATACTCGTCTCTCTTCTGCATCTCCCATTGTCGTTTGCTTACACCTTCAGTCAATTGATCTGTATTGCTCACCTTTGTCACCAAGGGATCTGAGTCTTTACTTGCTTTACCTTTGTCAAACTGTGATGGCTTTCATTATGCATTTGCCACTTAGTTCTCTGTATTGGGTTGTAATTTTCCATGCTCCTGCTGTTTATCAGATATCTTGGCTCCTGATGGAAATTGGGATTCAATTATTCTTGCCAAAATAGTAACACTTTTCTGTGCCTGTTAGATTATTGGCATTAAAAACCTCAACATGACCAGGTGTTAGTTGTGGCCTCAAGTTCAGTGAAAACGTTGTTGCATTTCCTTGAAGAGGAAGCTCTGACATGAACCTCATGTTTTATTAGATTGGCTGCATCTGGATGTTAGAATATATGAACAAGCCAATGAAGCCTATGGCCATGCATCCATCGTATCCTCCTTTGCCATAAAAACTGTCTCTCCTGGTGTGAGACAGTGTTGTGTGTGATACTATGTCAACAGATTTGACTCCTGTAAGACTTAGGAGAGCAGGACAGTGCTGCTGGCAGAAATAGTGCATTCAGAGAAGGCAAATCCATATCCAGAGTAGACGTTAACTGAGAAGCCCAGGGGAGAGAGGGACAGGAACAAGGCCTGGGCCTGAGATGAAGTATCCTCAGGCTGGACCTGTATGAGGCTAGGCAAAGCCCACATAGAATGGGTTGCTGCAGCAATGGCTTTATGTGTATGAAATAGTGCATATTACATGCTTAACACAGAGGTCTAGGTATCAAGGGAGAAGGAGATTCTTAAAATTACTGATATTTAATTTCCAACCCACGTAAAAGACACTCACATCACTTAACTTTAGCATTGTGACCTTCCTTGTAAAATATCTTGTAAAAAGATCACACACTTTACATTAACTAATGAAATGGATCAACAAATCTTTTATTTCAAGGGACATTGCTTGAACTTTGCTAGAATTCGTATCTTAATCCCAAAAGCAGCCACAAAGAGTTGGAGTTATGCCATGGCTGCTTGGGTATCTGATCTCTGACCCATTTGGACATAGCTGGACAAATATTCCAGGTGCTCATTCCAGAGTGATGTTATAAAAATTCCCAACTCAAAAAGACACCCTGAAATGCAGTAGTCACTGATTTTAGTCTCTAGGAAGCAACTTTCCCTATCAGCAGACAACTCCTAATAGTTAAAAAAAAAGGGGAGTAGCATTAACCCTGAGGTTGTGTTAAACTCTTGGTCACTGACTGCTGTAATCATGGTTCTCTCTCCTTGTTTATCATAAAATCAAAACAACCTGACATTTCAGCAGCTGACATTTGTTTTTCTATAGGGAGAATTCAGCTCACAGTAAAAATCAGACACCAAATGTTTCCCTCGGATTGCTCAAATTCCTTTTTTTGGCTTACTCACTGGTAAGAATATTGTGGAGCACATGCTTATTTATGGTTGATTACTGCTAAGATGCTTATAGTGGTGAATTCTCAATTGAAATGATTCAGTCAAAAGAAGTACATGTGCACCTTCAAACCCTTGGAATTTAATTCTGTAATCATAAGAACCGTGCATAGACTGAAAAGGTGGTTAAATCAGAAATAAAATTTCAGCATTTTTCTTTGTGTGCCAAGTGAATTCCTTGGTGATTTGAAGATGAAAAGCAAGAGATACCAGGAGTACTAGTTTAGATTGTTTAATATAAGCACCTTCCTGTTATAAAATGGAAGGAAAATGATATGATAGTAACAAAATCTAAAATAATTTACAGTAAATAACATACACAAGAAATATGCAAAGAATATTATTAAGGGACATAAAAGAAGATCTGAACAAAAGAGGAAATATAGCATAAGGCTGGATAAGAAAACTTAAAAATAAAAATTTTCATCATCCTGTATTTACCACCTAAGATTAATACAATTCCAAAGTCTTTATAGGGTGCTTGGCTATTTTTAACTTGATGAATTTATAATCAGATTAATATGGAGTAACAGATGTTTGAAATAGCCAAAAAAGTTGAAAAGGAAAAATACATGTGTTCCACATATTAAAATTAAATTTAAAATTTCAGTAATTAAAACAGTTGATTTGAGAGCTACAGTGCAAGAGTAGATACAAAAAGAGAGATGGAATCTTCCAAAAGCATGGTGTCAGGATGGGAGCCCTTATGAATGTATTCTGCGTGAGAGTTGGCATTAGTTATCTCACAGAGCTGAAATTATAAACCTTGGCAGTAAGAACTCTTTATCAGCTTCCAAATTATGCACATGCCCTTTTGATATTCATCTAAGGGAAAACTAAAGGGAAACAGAAGATATTACACCATGTGGGTCCATTGATGTCAATATTTGCTGCAGACTTGGAGGGTATATGTGGGAAAGGAAGTCAGTCACATACAAATTCATGCCTCAGCAAATAACATTGATAATATAAAACTTGAACATTGAATCTTGGACTTTATGTACTATGAGTTATGTAATACTTATAGGTTTGTGTGACAAATTGTGTAGCACAATCTTGACTGAATTAAATAAATAAAATCTCTCTGTTTTAGGTTGGAATTCCACAGAAGCTGATAATTACTTGAGTGCGCACAATTGATTTGGGAAGTGACTCCTGGAAGCACTGGTGAGATAGCAGGGAAGTGAGACAGAGAATAAGGGTGTTTTCCTTATTTCAGATGTTTTGACATTTTTTGATACTGTGCCTTAGCTGCTTGGCTCCTTCCTCCTTCCTTTCCTCCTTCTTTCTTCCTTTCCTCCTTCTTTCTTCCTTTCCTCCTTCTTTCTTCCTTTCCTCCTTCTTTCTTCCTTTCCTCCTTCTTTCTTCCTTCCCTTCTTTCTTTCTTTCTTTCTTTCTTTCTTTCCTTCTTTCCTCCTTTCCTTCTTTCTTTCTTTCTTTCTTTCCTTCCTTCCCTCCTTCCTTCTTTCTTTTCTTTCTTCCTTCCTTCCTTCTTTCTTTTATTTGGGGGGAGGGGGGCTAGACAATAGTTAAGTGCTTAAAATAGAAGGATTTTTAAATTAATTCTGGATACATAAAAAAGCTTCTCTATTCATATTTACCTTCTATTCACTCTTCCCTAAGTGCTCCTGTAGTTGATTAGTGGATGGAGTCCACAGAACATGGAGCTTGGAAGGGCTTCTTAAGATATTTGCTTTATAGCAGATTGTGATGAATTCTAAGTGAAGTATTGGCAAGGGTTCTAATCCCGATGATTGCCTACACTCAGCTCGATGGACTCCCAGGGCAGCAGCCACCTCTAGTCTCCACAAAGTTGACTCATGTCAGTCCCTTACACTCTCCATAAACCCAGAATTGCCATTCTCGGGCAGCCTGGAGCTTGTCTCTGAATGAACTCCAACTCTGGCTGCCTTAAGGACACACAGCCCAATCACCCTTCCTTTCTTTTTCCCTTCCGTGTCTACGGTAACTCCATGTCAGTCTTGTGCCCAGGAGTACAGAAGGCTTATGTCGCTCCCTTTTTTTCACAATAGAGGTTGATTTCTCATCAGAAAAAATGGCCAGAACTTTTAAGGATAAAAGCCTCTTTAGCTTCCTCCACCTCCAGCTTGACAGAGGAATACTTTGCTTTCGCTATTAAATAAAAGTTTAAAAAATCAGTTTCTGCCCACTTCAATCTGAGGAAACAAGTCGGGCATCACCACTGGGGCTCTTTTCTTTTTCTATTTCAAATGTTCATTTGAGTGAACAAGATCGTGTATGCTTGAATGGGAAAACTGTGAAACAGGAAACCAGGGAATAACGTATCGAAATACTGGCCCAGAGAAACAGTGCAGAAATCACAGTTGTTAGTACTATACGGAAAAAAAGGTATTGAATTATCGAAGAATTTATAGCACAATAAACACAAAGCAGCCCACAAATGTCTGCAAGTATTTGAAAATACCCCACGAGTTGGAGGTGTTCTTTTCATCTGATTATACACTACCTGAAATATTATATATGTAAAGCAATAACCACAAAAATAACAAAGAGCTTCTTTATTAAATATCAGTGTATTTAAATTAAATCTAACACATTCACTATCATCTCTAAAAATGTGTACAGATAGTTGCTGATTTTGAAATTGAGTTGTATCTATAGTAATAGCCACACTGTCAAATAAGTAAGTTTGGTTTTAAAAGCAAGAAAAATAAATTATTCATTCATAAACCCATTCATTCATTAAATATTCATTAAGCATTTATTTTTGTTAGGCATTATATTAACTGATTTCTGCTCTTACGGATGTTTAAGTTTCAGTGTAAAAACTTGTAAATTATAATTAAATATAATTAACATTTTAATTATATATGATCTATGTACATACATATATAAACATTAATATATATACATACCTACCAATACACATATATGAGAATTTAACTGTAAAGGATGAAGAAAAGATACATGGTTCTAAATCTATAAAAAGGGATGCAAATTGATGACATTTATGCTGAAATCTGAATTGTAGGTTGGCACTACTTAGGTTAGGGATCTGTAAACATTTGTATAATTCCTGGATGACAGTAGAAATAAAACAACTTTTTCTGTCTGATCCAAATGCTCTGGTGTTCCAACGTAGAAATTATTAAAAGAGCCTTTACCACTGTCTGAGTATCATCTTTTGAAGAGGAAAAGACCTCAAACTATCCAGATATCATATCTATCAAAATGAGACAATATTTCTTAACTCTACAAGCATTAGTTCAATGAAATCCATCTGTTACTAGGTTTCTGGTAAAGTTGATCAGGGAGAACTTTCTCTGCTTGCCTTGAGAGTGGTCTGTAAAAATTCCATAAACAAATCACAAAGCTCTTTAATACGTTTTAAGGATTTTTTTTTCTTTTTGTTAGGCATAGTAAGAGTCTAGTAACTTTGAAATGCTTATATTCAGATGATTTTTTTTTATGGCACAACAACAGTAACCAAGCAAATAGGGACTATGCTGGAGAAATAATTTTGTCAAGTTATTCCCACAGTCCTGTCAAAGCTCTTTTAGTCCCCTTTATAATGCATTTGACTATTTTCTTTCGTGAAACATATTTTTGAAAATGAGCAAAAGTTTCTCATCGTATTAAAAGTGGAGTTTCTAAGTTTAAAGACGGCAATGTTTCAACAGCAGCTTTCGCAGCTCTATCAGCAAAATGATTGGCTTTTGGAAGCTTTGTCCTGCCCTATGTGAGCTCCACAATGAATTACTGATATCTGAACAGGGAGTTGTAAAGTTTCTGACAAAGCTGCTATAAATTTCTCATGAGATATTTTAGTTATCATTTTAAGTAGAAAATCCTCTATTTAAAAAATATTTCTCTGTTGTATGATAGACACCAAAGATGGATAGAGAGATAGATAGATAGACAAATTCATATTAAATCCAGAATTGAGAATTGCAGCTATAATAACTACTATTAACTCTTCTGCTTGAACAGACTTAATTCCAGACAAAACTTAAGCTTTCAAGGTATTAAGATGTCACCTCAACATAGGAAGCCTTAAGTGAGCTACTTTTATCCCAAGTACATGACCCATCAGTAACATTATCAGATATGCAATATGAATAAGAATATCAGATAAATCAGGGCAGGTTTTTCAAAATGTGGGATCTCCAAAGCTGGAGGAGAGGCTATTGCTAATTTCAGTTGTTTGAAAACCTCTTCAGATTCTAGGGTCCAAACTAGGGGATGTAGAGAATTATCATGCAAATGTTCTCTCAGAATTTTGTTTGCTATAAAAAATTTGGACTCCACTGTCTACGGTATTCTACCAGTCCCCCAAATTTTCTATGCTTTTGTTTGTAAATAACTAGAGAACATAGTAGGAGAGTCCCCAAAATCCTCGAGGGGTCCTTTGTCATAAATACTGAACTCCTTCATAAACTCCTATAATAAATACTGAACTCCACAAGCATTTGGACTTGTCCATTAAATGAACAGGAAGGAAGGAAAGAAGGAAGGAAGGAAGGGAGGGAGGGAGGGAGGGAGGGAGAGAGGGAGGAAGAAATTGTGGAGCAAAAATCAATTTCAGAGATAAACTTTGTAGACAATGATACCAAAGTCAGAAATCAGATTAGCTTAGAATAGTTGCAGAATAGGAACTACAGAGATTAATGGTTAGGATTTTGTACAAATCTGTATAGTGGTTGATCAGCTTTAATTAAAATTACCATCCTTCTTTACTGGAAGTTTGGAACTTTTACAGGGTAAGTGCGCCTTTTCAAATTATTCCTTGTTCTTCTAATTCTTTTATAACCAGTTTTATTCCCTTTAATTCAGCTCTCAGTAAATAATATTGTTTTACATATAGCCATGTCCTGTCCTTTTTGTAAACTATTCTTATGGGTCTATATCTCAAATTTAATTGGTATTATTATTTCAGGTCAAGGTGCTTTTCCAGCATAGTATGAGACAGACTGCCACTCTCTGCCATGCCCCTCTTCTTAATTTAAAAGAAAGAACGCACACAGGAACCAACTCAGTGCCTTTACCCTAAGAAGTTCAACAGACACTCCATCCAGACTACAGAAGATGGTAGTCATTAAACTGCACAGCTGGTCTCTCCCCAAAAGATTTACAGGAGAATCAGGAGAAAGTAAGAATGCAGGTTCCTTAGTAAGAGGACTTACCTATAAGGGAATAACAGTGGAAAAGAAAAAAAGTAGAAGTTTGCCCCAAGATACTAACAATCTGTATTGATCTACACCAAAAGGAAAGCAAGAAATTTCTGAGGAAATTGCGAGATAAGTAACACCAGTATCTATCAGAAGAGGCAATGATAGATGAGCCAGAGGCAGTTATCGACATTTATGGTTCATGGGTGCCCACCTCCAAAATTTCCTAATCTGTCAATTTTGAGCCATTTGTCAATTGTCTCCTAGCTGAGAATTGTGTCCTGCTAGGCTGTCCCTTTACTCTTAATCTCTGTAATTCCTGCATCCTACAGAGCCTCTTGCTATAATCCTTCTTCCAACATCCTAGCTTCTTGCAATAGTGACCTGCAATCTCCCTTCTTCCATTCTTTACTTTATAGATTGGCCAGCGTTGGGGTTAGCTCATTTAGTAAAGAGTTCTAACTGAGCAGAAAGTTAAATCTTCTTTAATTTCTTCTTTTTTCTTTGTCTTTCTCTAGATTATCCTAAAACTCAGTACTTATAGCCAAGATAATAATAATTATATGTCCTTACTATCCTACCACCTTAACTTGGGTTTGAATAGTTGGCAAGAGTGCCCAAACAAAGACCGACAAGACTAGAGTGTGCTTTTGATCTGTCCCAGTGTTCATGCCTGTGAATTTTGAGCCACAATGAACTGCTAATGGAAATCAATGGGGGACTCACCCATTTTTTCAGTATATCACTGCAACTTCTCCCAGCTCATGGAAAAGCTTAAGAACTGCTATTGGAAACCCCTCCTGATGGGTTTCTAATGAGGTGGTAGATAGTCCTCTTCCCTTGGCCACAATATCCCTTGATGTGATGATCTTATGGACCCCAATGTGCTCGCTTCATCCAAAGTGCAAAGTCGGCTGGTAGCTGAATTCCATGCAGTAGCCAGTGCATATCTCCATGCATGAGTCTGTAAACTGAAGACATACTTCAGAGGACTTCCACAGAAGGAAAAGAAGCTTTTAAATGAGTAATACCTATTGGTGAGAAAGGCATGTGGACAATCCGGGAATCCTGGGTAGCTTCTCAATGGCATCAGCTTTGCTAATTATCAAAATAGGAAGGGCTGGTTTTCCATGCATTGAGACAAGAAAAATGTAAATTCTATGGCACTTTGGTTTTCTTTCCCATGTTGATATTCATCAGCTTAATAGCTAGTTTGTTTGCCTTTTTTCAAGCAATTAGTTCAGCTTCTCTCCATCCTGTTGCCTTCATATGAAGGCATGGTCTTTTACAGAGGTTCTCAATTATTTCGTTATCAGGTCCCTTCATCAGGTCTGCTTTCCTAGCTACGTGGTGTATGGATGATATGAGACTCTTACGGGTGGAATCCGGGTGGGCTCATGGTTAGACCACCAGATACTCAAACCTGTGTCCTTAAACAGAGCAGATAATTCATGACCAGCAGAAGTTGTGCTCTCATCCATCTTTAAAGGGAAATTGATGGTAATTTATCCAAATTAAAAGAACTGTCCTTAGGCGACTGCAGGACTGGTTTCTCACATACCCATTCCAAATGTGACTGAAAGATATTAGCACTTTAAGAGAAAGACCTTCAAGCAAGATTCCTGGATTCCCAAATTTTGCAACCTTATGATGATCTTAATGGGATTTTAGAACTTGTATTACCCATGTTTTTTCAATAGTAAAATCTTGAATTTGGAGAGGGTGGTTCATCTGGCTAGTATTCCAAAAGAATGGAAAGATAAAAGGAAAACTTTCTATAATACAGGGCTTCTAACCTGACTGTTGCATGGGCACAGCCCATCAGCCAGTCTGCTCAATTTCAGAACTAGCAGACATTTGTCCTCTTCACCAGAATTGTTGGGGCAGTATAATACAAATCCACTCAAGTGTTAAGTTTTATTTATGTAACTGCTTATGTACCTAGTATCTTGCTGAGAGTCTAGAGATAAACCATTGTTTGCATCATCACTGGAGTTTCTACGAGCAATTTTAATCTAAGACCTTATTTGTTACAAAAATTTTCTTCCTTATTTTAATTCACAGTGCTTATTGTAAGATATCCCTTCATATTTTCTCTTTTCATGAAATAGCTCTCATTAACTACAAGCATATACTTAAACAGCAATTATGTTTGATTCATTTCCTTGAGGAACTCAAGTTAAATATAATCATAATTTGTAATTATATTTCCTCCTCTACATGATTATTATATACCCTCAGGACTTGTTGATCTGTCCTAGTCCATCTGGCATTATTGGATGTCTCATCGTATATTAAATAATATTAATCTCATCAAAGTACATTACCATGATGTTACAATATCTGATACTGTGAATCACAAGAATTTTTTCATGGTTATTTTTAATAGCAGACATGAGTGTAATTTAATTATGTAATTGCACATCACTTGACAAAAATCTAACTTGATAAAGTATGATGCATAAACTACTCCATAGTATTAAATATTATTAGACTTTTCTAAAATATATGTTCACCGTATTTGGTGAATATACGTTTGAGATAATTGAGTTCCAGAAAGAAATATAGTTATTAATAAACTATGTTAGGTAGAAGATTTATACCAAAATTCTAAATTACTTGCTAAAATCTGCAAAACACATCTCAACTGTTGATTTTACTTTCAATTTAGAATTAATGTACATAGTAATTATAGGAAAATCCAGTGTGTATGTAGCACCACATCCTTATTTATAAATAAATATCCTTGTTTACTGTTGCATATTTGACCAGCTGCTAGGTAAGTATCAGGAAATATCAGAAACTATTCCATCTGTTCTTATTTGAAAAGATATTTCCTTTTGCTGTCAGTAGATCACTCTTGTTTTTGCTGTACACTTTATTAATCTGATATATAATAGCATGTTAAAATGCTTCTGGGAAATAGTCACTATGTGCACATATACACAGTAACACAGCAATTAAAGACAACAATAATTGATAAATAATATTTTGAGAACTATATAAATAATGTAGATTATTAATTCAGTTCATGTGTTTTAGTTGCCTATCCTATATGACATGCCATGCTGGATAGTGGGAATACAAAGATGGTTACTGGTAGACTCTCTCCTTTCAAGGATCTCAGAGTTTAATGGGACTATAGGCAACTTTTTATGAGGAAACTATGAAATATCATGAAATTGAACTCAGTAAAAAAGGTTATGTTTGCTGTTGTTGTTCTTATTTTTTGTCAGAATTTGGAAGCTACTATATATCTCCCTTCCCTTCTACTAATTTAAAAAAAGAGAGAAAAAGAAAATACTTGGTACAAATTAGGCATAAAGAACTGGAGCAAAGAAATGTAAAATCACCTGAGGGAGTTCAAATACCTCCCAAGGTAATCACTGAACTTTTAATTCATCTCTAAGAAGAATAGATTTATAAAAGGATAGAAAGGGTGGTTTATCATAAAACCATAGCTGGAAAGTTGGCACAAAAAGCAGCTATCCCTGAATTATCAGGGGAGCGAGGACATGGTAACCAAGTGATAAAAGAATTCCAGTTCCACTGAAATAAGTGATTTTTTTAATGTGGCATTTAATACTTCAGGAAATTTTTGACTGATTCCATTACAAATTTAATTTACTTAATCTGTTCCGATTCCAAGATTAACAATCTGACCATGTTTCTAATAAAATAAAATCCAAACTAATCAATGAGAACTTCACCAAGAGCATATGGCTTTGTCCATTATGGGACTAAATATCAACACTGGCTATCACTTTATCAAATATTTGGGTGAGGCAGAAAGTTCCTGAACTCTCAGATATAGACCAAACAATTTAAGTTGAGTGATTACTTCACTTGATTTCACTTATTGTCTCACCCCTGATTTTAGACAGTGAGGTATGCACCAGAAGTTTACATATGAATAATTGGACAATGTGAGACATCAATATGACAGACATACATAAAACTATAAGAAGATCATCTGGACCAGACTGAGGGAAGACATAATACCCTAACCATATTACATGTGAAAAACTCTTATTGTTGTGTTTAAAGAAAGGAAAAGGAGTTTTCTAGGAGAGTGAGATTATCAATTATGAAATGCAACAAAGTTCCTAGTTTTGGTTGTGACTCTGCACATAGCTATCACCTCACTAAACACACATTGGTAATTCTCAAAAGGAAGAATTCTCAAATACTGAATGAGTGGGGGTAAGGAGGTGTTGTATTTGTTGACTTTGTCTCCTTGAAATGAATTGTCATTATCCACATGCATTATTATTACTATTCATTTATCATGTAGGTTACCCATTTAGCAATGGTGAGTAGAGTCATCTATACTTTTGTTTAAACACTTTGAGTCATCTACACTTTTACTTAAAGCTTAAAGTATAATTCACCAGTCTACAATGCCACACTTGGTTCATTTGTACCTGTCATATGTAGATTCTGACCTCATATTTATCTCCTGGACCTTTCTGGGTACCCTGCTTGAAATTTCTCCTGTGCTCTACCAGCCATTGGAAAGTAAATATCACATTAAAAAAAACAGCTGAGTAATTTATCTACACTCATGATGTGGAAAGCACACTGGGTCTAGCATCAAAATATCTTGTCCCAATCACTGATTTTTTTACTTAGAAGCTGCAGATACTGACACCAACTAAACTCCTGAATTTTAGTTCCTTCCCTAGTAAGAGGGGATAAATAATACATTTTTCCAAATAATCTGCCACATTAATGTGCCACCATAAATATAACTCTATTCTTTGCAAATATAAAAAGGCTTGCTCAATCACAGGAACCAAATCAGTCAACGGAAAATAGACACCAAGCCTTAAAAAGCTAATAAAAAACTAATAAAAAATTACATCATTAGGAAGTTTTTTCTACTTTTTGTTGCTTGTCATAATGCAGAGAATGCTTCTATATAATTGACTTAATTTTTTATAAATCAAGGTATTTGCTTATTTGTAGTCCATCTACTTGCAAAAGACAAATGAGTGAATGTACCATGAAAATATAATACAATAAGATTAGATACCATTAATAAAACATAAAGACAATTTGTAAAGGAAGAGAAAAGGAAATATATCAGGACATTTTGATAGCAGAATTATGCAACAAATTAACCAAGCACAAATTGTCTCTGAGTTGTATAACAGAGGTATGTTACCATGAAGTCTTGGGCTCCATTTTTTAAATGCTTATGAATGACTATTTAGTCAAAATTTTAAAATCTCATCTACATGCTAATCATTTGTACTTAATTCCAGAGATTTCAGTTCCATATAATAAGATGCCCAGTGCTAGGACAAAGGTAATTGTTTGGGAACTTTCCAGCAGTTTGCACAAGTGAAGACTCAAAAGAGACAAGTATACTGTTGGGAAGGTCTAGGTTTTGCAGCCAGACTACTAGGTCAGACATCATCTTGTCCTCCTCACCTCTACAACCTTGGGAAGTTATCTTTATGTCTGTGTCTCCTTACCTAAAAAGATCCTCAGAAAACCTACTTCATAGTGTCAATTTGAAGATTAAATGAGTCAATACACGTCAAGTACTTACAGCAGCCTCTGCTCATACTCATTATCCAATTTTAGTGTTTGCTCTTTTTAAAATTAATTGATAAGACCATGAGATTGACTTCTTTTAGAAAAGTCCTCAATATAGGTACCTCAGTAAAAAATGTATATTGATTACCCGTGTGGTGTTCCAAGAAAAACCTGTGGGGTCATTTTAAATCAGGATGCAAGTGCAGCAGACTAGATATTATGTGTGTTAGTGATATATGATGCATGTACTGTCTTGATTACAATTTAGAAAAAGGAGGAGACAATCTTTCTGTTATAAAGAGAATAAACAATGTGTCAGTGTGTGTGTATGTGGGGAGGAGTGAGGAGGTAGAGTGTATAATGTTCCCATATTCCTCCCACTTCCTGCTGCCACACATGCAGTTCTTTGAAATTGAATGATTAAGGCTATATCTATGGGAAAATGTACTGTGTGCTACCGATTGCCTTATTTGGACCATAATGTCTATTATTAGCTGTTATCCCAGGAAATCTAGCTAATTTAAGAGAGTGCATCTTGTATAAGGACCTGAGCCAGCTGTTAGGGGAGTTGCCAAAGCAGTAGTATACAGTATATTGTTCTGGACAAGTGGATTTAAACTCTAGATGCATATTTGAATCATTTTGGTAAATTTTATTTTATTTTTTTGAATTTTATTTTATTTTTTATACAGCATGTTCTTATTAGTTATCTATTTTATACATATTAGTGTATATATGTCAATCCCAATCTCCCAGTTCATACCCTCCTCCACCCCCCTACTTTCCCTCCTTGGTGTCCATACATTTGTTCTTTACATCTGTGTCTCTATTTCTGCCTTGCAAACCGGTTCATCTGTTCCATTTTTCTAGATTCCACATATATGCATTAATATACGGTATTTGTTTTTCTCTTTCTGACTTACTTCACTCTGTATGAGAGTCTTTAGGTCCATCCACATCTTTACAAATTACCCAGTTTTGTTCCTTTTTATGGCTAAGTAATGTTCCATTGTATATAGGTACCACATCTTCTTTATCCATTCATCTGTCAATAGGCATTTATGTTGCTTCCATAACCTGGCTATTGTAAATAGTGCTGCAATGAACATTGGGGTGCATGTGTCTTTTGGAACTATGGTTTTCTCTGGGTATATGCCCAGTAGTGGAATTGCTGGGTCATATAGTAATTCTATTTTTAGTTTTTTAAGGAACCTCCATGCTGTTCTCCATAATGGCTGTATCAATTTACATTCCAACCAATGGTGCAAGAGGGTTCCCTTTTCTCCACACCCTCTCCAGCATCTGTTGTTTGTAGATTTTCTGATGGTGCCCATTCTAACTGGTGTGAGGTGATACTTTATTGTAGTTTTGATTTGCATTACTCTAATAATTAGTGATGTTGAGCATCTTTTCATGTGCTTTTTGGCTATCTGTATGTCATCTTTGGAGAAATGTTTATTTAGGTCTTCTGCCCATTTTTGGATTGGGTTGTTTGTTTTTTTGCTATTGAGCTGCATGAGCTGTTTATATATTTTGGAGATTAATCCTTTGTCCATTGATTCATTTGAAAATATTTTCTCCCATTCTGAGGGTTGTCTTTCCATCTTGTTTATAGTTTCCTTTGCTGTGCAAAAGCTTTTATGTTTCATTAGGTCCCAATTGTTTACTTTTGTTTCTATTTCCATTACTCTAGGAGGTGGATGAAAAAAGATCTTGCGGTCATTTATGTCAAAGAGTGTTCTTCCTATGTTTTTTTCTAAGAGTTTTATAGCATCCAGTATTACATTTAGGTCTTTAATCCATTTTGAGTTTATTTTTGTGTATGGCATTAGGGAGTGTTATAATTTCATTTTTACACATAGCTGTCCAGTTTTCCTAGCACCACTTATTGAAGAGGCTGTCTTTTCTCCATTGTATATCCTTGCCTCCTTTGTCATAGATTAGGTGACCATAGGTGCATGGGTTTATCTCTGGGCTTTCTATCCTGTTCCATTGATCTATATTTCTGCTTTTGTGCCAGTACCATAAAATTCAGATCTCCCAAGAATTTAAAAAATCAGATGCTGACCACACCCACTAAAATTTGGATTTAACTAGCCTAAAGTTGAATGGGAATATTGTTATTTCCAAAGGAAGAATACAATCAGGGTGACTGTACTATCCTGGATGCCTCAGACAGGCAAGGGGAGTAGAAGCAAAAACAGGGTCTTTCACTTTCAACAATGGAAATCTACACTTATTAGTTTGGACTGAGTGAGAAAATACCAGCAATCTTTGGGAGTACCTGGTGAAAATAATCCTCAAAAAGCTAATTCTCAAAACAGTGCCAACTAAATGATATGGTACCTTATTTAGTATTTCAATATTATTCAGTAGGAAGTATCAGACATATACATCTATATTGCTTTGTATGCAACCCCACTATTATATTTTTGTCTGAGTTAGCAAAATAATGACTCATAATTATAAAATATATAACTATATATAGTTATATAATATGACATATATCAGTAAAAACCACAAATACTACAACTTGATTTATCCCAGAATGTTTTTAAATTGTCTTGAAAATATATATGTAACTTTTACCTTAATAGGTAATACAAAAAAATGAAATAATATTCCTTGGCTGATAGTGGTAAATCTCCAATGGTAAAGGATAGAATATTTTATAAAACTGGATGGGTGATTATATGGAGTTTACCTTTATATAATTGAAGGGTTTAAATATCTATCTAATTTCAAAGATTTTTTGGAGTAGGAAGGATTTACTGACTGGATTGTTTTCTCTTATAAAGTGAGTAGGCTAAAGTTGGAACCAGATGTCAAAGCCATGTTACACAGCTTTTACCAAAGGAAAAGGAGCATTAATACAATTGGCAAAGGAAGAATTCTCTCAGAGATAGATGTTGCAGAATATCTATGTACATTGAAATTCTAACCCGCAGAAAAATCACTCTTAAGTGGAAAATATAAATTAGCTTCTAATGTGGATTGTCATAGAAAAAGAACCATAAATCTTCAATATATAGTATGTGAAATTGGCTCTTTATATCTTTTACTATAGTGTTTACCATTTACAGTCAATTAAGTTTTGGATTCTGTCTTCAATTCTTCACAGAACACAATAAATAATACATAAACAGTAAGAGAAGTTGTTTAATTTTCTGAAATTTTATCTAGTCCTTTCTTATAGTAATTTCCAACTATTAGCTCTGTAATTCTATATAAAACTTTTTTAGTAAATCATTAGAAACAATTGTAAGTTGTGTAATATGTTTTGAACTCTGTTTAAATTTGATCCAACCAAAATGTATTTTTTGGTTTCCTCTCAGTAAGTTCCTAAATGGTGTTTTAATATTTTTTTACTTGAAAAATATTACTGATTTTTCTTTTGCATCCTCTTTAGGATTTTAAACCTACTGTCTCCTCTTATGTTGTCTAATCTGTGTGGCATCATTATGTAGCAGGGTAGAGTTGGACCTACATTTTCCTAGAGGCAACCAGTAAGTGAATTCTATTAACACCAATTCATTCCTTCAAGTTCTTGTTTTTAATCTACCTTGCTAGTTAACAATCTTTGAAATATACAGTTACCCTGTCTGTGTTAACATAATAAGATCAGATAGTATCCCTTCCATAAATTTATCCTTTATGGAAAATATTCATGTAAAAATTACTGAAACAAGAAAAAAATGATCCATGGAAATATTTACCATTTATATGTGTTTCAATGTTTTACTATTTATGACTATTTTTTAGCTACTATTAGCTAAAACTGTATTTTAAAATTCAGAATACACTGGGAAATTATAGCATAAAGTGAAGTAAAATTTATATAATTATGTTATAGAATGTATTATATTGGTTAGATGTTTTAGAAATGGAGATAAAACAAGGTTTCTGTTAAGCAAACATGAATAGGAAAATTTGTAAACAAAAAAGGAAAGGAAAAAGACCAAACCTGAAGGTTGATGGTCAGAGAATATATTTGAGCTTAACCATCTCTAACTCTCTGGCTCTGATGTCAAGAAGTAGATGCTCAAAATGATGAGGCTTTAGGTAGAGGTTTTTTTCAGGCCTGTCTGCTGAGACCTCCTGACAAAGGAAGAGGAAATCTTGAAGACACCTTTCCTTGCTCTGACTCAGTTCCCAATACTTTCACACACCTCGCTTTTCCCTCTCATCCTCTCCCTGACCCCAGAAACTTTTGTTCTGTGGTCCCTAAGCAGTGAGATGACCACTGAACTGATTCACCTGCCCTTTCCCCTTTGTGGTATTGGGGGAGGGTGTGGGGGGATGGAACAGGGGAAATCAGTGCTTCCTCCAGTTTTAGACTGTTGCATATACCATCACAGTAAGTGATTAAAAGTTTAATTGGCTACTCTGACACTTGACAGCTCAACTTTCTTTCTCTCCTGGCTCAGCTTTCTCTCTCCCAGCTCAGCTGAGCTCCTGACACATCCTTGAGAAAGATATGAATCTTGTACCAAAACATGAAAGAAATGGTAAGGCCACATCCATTTTCCTGATTTGTAGATAACTCGAATTTAAAAATATTGGGGGCACTGTTAATTTTTAAAGTTGTTCAGGAAACTGAAAAATATAAAGCATTCTTCTAGTGGTTAATTATCAGTGATTCAGATGCCATAATATTAGAGTCACAGAAAAAACTAATTAATGAAGAATTCTTACCTTGTATCTTCAGTTTTGTTTTCTGTAACCCTGACCTCTGAAAGCAAATTATAATTTTACCAGCAGAATTGAGCAAAGTGGAGCTAAGTCAAAAAATATGTCCAACTTTCTAATAAATCTGAATACTCTTTGTAATTATAGAAAATAGTCACTTGGTTCTAAAAAGATCCCATTGTTTCTCTAAATGCCACCTCATTAATCTATATGCCATCTTATATGTCTATTCTATAGTGACAAGAAAAGTTAAAATAAGCAAAAGAAAGATAAATGCCAATTCTCCAAGCTGTTTAGAAAATTATTTTATTGTTTAATTGGCTCCACTACTACAAGAAGATTTCCAAGTAGGCTGAAAATTTTTATTTTTAATATTAATATCATTAATTCTTCAGGTACCTACATTGGCTGCTAAAAAAGATTCTCTATTTCTTTCCTTACTCAATTCTTTTTCGTAATATTTCCCAGGCACAGAACCTGTGCACTGTTAATCGTGTCACTCACATTTTATTTTTCTCCTGGCTATACAAATATATTTCCTCAAATTCAATCACTTGTCATTCCCAAGAAGCAATTTCCAAGATTTTTCATGCTCTTTAGAATTCATTACCTTGGCAGATTCTTTTTAAAATTCCCACTCTCTTCTCAGTTAGGATTTTTAGGTCTCCAGGGATGTTCCCTAATGATAAAAGTATAATAGAGCATGTATAAAGTACATTTTTCTCTTCCAACTTAAAAAAAATGTGTTATGTATTTTTCGTAGATCCTGCCAATCTGGAGATATCAATGTCAGCTACACAGTACTTCTTCTGTGGCTCTACTCCCACACTTGTAGGAAAACCAGCTCCTTGAAGTTCCTCCAAAATAGTTTTGTCAATCTAGAGGGATTCGTCTCCAATAATGAATCTTCCAACACATATGACTGATACTTTACTATTGTGTTACTCCTGCTCTGGATTATGAAGACTGATTTCTACTGATACTAGAAGTAGAAGATATTATGTTGAGGTCCCCTGAAGGCACCAATGAATTGATGCTGTTACTGGCTATTATCTAGTCCAAATTTGTGGATGCCAAGATTTAAATGTGTGGGTTTTACAGTAAGAGCATTAGGGTCCAATGATGAGGGAGTCAAAAGTATCTGTAATCACAGCCAGTGTTGAAGCTTCTGTTGTCAATGCCTTGATCATCATCATGCTGAACTTACTGCCACTTTGGTCCCACTGTCATGCTGGGACTCATCTTGCTCACACCTTGCACTAATGGATCACACAGCCATTTTATAGAAATGCTTCTTTAGGGTTTTGAATTTTTTTTGCAGGCATTATTACTGTTATTATTATTATTTGCAGTTTTTAAATACTGTATTCCCTCCTACCCTATTTGGACATAAATATACATGATCATTGCTAATGTACATTCCATAGATCAGTTACAGATCCTAGAATATTTATAACCTTGCAAGGCTTATGTAATTTTTTAAAACAAATTTAGGATCTTTCCTATCAGTGTCCTTGTAATGCAAGAAAATAAAACCCAGTCATTCATCCCACAAACATTCTGCTTGCTACAATGAATGTAGTTTGGACTCAAGCTGGGAAATTTGTTCTATAATGTGTATAGATTGTTCTATAAACTATAACCCTGTCCCCAACACACATACCAAATTGTACCAGTTTTCTAAACAGAGTTTTGATCCACAGAGTTTTAATCCTGGGATTAATAAGACCTCAAATTTCATGAAAAGGTGACAAAATTAATCCTGGAAAGATAATTTGCTGTCATAAACTCTAAAAAGATTATTCTGAAATTTTTTTTATTAAATGTCTCCATATGTTTGTAAAATTGAGTACTGATCACTTACCCCTCACAGAAGAAGATTATCATATTAAAATTCATCAAGTACATTAATATGGAATTCTGTTGTCATCTGTGGCTGACTTCACACAATCTGCCCCCAATACAATCTAAGAAAGGAGTGGGTCACTAATATTATTAAAGAATAAAAACATAAAATAAATACATTTTCTTTTTCCTACTGAACTATAAACCAACCCCAGGTTATCTCTTATTTTGATGGCCTAATCACTTGCTATTCAAATTACTCTCTACGGCCCATCAGCAATGGCATCGTTAGGGAGCTTGTTGGAAATGCAGAATCTTGGGTTTCATCTGAAACATATTGAATCATATTTGCATTTTATCGATCCCTAGAGGATTTTTATACACTTTAAAGATTGCGAAACACTGTCAAAACCATTCATCAGTTATTATTTACTCATTCCAAGTTCCAGGTTTTCTGCTTCAACCAATAAATTATCTGCTGTTTCCAGATGACTTTATTCATAAGTATTGTTATTTCTTACCCTTCACTGTACTCTCAGAACTTTTAATGTATAACCCAAATTGATGAACTTTTTAATGAGCAATACTAGTTAAAATATCATTATTTTACTTTAAATCTGTGGAACTTCATGATGAACTTATATTTATCAATAACACAGTACTACGTAGATAATTTCCTTCTCCATTTCACTATTAGTACTTCCCAAATTTCTTCTGTTTAAGTAACTTTACAAATACTATATGGTGCATCTTATTTTACCAGAAATCTTTAATCCAAGGATATCGTAATGAAATGATCAATGTAACTATCTCTTGTGTGTTAGAATCTGTATCCATTGCACTTTGAAATGTCTTGATTATTTTTTAAACGGTTACGTAGTTCCCTAGACCTGCAACACTCTTGGGATCTTAGCAATATATGTACAACAGAATCACCAAAATGAAGTGGTTCTAACTGTTAATAACTATCTGCTACACAGTGAGATTTTAATTAGACGGAAGTGTGAGGTTCTCTAGGCATGCACAGTTTGAAAAAAAATAGAAAGAAATAAAGAAAGCAGCTGACGCTAAAGTGAAAATCAGTTAAGAACTGCTACTCCAAATAAAGAACTAAATTAGGGACTCCTGCAAGTACCCCTTTTCACTACCAGCAATGTATTCAGTTTTGCCCCAAATTAAGAATAGACCTTTTCCTAGATAGGAATTAGACAGTTACTATTCCTAGTAGCTCAATGATTTCTATTTTCAACTTGTGGCTGAATTCCAAACTAAGCCTCCAGCCTCTAAGGACTGGATTTTTTTATCCCTGGGCCACAGCTTCTTAGACAAACAAGACCCTCCTATCCATCATGGACTGCCTGTCTCATTCACTACATTTACCTGCTTTTTGGAATTCCACGGATTACCTATTTTTCCCCTGCTGTGATGATCACCATGGCTTTTATATTTAGCTTGAAATTTAGTTAACTACCTTGCACACAACTTTTCTCATTTTGTACCATGACTTTCCTTACTTTAATGATTAAAAAAAAATTTTTTTTAACTTACCTCTGGTCTTTCCCTCAAGGAAGGTTAATCAGTCTACACCTCTCAAACAACATGTTCTCCCAAACTCCTGCTTGCACCTTTCATTACTTACATCCACATCACAATCTAGTGACCAGACCACAGCTTTGAGAAAAATAAGAAGAGGCATTTCCAGGGATGGCAGAAAAGATGTCACATTTGAACATCATAAACTGACTGTAAGAAATGGAACAAAAAGAAATATTCTATGTATCACTGAGAAGCCTCTCCCATTGCGGAGCACAGGCTCCGGACATGCAGGCTCAGCGGCCATGGCTCACGGGCCTAGCCGCTCCACGGCATGTGGGATCTTCCCAGACCGGGGCACAAACCCGTGTACCCTGCATCGGCAGGCAGACTCTCAACCACTGCACCACCAGGGAAGCCCTCTATGTATCACTTTTAAGGGTGATCAACTTTTCCAGGAAAGGAAACACTACCCATGAATTGTTCAATCAATTATAGTTGATAGATTCATTCATCAACCCCCAAATGATTTAAATTTTTTCTCTTTAAATTTGCCATCACCTCTTTATTTTAGTTTGTTGGATGACCTTGGAAAAGCTTATTATTTCTTTGAGCCTCGATTTATCATCTATTCTACTGGGATAATGGTAAGTACTCTGAAGTTACCTTGTGAGGACCTTAGTTTCCATAATTTTACATTCCAAGAAGCCATAGCACTTCCCAAAACCTCCAGGGACTCGTGTAGGGTTTTTACATTCTTCCAAATAAAAAATGAAAACACACCCCACAACTATCATGTACTATCATATAATAAAATAAAATCATTTTAACACCAAGAAATGATATCAACTCAGAACAAAAACAAAATCTTATAAACTTAAAAAATATCTATCCTTTCAAAACACTCTAATGTACACACTTTTTTTTCATTTTACTTTGGACTTTTGCACATTTTGTCATGAACTGAGCAATATGCATGCAGCACAATGTAAGCCATAGGGCAGGTGTTCAAAGTCAATTAGTTCTCTGTTCTAATGGCACAGTTAGCTAGAAAGTTTCAGGAGAAAAATTATTTTACTTTGGAAAAGACTAAATTTCCCTACTCACTCTTTAGACAAGGACAGATATAAACACTTATTTTTACTGTTATTGTATTTCCTATATCACATTATGAGACTCAACTGTAAGTTTTTTATTAATATTCACACAGTTTCCTCAGATAACTTTTATTTGAGAAAATGCAACTTATTTTTGAACTTCTGTCAGGTGTATTACAAGGAAAAACAATAAGGGTGGAAATCACAACACTGATGGGATTTCTATGGGACTTTGAAATTTGGTGACTTTTATACTTGAGTGAAAATATTAACTATAAAAACTATATAATGATATTTGACTATAATTTGGGGTCATACAAAGGATTCTGCATATAATACACATAATTCTGTGAAATTGTTTAAACAAAAACACATTAAATCCTTCAAGGAAGGACTTTCTTGATTGTATCCTCACTGCCTATTAGCTTCTCTATTGGATAATCATTATTTTTGCAGCTAGTGTTTTTCTTTACAAGAGGTAACCAACTGCTCAGCATTGTAATTCAAAAATGCAGTCTTATTTTCAAAAAACAAACATCGTACGTTTCCTAACAGACTGTGTTCCCTTGAGTAATATTGTGATGCACTGCCTTTGATTTATTTTTAACCTGAGTTGTCAATTAGCTGAGGAGAAACTGTCATTCATTGCAGCATCTTAAATTCTATGACCAGAGGTTTTCTAGTATGTCACCTGTCAAAATGTCAACAACAAAAAGTATTTTTTGTTAACTTTTAAGAATATTTTCCAGAAATACTATTTTGTTATCTGGTATACATTTAAACTAGGTTCTCCTCAAATAATTTTAAAAAGCCATGAAAACATCAACAGTCCACACACAGATGCAAAAAAGAAATTTTCAGAATATGCACTTCTTTTGTTAGATCAGTAAAACATTTTATTTAAACAATGAAAAATAAATCAACCAACGAAGACACAAATAAGTGGAAAGATATCCTGAGTTCATGGATTGGAAGAAGTAAAACTGTTACAATGTCCATTCCACCAAAAGCTATCTACAGATTCAGTGCAATCCCTATCAAAATTCCAATCATTTTTTTCACAGAAATTTTAAAAAGCAATCCTAAAATTTGTATGAAACTACAAAAGACCCTAAAGAACTAAAGCAAGCTTAAGGAAGAAGAACAAAGCTGGAGGCCTCACACTTCCTAACATCAAATTATGTTACAAAGCTGTGGTAATCAAAACAGCCTGATACTGACATAAAAGAAACACATAGACCAGTGGAACAATAGAGAGTCCAGAAACAGTCCCATGCATATACAGTCAACTAATATTTGACAAAGGTGCCAAGAATACAGAGTGGGGAAAGGATAGTGTCATCAATAGATGGTATTGTTAAAACCGGATATTAACACACAAAAGAATGAAACTGAATTCATATCTTATACCATACATAAAAATCAACTCAAAATGGATTAAATATTTAAATGTAAGACCTGAAATTCCTAGGCAGAAAACATAGGGGAAAAGCTCCTTGACATTGGTCTTGGTAAGGATTTTTTTTTAAATTGACATCAAAATCACAGGCAACAAAACAAAAATAAACAAGTGGGACCACAACAAAGTAAACATTTTCTGTGCAGAAAAGGAAACAATCAACAAAATAAAGAGGCAATCTATGAAATGAGAGAAAATATTTGCAAACCATATATCTGATATATGATTAGTATCCAAGATACCTCAGGAATCCCTACAAATCAATAGCCCAAATAAATAAATAACCTAATTAAAAAAAGGATAAAGGCCCTGAAAAGACATTTTTCCAAAGAAGACAACAAATGGCCAACAGGAATATGAAAAGATGTTCAACATCACTAGGTACATGAAAAGATGTTCAACATCACTAATCATCAGGGAAATGCAAATCAAAACCACAGTAAGATATCACCTCACACCTGTTAGGGTAGCTATTACCAAAATGTTTAAAGATAGCAAGTGTTGATGAGAATGTGGAGAAAATGAAACACTTTTACACTGTTGGTGAGAATGTAAATTGGTACAACCACCATGAAAACATTATGGAAGTTCCTCAGAAAAATAAAAAATAGAAAGTCAGAAAGATGATCTAGCAATCCCACTTTTGGGTATACATCCAAAGAAAATCAAAATCAGTATCTCAAAGAGATATTTGCACTTCCATGTTCACTGCAGCATTATTCACAATAACCAAGTCATGGAACAACCTAAGTGTCTGACAATGGATAAATAGAGAAAGAAAATATGATATAAATATATATTATTCAATATATAATAGTATATATATATATATATATATTATACAGCCTTAAAATAGAAGAAAGCACTGCCATTTGCGACAATGTGGATGACAATATGCTAAATATCAGAAAAAAAGGGCACTAGTAACAATCAGTGGCATCAGTCAGAAAAACTCTTGTAAGACTTCACAACCTAAAAGCACTTCCATACTTTGATCTCTTCTTCTTGCCACTATTAATGGACACTTCTTAGGTTCCAGAGTTCAAGAAGCATTTAAAGTATTCAGTTGCATGTTATTTACATAACCATTTAATGATGTCCAAGCAAAACAAGCCAGAAACAGAAAGATAAATCTGGCATAATTTCACTTATAAGTGGAATTTAGAAAAAAAAATTGTTGAATTCATAGTAACAAAGTAGAATGAATGGTGGTTACCAGATGCTGGAGGTGTTGGGGGTGAAGTGGGTAAAAGGGAGATATTGATCAAAGGATACAAACTTTGAGTTATAAGATGAATAAATTCTGGTGATTGTAATTAGTAGTAATGCATTATATATTTGAAATTTGCTAAGAGAGTAGATCTCAACTATTCTCACCACACACACAAAAGATAATGTTTGAGGTGATAGAAATATTAATTAGCTAAATTGTGGTAATCATTTCACAATATATACATATATCAAAACATGCCATTGTACACTGTAAATATATGTAATTTTCTTTGTTAAAAATCAATTAATTAAATTAAATTTGAAGATAAAAACCATAAATAAATCCAAATGCTTTTTGCGCAAAGAGAACTTTGCAACAGGAGTGGTGTCATATAAAATTAATTATTTTTAATAGAAAAATAAATAAAAGCAAATTATGGAACGTGTTCAAATTACAGATGCCTACCTTACATGACTGATGTTTCAAAATTCTGTAGGTCATTTGTTTGGTATTTGACACATCTTTTTCCAAAACAAGGTGTTTGAGAAAGCAGGACAAATTGCAGAATATAATGCAATCTCAAATAGGCATAAAAGATTATATGTTTTCATAATTTATGTTTTCATCAGATATTAATGGAATATATTATTGTCAAAATTAAATACATATATAAAATAAAATATATAGAGATCATTAAATAAATGACTAAATAAATGAAATGCAACTGAATATTTTTAAATACTTCTTGAGGTCTGGAACCTAAGGAGAAACATGTATTAATAGTGGAAAGAAAAAGAGGTAAAAGTGTAGAAGTAATTTTAGGTTGTGAAGTATTACAAGAGCTTTTCTGACTGATGCCACTGATTCTCACTAATGCTCTTTTATTCTGATACAAGTATTGCTACCTATTTGTAATTACAACTGTTTAGAAACTTATAAATAAAATTCAAAAAGAGGAGAAAGGATAGAAAAGTTTTCTTTTTTCTTTCCCTGAAAATATTTGAATAAAAGAGAAAGGAAAAGAGAAACAAAAGATTAAAGTTTTTTTAATGCAGATGTGTATATAGGTTTCTATAGAATTATAATAAACTGTGAAAGTATGTAGAAAGTGTTGGAAAGGAAAGCTGAACCTGATGTTTAGGTAGTCATTGGTCTAAAATGCTTTACATATGTACCACATCTTCTTTATCCATTTCTCTGTTGGTACATATATACAATGGAATATTACTCAGCCATAAAAAGGAACGAAATTGGGTCATTTGTAGAGACATGGATGAACCTAGAGACTTTCATACAGAATGAAGTAAGTCAGAAAGAAAAAAACAAATATTGTATGTTAATACATATATGTGGAATCTAGAAAAATGGTATAGATGAACTTATTTGCAAAGAAGAAGTAGAGATACAGACGTAGAGAACAAATGTATGGATGCCAAGGGGGAAAGAGGGTGTGAGAGGAATTGGGAGATTGGGATTGACATATGTGCACTATTGGTACTATGTAAGAAATAGATAACAAATGAGAACCTACTGTATGGCACAGGGAACTCTACTCAATGTTCTGTGGTAACCTAAATGGGAAGAAAATCCAAAAAAGGGGATATATGTATACGTATAGCTGATTCACTTTGCTGTACAGTAGAAACTAACACAAAATTGTAAAGTAACTATACTCCAATAAAAATTAATTTAAAATAAAATAAGAATCAATCAAAAAATTAGAAAAAGATTTACCAGGTAAACTGAGGTGGCAAGTATGACCAGCTACTACTATGTGCAAGACCAAATAGCTACAAATACATGCAAGATAATTAAAAGTGAAGACTTGTTCTTAAATCTTTATATGGAATACTAAATCTTTAATTCCTTAAATAAAACTACATGAAAATATTTTCTATACTACTGAAGGTCTATTAATATGCAATTATAAAAGACATTTGACCAATAGGGCATTCAAGGTTAATTTAGTCATATGTAGGTTAATTTAGTCATAAGACAATTTGTTTTGTCTTAATTAGGCATGAATTTTCCTCATTTTATGAGAACGTTTTGCTGGTGCCCCCAGGATTAGGATTGTCTATATTTTTAATGTGAATTATAAAAATTTCCAGTCATTTACTCCATTAAAGCAAATGTAGCTGTATTAGTTTACCTACATTAAAAAGATTGCTCCAATAATAATATAGGACAACCAGCTAAAACTTCGTAATCAAAAATTATGTCCCAAATATAGTGTTCTATGTATCTTCAGGTAACAACGGATACTGAGATGTTGTCTTTGGTCTCTTATTTTAATTATAATTTCTTATATGCTTATAATATATAGGGGACTGTGGTGGTTAAAAATCCCTAGACATTATATATCTAAATGGACCTTATATATAAATTTTGCTGACAAAATATATTAATTTATTTAATATTTGTTAAATGATGATAGTCATTTTAAAGTTTGTCATGGTGCATGAGATTACCAGTCTATAATACTCTTGATAATCCATTACTCTAAAGAAATCCATTGAAATTCATTTTCTTTTAATTTTTTAGGTGATTGAAATTGATCTTCTAGTGGAAATAATATTTTATATTAATGTTAATATAAACTTTATCTTCCTCACAAAGGAGAGCTTTTGAAATATTCTCTAAATTAGTCATATTCATTGTGACAAGAATATTAGAAAAGCATTTAAAATATTTTAATTCATTATAAAAACCTTAGGACATGGATGATAACTTAGGAGCTTATTTTTGCCTGAAACGTACAGGAAGACAAGATCAAAGGGAAATTCTCCAGGGAAAAATTATCCCATGATGGCAGAGAAGGGGGAAATTGCCTGATGATTCCCTTCTTCATTCATATAAAATAAATTCAGCTGCTCTTTCTTGGCAGAAAGTTAGACAATTAATGTCACATATTTTTCTTTCTCTCAAAAAAAAAAAAAAGAATGAGATAAATCTTCTATTCAATCTACAAAAGAAAAAATTTAATAAAACCTCTATAAGTGTAAACAGAATTTATTTATATTTTATACACTACCAACTTCCAGAAAAGTCTTTGCAATGATTTATAATAAAAACAAGGGCTTTCCTGGTGGCCTGCCGATGAAGGGGACATGGGTTCGTGCCCTGGTCGGGAAGATCCCACATGCCGTGGAGCGGCTGGGCCTGTGAGCCATGGCCGCTGAACCTGCGCGTCTGGAGCCTGTGCTCCGCAACGGGAGAGGCCACAACAGTGAGAGGCCTGCGTACCACAAAATAAAATAATAATAAAATAAAAACAAAACAAAAATTTTAAATGAAAGAAGAATTTTAATATGTAATCACCACTGAGTAGAAAACAGCTTCAAGCTTACAAAAAGTCAAGGGAGAGGGCAAAATTTTTAGATAATATTTTATCTACTAAAAAAATTTCTTCCCTGGAAACCTGCCAGCTTTTTTTAAATTAATTAATTTTATTTTTGGCTGCATTAGGTCTTTGTTGCTGTGTGCAGGCCCTCTCCAGTGCAGCCAGCAGGGGCCACTCTTCATTGCAGTGTGCAGGCTTCGCATTGCAGCAGCTTCTCCTGTTGTGGAGCACGGGCTCCAGGTATGCAGGCCTCAGTAGTTGTGGCACATGGGTTCAGTAGTTGTGACTCGCGGGCTCTAGAGTGCAGGCTCAGTAGTTGTGGCTCACGGGTCTAGTTGCTCTGCGGCATGTGGGATCTTTCCGGACCAGGGCTCGAACCCGTGCCCCCTGCGCTGGCAGGCGGATTCTCAACACTGCACCACCAGGGAAGCCCTACCACCTTCTTAATATCTTTTAACTTTGAGAGAAATTAATCAGAGTTTGAAATAGGAGATCCTTAATAAGATACTGGTCAGTATCTTAGATGTTCTTTTTAAAACAATATTTATATTATAATATTTTCTAATTACTTCTAGGCTTTAAGTAAAAATCAACTATTAACTGAAGTTGATGCCTACACACACACACCTGCTTTAGTTGCTGTTCCCTTCTGAATGCATCCCTTCAGTTTTAGTTTGAGATTGAGGAAATGATGAAAATACAGTTCTTCCTGAACTAATGATAGGGCTATGTCCTGATAAATCTATCATAAAGTCAAAATGTGTTTAATATGCCTAATGTACTGAACATCATCAATTAGCCTTGCCTACCTTAAATGTGCTCAGAACACTTACATTACTTGGGCAAAAAATCATCTAACACAAAGCCTATTTTATAGTAAAATGTTAAAGATTCCATGTAATTTATTGACTACAGTATTGAAAGTGAAAAACAGAATGGTTGTATGGGTACAGAGTATATAGGTTGTTTATTTTCATGATCACATGGCTGCCAGGGAGCTGAGGCATGAGGAGAGAGTATCATTCTGCATTTTGCTAGCCCAAGAAAAGATCAAGATTCAAAATTCAAAGTACAGTTTCTACTGAATTCATAGCTTTCACACCTTTGTAAAGTCAAAAAATGGTAGTCAGGGAATGTCTGTAGTTAACTATTCTTCCTCCTTATTTCAACTCGACAATTCTCTTTTATTCTTTGTATAGAGTGAACTCTGTAATAATTAATTTTATATCTCAAAGGCCAGTAAATTTTATGTGAGAGTCCTCTTTTTTAAGTAATCAAATAGATGAGCTTAAAATAAGTGATAGATAGATTATGATTAAATTTATGAAAAGGTGACTTCTAGCTCAGCATGGTGGGCTGAATACATACATTTACTTCCCCAAATTCTATTTACATAAGTTTTACCAAAAGAAAAGATCAAATGCATAAAAATCATTGAGAATGGAGAGGAGCAGTCATTAGAAGAAGCATGGAAATTTGCTGAATTCTTCATAGAACACAAAAGTGGCTATAACAATGAATATGGAGCAGAGGAAATCACAGCCCAGATTCTTTGCAGTGAAGTTCAAATAACAGGTAAACATTGTCAGGTGTGGAGAAGTGGGCTGCAGGGAAAGGAATCAGAGTAATTAAAAAATTACCTACACAAATAGCTCCTCTAATTATTTGCTCCCACTTGCTGGTCTCACCCAAATGAAACAGCAGAAGAAAGTCACACTTTCTCAGGGATATCTAAGCTCCTTATGTGTATTTAGATGCTTGAAAGGAAACTGAATACAGAATGTGGTACTGTAAACCATCAAAAAGTCATGGGGCATGGAACAGGATATGGTGGTTAGGGAGAGAAGGAGGGCATAGGATATACTCAAGAGCTCTCCTCCGAAAGAAATTACATGAAGATGCAGCAACCCTTGAGGTAAGATAAAACTGAAAGCCAACATTTTTATTTCAGAGATAAACCTATTTGGAAAAGGGAATTATAAACCTACAAAACAAACCTATTCTAACTACGTAAATTATTCAACCTAGTTATTATAATGATTGGAAAATCATGGATTTGCCGTCGAAGAAAACCAGGGGTTTGTAAGGAATTGAGATGAGTATGAAAATCCATAGGCTGATCAGGTAGAAATTGAAAACACAAGCAGACTTCCTGGCACAGCAAGAAAGTAATTTGAATGTTAGATTTGGTTGCTATAAACTGATGCTCCTCCCTCAACCCACCCCCTTCCAAGCCCGAAGGGACAAAAGGCAACGAAATTATATCTCTGCTTCCCTGTGACTGGAAGAGTCCTCACCTCTTACAGCTTGCCAGGTACCCCATCCATTAGGTGGCAAAATGCAGCATAGCTGACAAAACTGTGCTTGCTCTTGAGAACACACACTTGGAATCTTAGAGAAGTTGGATTCTGTTGGTATTTGGTTTAATTTTCCAACTTCCATCCCTTAAAGAAGCAGAGGCTTATAGTAATAAAGGCAGACAGAGCATATCATATTTATTTCATTGCACCGATCTTGACTTTTTTTGTTAGTGTCAGCTTATTTCTGAGTTTCCCGAGCAACAGCTTTGGAAGTATTCTTTTTTTTTCAGAAGGAATTTCAAGATGTCTCTTTTAGTCAGAAAACTTCCATTTAAATTATATTCAGTTTTTTGTGTTTTTTTTTAAACTGTGTTTTAGTGGATGTGTTTATTCTGGAGAAAGAGTTCAAAGTTCAAAAACTTTATTAAAAATTTAGGAAATTTGGGCCTTTTAATACAGGCCTATGATCCAAATTGTATCTTTGATATGAATTTCAAGTGTCTAAATCTTTTTATTTCTGATATTCTGAAACAAAATAAAATCAGTATAAAAATGGTAACAAGCCACTGAAAAGCAATTGGACAAAAACAAGAAAAATAAAACAAATATTTTGTGATCTCAAATTAGTATTTAAATTAAAATCATTTATATTTTGTACACATGTTGTATAAATTTTCAAATAAAATAAAATTCATGAATGCTTTTACTCTATAGAATAATTTTCTACTTATTTTAGTTGAATATTTAAATTTAGATTTTTAGAGATGTAATTTTCAAAGATCTAATTAATTTATGTAATTTTAATAAATACATTTAAAACATAAAAATGAGGGTTCAAAAGTGATGTAGATTCTCTTAACACAATGCTTATATTTTCTCATAAAATAAAACAGAATCTTCATGCCTGACATTCTGCCCACCTCATGCCACTCTTCTTTCTGTGGATGCTCTGTTTTAATTTTTCACCTTAACTGTCACTATCTCAGAAAATCCATTCTCTGATCCTATTGTCTAAATTAGGTCACTTAAAAAAATTTCTTTTATATTCCTTTATTTGTTTCTCTCACTAAGCAGAATTACTTTTTATTTGTTCATTGTTTATCATCCTTATTAGACTGTACATTCGTGTTTCTTTGATTACTACTGTATTCCCAGAATCTATCATAGTGCATGACATATCTTAAGTATTCAAAAACTTTTTTTTTAATTTAATGAATGAATAAATGGATTATTTCATGATCTTACTATATTGAGGTCCAAATGAGTTTCACGGTTTACAGGATCTTTTGAGGCCACATCCCAAAGGGTATACTACTTCTTTAGTCCACTTCCCACTGGTTTTACTTTTTTTTTTTTTTTTTTTTTTTTTGCATTACGCGGGCCTCTCACTGTTGTGGCCTCTCCCTTTGTGGAGCACAGACTCCGGATGCGCAGGCTCAGCGGCCATGGCTCACGGGCCTAGCCGCTCTGCGGCATGTGGGATCTTCCCGGACCAGGGTACGAACCCGTGTCCCCTGCATCGGCAGGCGGACTCTCAACCACTGAGCCACCAGGGAAGCCCTGGTTTTACTTTTTTGTATATCCTTCATATTTGGCATACTTAGCAGTCAAGCATAAGCTTCTGTTTCCTAGGCTTTGGATTTTTCCCAAGGTGTCATTACCTTCACAAAAGTTTAGTAGGCTTCCAGTAAATGTCAGGTTACTTGTGTTTAGTCATTCACTAAACTCTGGTTACCTTGTCAGTGCCTATTGTGACACCCTGAACTTGCTTCATTTGATTAGAATGTTCTGTCCATTCTTTGTGTTCTCTGTGTTGCCTTCTGGGTTACAGTGTGGAGTGGCTTGGGATCTTGCTTCTTTCTCCAAACTGCCTGGGTTTGTCACATCCATGTTGATCTCTTAGGGAATTGGATTAGGAAGTAATTTAGAAGATTTTAGGAAACCAGAATTCTCCAATTCTTCTGGTTCCTTTCAAATATTTCTGTCCCCAATTCCATAATTCCAGTTTAAGAAAATGCTTGTTAATTTTCCTTTCAAGAGGTAGAAAAGCAGTGAATTTGGTCACTGCAGTTCCTCAAGATTTGTGATTAACACAAATTCATCCAGTTGCAACTCCTTGGCCTATTTCTCAATGTCATGTCTAGTTTGTATTATTTTCTGGACTTTAGTTACTTGCAACAAAAATCCTACTGAACTTTTCTTACCTCAACTATCCTAGCAAAATAAACATCTGCATGTGTTACATGCATGAGTCTTATGACCACCTATAAACACTTTCAGATTTAAAATGTATGATTCCATGCTATTTTGAACTTTACACACAGTAATTTTTTAACATAAGTCCATAATTTTATCCATATACAATTTCCATGTATAGTCCAAATATATCATATCACTTTACCATCTGTCAGCAACTATCATATTATTGCAGTTATACACAAACAGAAGAAGTTTTTCACCTGATTAAATTGTTGGGGTCGGGGGGGAGGTGGAGAATCCCAAAGCTGTAGGCCAATATTTCTAATTAGTCAGCTATCCATTCAGATCATACTTCAAATTATCCAATTGACCTAGTTTATTTGCAGGTTCTGCATTGCTATCAAAAGTGCAAACTCAAACACATAAATAACAAATTTGTGTACTGGTTATATATGTTTACAACCCCAAGTGTCCCATAGTTCAACTGATAATTTAGAAGAGAACATAATCTAAATGGAATGTTCTACCTGATTATTCCATTATAAGTTATTCCCATATTTATCACAATGGATTCACCATTTTTTACTTATACTATCCATACTCCATTCTCATTAAAAATATATATTCACTACTCTTTATTGTGAAGTTTAGCTAATTGATATATAGTGAGAATTCATCAAACCAGACTCCTTGAAAGTTATTCTCATTCCAGGTTCAGTACAAAGCTTTATAAAACTTTTCTTTAAATCTGGTATTTATTAAATTAACTAAACATCCATTTTTAATAGTAGAGATTCTCAACAACTACTCCTCCTATGACTGTCTAGAAATTAAAAGATTGCTATATCTGGTCATTTACTGTATTCTTTCTCTTGCAAAAACAGTTCATGTCACAATAACTTGATGCACTGTTAATTCCAAAAATCAATGAGGATCTGCTTCAGCCATCTGTGATATTGTAATAAGAATTCATTCATGCAGGCAATAGCCACTGAGTTACAATAATCTGATAGTTTCTCTGAACCTGGCTATAGCTGTAACACATAAGGTGCCAGATTTAGGTACCATGTTAGCAAAAGTACAGCTTCTCCATATAGGAAGTGTCTGTGGATACATTAAACAGCCAGTTTGTCTATCATATTGACAAACAAGCAAATGTTTGGTACAAATAATATTTAAATTAAGTGGTCCCAGTCTTTTTTTTAATGAGAAAACATCTGGAAACTTGATTCTAGAAAGTATTACAAAGAAAAATTTAATAAGAAAGACATGACGTAAAGTTAATTTTAGATAAAACATTGCCATTTAAATTTTTTAATTTTCTTTTTTATTGAAATACAGTTAATGTACAATATTATGTTAGTTTCAGGTACACTGCATAATTATTTGACATTTGATTACATTATAAAATGATCATCACTATAAGTCTAGTTACCATCTGTCTCCATATAAAGTTATTGTATATTATTGACCATATTTTTGTGCTGTATGTTACATCCCTGTGACTTATTTGTTATATAACTGGAGTGAGTTTTGTACCTCTTAATATTTTTCACCCATTTTGCTCACTCCCCCACATCCCTCATTTCTGGCAACCACTTTTTTGTCCTTTGTATCTATGAGTCTGTTTTCATTTTGTTTTGTTAGTTTGCTTGTTTTGTTTTTTATATTCCATATATATATATGTAAGATCACACAGAATTTGTCTTTCTCTGCTTGAGTTACTTCAAGTGGCATGATACCCTGTAGATCTATCTATGTTGTTGCAAACGGCAAGATTTCATTTTTATGGCTAATATTCCTATATATATATATATCACATTTTCTTATCTGTTATTATTCATAATTTATTTCATATCTTAGTTATTGTAAATAATGCTGCAATAAACATTGGAGTGCATATATCTTTTCAAATTAGTGGGGTTTTTTTCTTCAGGTAAATACCCAGAAGTGAAATTGCTGGATAATATGGCAGTTCTATTTTTAATTTTTTGCGGGAACTCCATACTGTTTTTCATAGCACCTACACCAATTTACAATGTCACCGACAGTGAATGAAGTTTCCCTTTTCTCCACATCCTTGATACACTTGTTATTTGTTGTCTTTTGGATGATAGCCATTCTAACAGGTGTGAGGTGGTATCTTGTTGTATTGATTTGCTTTTCTCTGATGGTTAGTGTTGTTGAGCATCTTTTCATGTGTCTATTGACCATCTGTATGCCTTCCCTGGGAAAAAAAAAGACCTGTACTTGGAGACCTGTCATTGATGAAATAAATTGAAGATAACACAAACAAATGCAGAGATATATCTTGCTCCTGGCTTGGAAGAAGTAATATTGTTAAAATGACCATACTACCCAAAGCAATCTACAGTTTCAATGCAATACCTATAAAATACCCATGACATTTTTCATAGAACTAGAACAAATAATTCTAAAATTTGTATGGAGATACAAAAGACCCCAAATATCCAAAGATATTTTGAGAAAGAAGAACAAAACTGGAGGTATCATACTCTAGATTTTGAAGTATAGTACAAAGCTACAATAATAAAACATTATGGTACTGGCACAAAAATAGACACATAATTAAATGGAACAGAATAGACAACCTAGACACATAATTTAATGGAACAGAATAGACAACCTAGAAATAAACCCACACTTATATGATTAATTAATCTACAACAAAGGAGGCAAAATTAATCTACAATAAATGAGAAAAAGATAGCCTCTTCAATAAATGGTGTTAGGAAAATTGGACAGCTACATACAAGAGGCTCAAACTGGACCACTTTCTCACACCATAGACAAAAATAAACACAGAATTGATTGAAGACTTAAATGTAAGACCTGAAATGATAAAATTCCTAGAAGAAAACATAGGTATTACAGTTTTTGACATTGGTCTTAGCTCTATTTTTTTAGCTCTGTCTCCTCAGGCAAAGGAAACAAAAGTAAAATTAAATAAATGGGACTACACCAAACTCAAAAGCTTTTGCACAGCAAAGGAAACTATCAACAAAATGAAAATGCAGCCTACTGAATGGGGGAAGATATTTGCAAATAGTATATTTGATAAGGGGTCACTACTTAAAATATACAAAGAACTCATAAACTCAACACCAAAAAACCCAAAACAACCTAATTAAAAAACAGGCAGAGGACCTGAATAAACATTGCCATTTGTTTTTTTTTAATTTGGGGAGGCTAATAGCAGTTTATATACTATATATGGTCATGAGGAGTTAGTCTTTTTGTAATAAGTCTATTACTCTGAAGATCAGGAATGTAATATGTCTGTGCTTTCTTACAAAGAAAATAATTCATTATATTAGATATAGATTTGTTAAGACATCAAATTTACTTGTTCGTTAAAATACAGGCAACTAAATCATAAAAGATAATTTAAAAACGCATGGGGTTTTGTGAAAACACTAGAACAATTCAAAGCAACTTCAGTTTAGAGTATTGTTTTACAAGACAAAACTCATGGTCCATCCAACCTTTTTCTTGTCTCTGAGAGATGGCAGCAGGTACATCTATTTTAAGAGTTCATGAAAGACATCAAAGTTGGATTGCATACTGAAATTTCTAACTTATTAAACATATATTATAGCATCAATATTCATAGATAGATCAAAATATTTCAAGCAGGTAAATTAGTATATTCAGGAGAAAATGTGCAGATCAATTAGGTCTTAAGGAGAGTGGAAACTTGTAGGAAGAGAAAGGCAAAACACAGAGAGAAAACTGACCAAACTGTGGTCTGATTTGCATTCTTTTATCCACACTACTGAAGATGGCTGAATGTCTCATGGTATGTGATCCTCTCCTCGTTTCCCCAGAAATAGGATTCCTATTTTAGGAAAGTCATTATAATTAGAAAAAATTTTTTTTTCCATGTAAACTTTAATTAATTTAAGGGTCACATGTGATTTCATTAGCTCCATTTCAGGGGAAAGTTTGAGTAGGAAGTTCAAAGGTGATTGCATCACACAGAAAGGTGTCAGTAAGGAGAAACATAGGAGATGTGGAAAGACTTAACTAGATCCTGCAAACTGAAGACAACTTCTGTGATTCACTAACTTCTTATGTATTCCACTGTCTTTGGTAAGAATCAGTAGTTGTTTCCTCACTGTTTTGAAAAGGTATGTATACAACTCTCCTGGTGCCCTAACGAGGGATTCAGGCAGACACTATGTCTAATCAGACATCATGGACCTTGCCAGGGAAAATAAATATGTTCAGAAAATTACTTACAGTTTTCTGGGAGAGTCCAATCAAGAAAAATCTCTATTTTATTTCCTGAGGAGTTTAACAAAAATCCTCTTGCAATTGACAGAAATAATGGTGGTCAACCACCTTAACCTAAATAAATCATTTTCTTTCCTTGGCAATAAAGATTACAAAAGTATAAAACTATGAATAGTACTTTGAGTTTTTCCTTTAATGATAAATGTAGCTTGCCATATGCAAGTGCTTTTAATATCTTGTTATACTTTCTTCCCCCACTGTGTATATATGCGTTTTTCTGGGTGTGAGTAATGTATACATTGTGTAGAATCTCTTTTTTGAAAGCCACAGTACTTTAACATATTAAGGGTTCTGTGTTGTCCTACAATAAATTAACCTATTTAACTTTGTTTTAACTGGTATTTTCTTAATATATTTAAGCACATTAAAAAAAATAAACAACACCTGACAGAAAACAGTGTTTCACAGATCACTAGTCAGCTAAATGTGGCTATAAATTCTTTATGTATTATATAATTTGCTCATATTCCTTCTTAAAGTGAATAAAGGGAAATCAAATTTGGTAGGATGTTGGTCATTATAAACTGCGTGGAAGCTTGCCTAGAATGTTTACTGCAGTAGCTGTTGGAATTAAAGGTGAAGCTAAGGGGATGTGAGGTGTGTCACAAGAAGTATCTCTTGCAAGGAGTGTTCTAAGAATATTTTAGGCAATCTGCAAAATGTGGATTGCAATATTTCACAAGAAAATTGTGACATTTATTTTGCTAACTAATGAAACTTCACATGAGGATAGGTAGCTTGAAGCACTTAAAGTAGGCATTTCTCAAATGAGGACTTTCTGATTACATACCTTCCCTAAAGGTAACTGATCTGAACAATGAATTCACCTGGGGTGTAATCAACCTAACTAGCACATGTGTGCACACACATTCACACACACACATACATGCACACACATGATGTAGCACTGCCAACGCCAAAATATTTTTCAAAAAATCACAAACTTCCTAGCAAATGTTATTTGGCGATTATAAGCATTTGAGTTTGTAATCCCTCCAGGGAAATCTTGTTGAGTGGAGTCTTCCTGTTGACTACCACATAGAATGCTTTCTAGGTTGTAGACTCTAGACTATATATTGTTATAACACAAACATGATGACTTAAGTGTAAACAGCGTCTAATTGTCACTTCCTTGTTTAATACCAGAATTTTATATATGATTGCAATTCTGAGGTTATCCAGAAGAGGATGATATATTAAAAAAATACCATTCTTGGTGGGGTTTACTGCAATATTTGATAGAAATATCTCATTGATATGAGTAATCTCTACATCTTGTTCTACATTTATTTTTGGAAAGAAGAGTATTCAGTACTGACATATATAATCCTCTTATCTCAGTACAATGAATATAAAATTTTGTGGAATGTCTTAAAAGTTATACTCTTAACTTGAAAAGAAATTCTCACTATTTAATCATGAGTCTAGATTTTGTGGTTAGCACTGTTTGAAACTCTTTGAATATATCTTTATCAAGTGTAACTGTTGAAGAAAATTGTCACTTTATTGAAATAGAATGAATCTAATTTTGTAATTCTTTTTCATCTCTCAGGTTCTACTTAAATTCATTCATCAAGAGTAAACAACTCTTAAAAATGATATAACTGTTGGAAATAAAATGATTACTGTTTTAAACAGCAAATGGGCTATTCTTCATTTTCCTTTACCTTATGCACAGAATTAATATGAGGAAATTAATCAAGTACCCAAGGAAATTCTGAATATACTTAAACCTGTATACCTAATCTCTTTATCTTTAAAATTCATGGGAAAGCCAGCTGACATAAAGTATTTGGTTTAATTTCACTTCTTGTAAGTAATGAAGTTATGAGATGAGCTTATTTCAGAGCCGATGAAGTAAGGCAGTCAAGGCTCAATTGTCACTGGTGTATTGGCTTCCCCTTGGAACAGCTTATTCATTTTCTTATTACTCACTAACCCCCAACAGGTAGTAGTCACTTGATAATTGCTGAAAGATCAGAATTCAGCAACTCTCTGCACTAAGGGACCTTATTTTGTTTTACTGGTGTCTTTTAAATTGCCATTCATACCACCAAGTGTGCCTTTTTAATTTTACACAGAAAAATAAACCAAGTCTAATTTGAGAAGTTCTTCAGTAGGAAATACAACACACTAGGCACATTTGACCACTTACTACTTATCCATGAGCCTAAATGAGTGGTTTCCTTTTGCTTAAATTCTAGGAATATTGAAACATCCAAGCTAATTGCAAAATATCATCCTACAATTAAGTATAATAAACTTTATGGACTATTGGTTATACTGTTCTTTTCAGTTTGAATGAAAAATTGATTAAAAATGTCACAGTGTCACAGTTTGATCAAAAAGAGGAAGGTTTAAGTTAAGTCATAAATCAGAAATAAAACATGGCTACTATGCTGTTACTGTGTTCTGGAAAATTATTGTGAGATGTATAACGTCTGCAAATTAGAATAACAGAAAGAAATCATATCAAATAATGAAATTGAAATTGTTAGGTAGTTAGACATTAGCAGCAAGGAGGTGACAATGTGGAAAGACAAGAGGAGAATAATCAAGTCACACCCCAACCATCTGGGGACCCTCCCCTGACATTTGCAGCAAGGAGGTGGCAATGGCAAAAAGACAAGAGGGGAGTAGTCAAGTTACACCCTAACCATCTGGGGACCCTCCCCTGACCCCACCCACAACGGGGAAACTATGGTCGGGTTGTGGGCAACTTATCCTGATAAAGAGGGAGCACAGTAACATGAGGGAACTTCCCAGGCTGTGCATGCCCAGACTAGATAGGCTTATAACCTATAGTAAACCCAAACTCATTATACCATCATTATAATAAAATCTGCACGTGGTTTTTCTCCCCCGCCCCCAGGGGGGCTATTCTTAGTGAATCAAAGGCAAGGGCATGCGCGAGAGTGAACTTGTTACATAACTCGGGACTGTCAATCAAATAATAATCCCCTGTCACTCATTGTATATTTATTCACTATAGTTGTAAGAAATAATACAGAGAGATTCCATGTACACTTTACTCAGTTTCCCCCAATACTAACATTTTATAAAACTGTAATACGTCACAACCAAAATATTGAAATTGATTCAATCCACTGATCTTATTTATATTTCACCAATTTTTTTCTGTACTCACTTGAGTGTGTGTATTTAGTATTATGTATACAATTTTACCACACGTCTGTATGTTCATATATCCACCACAGCAGTCAGGATGCTGAATGGCCCATCACAAGTATCCTTCATGTTGCCTTTTTATAACCACACCTACCTCCCTTCCACTGGCAACCACTAATCTGTTCTCCATTTTAATAATTTTATTATTTCAAAAGTATTATAAAAGTGGAACAATGAAGTTTGTAACCTTTAGGAATTAGGTATTTTCACCCAGTATAATTCCCTGGAGTTTCATCCAAGTTGTTACATGATTCAAGAGTTAGTTCCTTTTTATTGATATGTAGAGTTTCCATGGTATGTATGTACCACCACGTGTTTAACTATTCACTTTTTGAAGGACATAGGACTGTTTTCAGTTTTTGACTATTACAAATAAAGCTGCTATGAAAATTTGTATACAGATTTTTGTATGAACACAAATTTTCATTTCTCTGGGATAAATTTACCAGAGTACAAGTGTTGGGTCATAATGTAGTTGCATGATTAGTTTTATAAGAAACTGCCAAACAAATTCCTACGGTGGCTGAACTATTTTGCCTTCTCACCAGCAATGTATGAGTGATCCCATTTCTTCACATCCTTGACAGCATTTTGTATTGTCACTTTTTTTTGCCAATCGATAAGTATGTAGACTATTTTTGTTTGTAAGATGGTCTCTTGTTCTCTAAAAATAACTGTGGATCTGAAAGCCAACATTTGTATTATTCATTTTTATGTTTTCTGTACTTAACATACTACCTGGCACATAATGGGTCTTCAGTAAATATCTGTTGGACAAATAAATGGATAAGTTAGAGGATGAAAAAAAAAACTTTTTATACTCTAACATTTTAGGGTCCAATATATTTAAATATTATATTAACGTAAAACAAATGGGAGCTAAAAATAAAATCTATACTGTAATTAAAATGGGCTATCATATATATAACTAAAACAAGGAGATATTTCCATTATATTAATTGAATTTCATGGATATATTGCTTGAAATTATGATGTTATCAGCTGATTAAATTTCTGAAGACATTCATTGCATTATAAATATGTGGTAAAAAAATGGTCTCTGAAAACTTACTGATATGATTTCATAATGAAAAGATTATTCCAGGATAATCATTATAGTTATTTCACAATAGAATTCTTATTAAAACTGAACATACTATAAGTGAATGTTTATAGAGATGATAACATCTCATGATAAAATATTACAGCAACATTATATTATATTAGCAATAATAACATTTTCACCTCCCTTCAAAAAGCAGGTCAGCTATTATATTATCACAGCAAATTACTATAGGCTCTATACATAAAAAAATTCTCACCATTAGATGAGAAAATAGAATTTTGTGTTTAGTATTCATTTTGGACAAAATGCTCTTATTATCTGAAAATGTGCATTGGCATGGAGTAGACAGTGAAGCAGCTGAACTCAAGGTTTCATTTCTTTTTAATTTAGGGGGAAAGGAATATGAAAGGCTCAAAATGAAATTACTTCATCAGAATTCACTTTTGATTTTCATCTTTTCAGCTACCCAGCTGCATCAATGCTCAACTGACTATACTCCCAGCTGCATTATTCAAAGAAGTTATTCAAGAAGAAATACTTGCAATATGTGTTATACTGAGTAGCAAGCTAATTAAAAGAAATTCACAGCTGGATTTTTTAAAAGGATTTTATCTTAATTGTAAGGTGCTGAAAATGCTTGTTGGTTGGATTTTGTTCTTTATACCCTAAATCTGAAGTCTTCCCTTGTAAGAAAATTGGTAAGAACTGTTCATCAATGAATGAGTGAATCCTTCTCTCTGCTCTCTTTTTTTTTCTGTCAGAGCTTAATCAACTATACATTGTTTTTAATTTCTCACATTTCAAAGAGATCTCCTGTCCAGGAGTAATGATAAGATTGAGATACTACATCTTCCAGGAAGGTTCTGTTGTTTATAGTCAATTAAAAACTCTATATTTAAAAAATATGTGTTCTGAAAACTGTATTCCTCTAATTGAAGATTTATAAAATGTTTGTAATGTTTTGCTTTGGGTTTATTTTTCCTCACCAAATTGTAGGACTTTATCTTTGCTAAAGTGATTTAGACCACATGAGCTCTAATGGGGGTGAGGAGACAAAAATAATAAAAGAATTTAAACAAAAAAAAATATGAAAGTAAATAGAATGGACCGTATGAAAAGAACATTGAACAAAGAAGAAGCAATGGAATAACTGAGTCCTAATCCAGCTCTATCACTGACAAAGAGTGTGACCTGTGAATCCACCCCTTAAGTTCTGTATATCAATTTCTGCAATTGCAAATGTATAAACGTGCATGTTAGTGTTTTTTTATTCCACAGGCAACTTCTTTTGTTGAAAGTAACTAAAATTTACTCTTATTGGCTTAAGCAGAAAAGGGAAATTTAATGTAAGGGAAAAAGGGGGAACCTTAATTAAACCCAAACCAGAAAGTACAGCTGGGACTTGCATGGAATGAGAAATCTACTGGACAATAGTATTTCTAAAGCTACTTGGTTTCTTCTCTCTTCTGTGCTCTGAGTTTGATTCAGGCCTTTCTTTGGTCAAGTCCTCATTCCAGTGCTGACACAGGCTAAGTAGAATCAATGTATCCTCAGTACAATTTCCAACTCCGTAGACAGAAAAACAGGTTAGGCAAGTATGAATCAGAATCTGCTCTTTTTTTTTTTTTCTTTGTGGTACGCGGGCCTGTCACTGTTGTGGCCTCTCCTGTTGTGGAGCACAGGCTCCGAACGCTTAGGCTCAGCGGCCACGGCTCACGGGCCCAGCCGCTTCATGGCATGTGGGATCTTCTTGGACTGGGACACGAACCCCTGTTCCCTGCATCGGCAGGCGGACTCTCAACCACTGCGCCACCAGGGAAGCCCAAAATCTGCTCTTTTGAATCAACTAACAGTAGGGGTGGGGTCATATGGCTCACTGTCTGTTCAACAGCGACCCATGTAACTTCATTGAGAAAGGTATCAAGAGAATAGGACAAGGGGATTTAACATGTTCACCTCACTGAAGAAGAGGCTATTATGGAATTTAGGAGTAGCAAAATAAAAAATATTTTCTTTATGTATGCAACAATAAAAATGTTTGTTGTAAATATGACTTGCATATATATGTAGATTTAGAAAGTGTAATGAAAGTAGAGCTATCTGGAGAAAGAAGTCACAATTTTTTTTGTAGCCTAAATTGCTTCCCATCCTTCAGACTAATTCAGTGAATTAGTCTCCTGCCTTGCCAGGTACAACTTTTTTTTCTCTTGATATTATTTGAAAATGAGCTGTTAAGCATGTTTTTGATGATTTCACTTTCCTGTAAAAGGATCATGTAAAAGGGACGAAATCACTGGATGATGTTTAGAAAACTGGAGAATTTATATTTGTTCACATTAAGCTCAGTGAACTGAAATTCTCATTTCCAGAAATGGTCCACATTCTTAGGACATGGTTTATCCATTAGTGTGAACCACCTCAATTTTCCCTTAAGCTGTCTATTTCTCACTAGTTGGTGTTATAATAAAGTTTCTGAATTTTGAACTATATATTTTTAGCTCCTGAAGGAACTTAAAATAAAAATGGAAGTATTTAGCAGTTTGAAATTTTCAAAAAGATTGTTTTCTCATTTGACTAAAATTTATCTAAAACCTGAATTATATAAGGTCATTCAGATCAATCTCTATCAGCTATAAATATTTTCAAATTATCATTAAGTATTCTAGGATAGATGTGATTTGTTTGAAAATGAGCATGGCGACTGACCATGGTTGATTTTCCTGGTTGATATTACTGGTTAATTAAGGCAAAATGATAATAATAATAATTATTATTACTTATCTTTGATATTATTTTAATGTTTGCAAAGACCTATAAACTTGTTTTCACCTGATCTTAATTAAAATTGTAAGGTAAAGATAGGAATTATTTTTCACTTTATATCTAACAAGGGCTCATAGAAATGAATTGTCTTGCCTATACTCATATAGCTATATAGAAGCAAAACCCAGACAGGCACCTGCACTCTGATTCAAATTCACCTTTCTTTCTATTATACTGCAGGGTCTAATATTCACTAATAATTTCTATGTACATGATAATCATCCTGCTCATTTAAAATAATCCAACTGGGATAATATTTTGTGTCTAACAGGAGCAATAAAGATTGCTCTGGGAAGAGAATTAACATTTCCTTTCAAGCAATTTTCCTTAAAAAAAAAAATCCTAGCATGTAATTATGTAACACAAATATCCATAACTCCTTTGGTGCATTACTTATGATTTATGTAAATTCTTCTTGAGCCTATTTAGAATTTCATTCTAAACTCCTTCTTAATGATATCCATGAAAATCCTGAACACTATAATCCTTTTATTTTCTCCATTTAATCCCAAGGCCAGAGTCTTTACTCTAGAATTCTATGATTTGGAGATTACTTTCACATACAATGTAACTTCATTTTTAATATTTTCATCCATTTTTTGTGTCCTATTTAATTTGAACCACCCTTATTTAAGGTATGACTAGAGCCTAAACACTATTTGATACCTAAACACTAGAGCCTAAACACTATTTGAGCACAGCCCTGTGGGGCTCCTGTGCACAAAAGCCTTTCTGTGTCCCCCATCATTGATTACAGGAAATAGGCTTCATTCAGCCTCCGTGACCTTCCCTGATTTCCAACGGGCATATTCAAGCAGTTGTTAATTAGGAAGGGAGGGGATGCAAGACAATGGAGAAACAAATAGTCAAGAGAAACAATAGTGCAGCCTTGGGGCAAGGTCCTGGTTCCCCTTCAAGGAATACACACAACAATATCTTTGAGCTGTTTTGCAGAAACTCCCAGGAGGTGGAAGAATTAAATGGTTAATGACTGTATGCTCCCCACAAGCAAGTAGACCCCAGACCAGTTGGAACCAGAAGGTTGATGATGCTGACTCCCAATTACCTCACCACCAACCAATCAGAAGAATCCACAAGCTGATCGGGCCCTCTTTGAACCATTACTATAAAACTTCTTACTACCCTCTCCAAGTTAGGTCACATAGTTTTAAGGCCATTAGCCTTCTTTGGCCCCCTGTGCTTGGTGAAGCAATAAAGCTATTCTTTTCTACTTCACCCAAAACTCTGTCTCCAAGATTTAATTCGGTGTTGGGGTACAGAGGCTGGATTCAGCTTCAATTTTAAGGGTAGAAAAGCAGCTATTGACATTAAGAACTCTTAATAAATGTTCCTTGAGTAAAAGTACCAACTACAATCATTTTATTGCCTGTACTAGAACAAAATCATTTTATTGCCTGTACTCAAACAGATTTGTGAAAATAAAAGTATATTTCATTTCTCTAATTTTAGAGGCTAACATTTGAGGCTAAAATATTTACCATAATAATAGCTAATATGCAAAATGTTATTACTACATATATTAACTCTTTTAATCTCTGTAACAACCACAGATGTACTGTTGTTTTCTGATTTTACAGGTAAAGAAACTGAGATACAGAGAGGTGAAGATATTTATCTCTATATATAGCTAGCAAGTGATGGAGCTGATACTTGAACACAGGCAGTATGGATAATCTGCTCCTTATTTTTATTATTAAGATCTATTACTAGCTTTTACTGAAAATAAATGACCCTCAGATATTTTCCTGCTAGCACTTGTAATAGGTATAGATCTACTGGCTGGTACCTACTAGAGCCTGACTAAAGGATCCTCCACCTGACAGGCAACATGACTCAGATGCTCCTGTAAATTTCTAACAACTTCAACTTTCTTCCATTGCCAGTCTCTGAGGACTTAATACCTTTGCCTGACTGTCCATGAGTGTATCTTTTGTCCTCTCTACTTTCCCTTAAGCCAAAGGCTCCTCCTGACTTTGGATGGCCTGTCTTTTCTAAGCTGAACAAATAATTCAAATAAAACACCAAAATCAAGACCTCACAGACTGTTAACAAAAAAAAGGGTGACATAGTATCATTCAGGTGATCACTAAACCGTCTTTGAGGTCTCAATGGAGAATTTGTTTTTAATGAATATCCTTGTCTTCTTGTGTGGACAAAGCACAATTCATAGGGAAGAATATCAAACTTCTGATGACTGCTACAGATAGCATTAGTATCCAGGTCACAGCATCATGACTTATAGTGGAACTGGTAGGGATGGGTCCAATTCCTGGGAGAGAATCAATCCTTAAACCTGAGATGACTCTTTGCTTTAGTCTCAGTAATACAATTGGACTAACAACTTCAAGTCTTATAATCTAACATTACATAAATAGACTATTACAAGTTTTTTTTTTTACTATATTAACCGTTTCTCTAGCTAAATAAAGAAATCAAACTATCTAACTACGTGATCAGTTAACCTTCTGCAAGTAGCATTCTATAATGAGAAAACATACCTGTGTCTAAATAGACTCTTCTGAGGTTCATCTTGTGGTGCTAATGGCTTGAGCTAGAAAAATAAACTCTTTTTTTTGTTTCTCTAAAAGCAGATTATACAAAGAAAGTAATATTTCTTGAAATAATAAAGTATAATATGCTGAAAATGTTGCTTTTTTCTTCCATCTTCAATACTTAAATGGCTACACAAAAATTCACCAATTTTGATGTGTTTTTTTTTTTAATGCATGCTGATATGACAGCTGTCACAACACAATCTAAGAAAATTGTTTCAAATGAAGTTAAAGACAACTAAGCACTATTAGAGCCATCTTATGGGGAAAAAAATGAATGAACTTTTGGCCAACCCAACACGTGGTACGAAAATACATTTGTACTTTAATCGTATTTACACAGCCATGTCACAGGGAAGTTTCTCTGGGAAACTGACTCTGAGATTTCCATACAGTAAGATTATTGGATCAATTGTGAGAGAGAAGAGGAGTAGGGTTGAGCAGGGCAAGAAGGAGAACTGCAAGGCAATTACAATAAAGGCCTTAGCACACCCCTTGGGGAGTTCTCCAGCTGGGATGGTCTTACACAATCATCCTGTCTTAAGACAAGGAAGTTGTCTTTTACGAACCCCTATAAACCAGTCCTCAGATGCAAGCTGCCCTGGAAAGGAGGCGTGCATTTAGGCAAAGTGAATCTTTTGAGCTGAAGACAATTCCTGGAGAGGGATTGAGTTGAGAGCCATCAGCAATCAAACTCCTACAGCTGGAGTAATTGAGCTCTCAGTTCTCATCCAGCCATCTACTAAAACTCACATATTAATAGAGAAAATACTACATACCTACTTCTGTAAATTTGTGGAAGCACTGAGATGCTCTTCCCAATTCTGCCCTCAGCATCTGATCTGGGAGATTTATTGGATTTTGAATTTTTTAGACAAAAGATAGTTTTCAGGACATTTGGAATTATTGTTTCCTTTCCTCTAACACTTTACTGATACCTGGAAATGAATCAAAGGTTTCTGGAGTTTCTGAAATTTAAGAGAAAAAGACAGAACAATCATCAATAGAGGTAAGATCTGTTGTCAAAGGAAATAACAATCTTCTCATTCTAGATTTGTCTCAGAAGTACACAGGAATGACAGAGAATTGGTCATTCACAAAAAATTAAATCAGATTTTTCCAATTGACAAAAATATTAATTATATGAATTGTTTTCTTTACTGCAGTGAAAGTGATGTCACATAAAGAGGAAAATGAAATTTCTTCTGCCTCAGTTATTCTACTATTGATTCTTTCTAGTGTATTTTTCATTCCAGTTATTGTATTGTTCATCTCTGTTTGTTTGTTCTTTAGTTCTTCCAGATCTTTTTTAAACATTTCTTGCATCTTCTCGATCTTTGTCTCCATTCTTTTTCTGAGGTCCTGGATCATCTTCAGTATCATTATTCTGAATTCTTTTTCTGGAAGATTGCCTATCTCCATTTCATTTAGTTATTTTTCTGGGGTTTTAGCTTGTTCCTTCATTTGATACATAGCGCTCTGCCTTTTCATCTTGTCTATCTTTCTGTGAATGTGCTTTTTGTTCCACAGGCTGCAGGATTGTAGTTCTTCTTGCTTCTGCTGTCTGGCCTCTGGTGGATGAGGCTATCTAAGAGGCTTGTGGAAGTTTCCTGATGGGAGGGACTCGTCCTATGGGATTCTGATGTTATAATAAAATAAATTTAAGTATGCAAATGATTAAAACATTTATGGCAACAAGTATTTTTAGAAATAAAATGTTAAATTATCCATATTTGCTTACTTTTTTTGAAGTGGAAGCGTAAGTCATTAAGTGACTGAGATGGTTATGTGGAGGACAGAAATGAGAATTAGGAAACAAGCTACACTTCTCTGAATATACTCTTTTGTATTCTTGGCATTATAGGCATGTAAAAGTTTTGCATAATTATAAAACAAATTTAAATCAAAGGAGGAAAAATAAAGCAATCCCTAAAAACCATGAACAAAATAGAACAATTAAACCTGTGTTGGTAGCTATATCATGCAGAGAGGACATATTTTAAGTGATCTTAAAGGACAATAATTTGATTATGGATAAAAATAACTTGGGGGAAAAATTAAACAGCTTTTAATACTGTTAGAGACAATATTAATATCTTTATTCTGAAATAAGCATAGCAAATAGTTATGTTAATGTTTAGGAACTAATACTTTAAGTGTAAGAAAAAATAGAAGATATATTAAAGAAGATTTTTAAAAAACCACACAATTCTACATTTAAAGTAGAAATATCAATGTAGTTCCCAATATACTTCTGCTTTCAAATTATACATATTTTGTAGCTCTGTTCATTGCAATAGGTGTGGGAACAGTGACCAATTCCATGAAAAACAAGCATCCTAACATTCAGATGGAAGACTCTGAATAACATTTCTCACTAAAGGGAATCAGAACTACTTAAAAAAAATACAGGGCTTCCCTGGTGGCGCAGTAGTTGAGAGTCCGCCTGCCGATGCAGTGGACACGGGTTCTGTGCCCTGGTCCGGGAAGATCCCACATGCCGCGGAGTGGCTAAGCCTGTGAGCCATGGCCGCTGAGCCTGCACATCTGGAGCCTGTGCTCTGCAATGGGAGAGGCCACAACAGTGAGAGGCCGCATACCGCAAAAAAAAAAAAAAAAAAAAAATTCGAGGTCCAGAAGAGGAAATGTAGAATGAGCCATAACTTTTTTTTTTTTTAAATCCCTAAAACCAAAGAATATTATCAAGATTCCTGGGGTCATGCTAAATAAATACATGAACCAAACTGAGGAGGTTGACAGAAGAATTTATGCAAATTGGCAAACATTCATTGTAATATAAGCCTCATAACTACATACCTCAACCACAAACCTCTGTTCCCAAAAGCAACATTGAGAAAACCAAATAATTTACCAGTAGTCTTAATTCCCAAGAACCAAAATGTGAACTCCCCCCCTCCCCACAATTATCTTTAAATAGACAAAGGAACCACCTTTATTCATTTACCTATATCTTTCTCAATATAATTATTTTTACTTTGTGTCAATATAAAAAGGATTTGAAATAGCCCATAAATTATGTACAAGAGGGTAAAAATGTAACTGAGAAAAATCACATGAAGGAAAAAGAATAAGGGCAGGTAGTATTAAGATTCAAATTGCTTGTCATTTATAAGCAAGTTACAAAAGTTGCTAAAGGAAAATAGCAAATCTTTGGGATTTGCAACTAGCCATCACAAAGTAGGACATAGTAACAGGTAAATTGTTTTACCGTCATAAGTTAAAAACAAGCTAGTTAGTCAGCAGAAACACATTTCTCTCCCAAGAAGCTTTATGCTATGCTATAAAGAATGTTTTTTTATGATAGTTCTGTAGAAAATACAAGAGAGAACATGAACAGGTCATTTTTTGTAACTAAGGAAGAGCAGCAAATCTGAGCCATGCATGGCATAAGCAGCACTGTCTAGCACTCTCTGATCATCTGATGGAATCCAAGGGTCATCTTCCACACATCTCAAAAGGGACAGCTGCATTTTCTTCCAGTTGTATTCCCTAAATAGTATTTTTTTTCAGCACAGCTTTTGATTGAGCCATCGTAAATTCAAGGTTATGTCCCCCAAAACAGATTATACTACTCTCTATGAACTTTCAGGCTGGTTATTAAAATATGAATAGCAAATGGGCAATGGAAGGTCTTCTTTAAGTGTACTAGTGTATTATTGACCTGGAAAGATTCCCCAGTATTTTAAGTGAGAAAAAATAAGATAAAATACTGTGTGTAGTACAATTCAATCATTGTAAAAAACAAACAAACAACAATAACAACTAAATGAGTAAGTAATTGCATGTATTTACAATTAAAATGCCCTTCAGGATATCCAGTAATATGTGAAAAGTGAGTATCTCAAGGTATGGAGGTGATAGATGTTCTTTACACTTTATTGCCTGATATTTTACAAATATTTTGATAACATGTATATGTTATTTGAATTAGCTATAAAGTTTAGTTATGATCATAACCATTGGGCTGTAATATTGTGTGATTCACAGTAAGCTGATCCAGATAAAATTAAGATATTTCAGTAATAATTATTATTGAAAATATACCAGCTTTTACATCTGTATTTAAGAAATTTTATATGGAAACATACACTAATATTCCAAAACTCATATAGTTGTGGTAGGGGACTGGTTCCAGGACCCTCCTTCATACCAAAACCCACGGATGCTCAAGTCTCATATAAAATGGTGTAGTATTTGTATATAACCTATGCATATCTTCCCATATACTTTAAATCATCTCTAGATTACTTATACTAACCCAATACAGTGTAATTCTTACATAATAGTTGCTGACAGGAGGCAAATTGAAGTTTTGTTTTTTGGGCATTTCAGGAATTTTTAAAAGGTATGTTTTCAAACTGCTGTTGGTTTAATCTGTGGATGTGGAACCTGCAGATACAATGGGTGGACTGTACTTATTTTTTTCAGGAGAGGAGTGATAAAGAACGCTGAGCCCCATAAGAACTGAGTGTCCTCAGTTCAGGTATTTGTTTCAAAATAAAACTTAACGGGCTTCCCTGGTGGCGCAGTGGTTGAGAGTCCGCCTGCTGATGCAGGGGACGCGGGTTCGTGCCCCGGTCCGGGAAAATCCCACATGCCACGGAACGGCTGGGCCCGTGAGCCATGGCCGCTGAGCCTGCGCGTCCGGAGCCTGTGCTGCGCAACGGGAGAGGTCACAACAGTGAGAGGCCCGCGTACCGCAAAATAACTTAAGAGAAAGCAAAATATGGGTGTGTCATAATTAGTAAAAATTATGGCAATTAAACTTTCCTGTTCTAAGAAAATCTTTCTTCATCTTCTTGGGATTTTAAAATTTCTCTCCATATCTAGTTTTTATTTTTATTCACAGCTCATACTTTTATTATCTTTTTAAAATAATGTACAGCTCATTATTAAAGTAAATGTTCCCTAGGGATGAATAGAAAAAATTATTTCCATAATTTATAATTCTTATCAAAACGGGAAAATATACCAGAGCACTCTAATTCCACCACTGAACTTTTATTACTCTTAAATTTTAGCTGCTAATCTGTTTTTTCAAGTATCTGAACATAAAATACTAAAAAAGATTAACTACAAATTTAGTCTTTTCTCCTCGTATATAACTTCCATATCACAATATGTTCCACCCATCTTTCCATTTGTTGGTAATATTCAGTATTGATTGTCAGTTAGTTACAAATCCTATCCCTTCAATATCAAAGGAGCAGTGCTATACAAAGTACAATGGCCAACATTTCATCATAACTGTATTTATAAATCATAAAAAGTATCTGCAATATTTTTCTGGATAGTTATTTCTAACTACGACAGTCTTTAAATAAACCTCTGCTACTTAACTTAGTTATTTTATTTTAAATTTATACAATACATACCCAGTGATATTTTCAAAGGTAATTGAATATACCTGGAAAATGAAACAAACTTGTGTGTACTTGATTTTCTCATGCAGAAGTGGCCTTGATACTGTGTCTCATTCACATGGGATTTATAAACTCAAGTAAGGAGATAAGACAGCACTGTATATCAAATGTTCAAAAAATGCTTTGACATGGTGATCAAAAGGAAGTTACTTCTAAAATATGCTAGAGATCTTGAGGCTAAAAAAATTAAATTGCATTAGAAAAAATATTAGAATGATACTATGCTCTGTGTCTAATCTAAAATATTTTAAGAATATATTTTACTAACAGATTTAGCATTGATAACTCTATATTATTTTATTTAAAAATATAAAGGAATATAGCTGAATTTTAATTTCACCATTTCCTTTAAAAAAGCAAAGTGGTATGTCATTTTAACCGCAATAAAATTTTCTGTGTTATTTCAGCTATTAAAAATTCAGTTTTAATTTTAAGTATTATGAACCCCATTTTATTACTCACCCTTCTAAATATCCTTCCATCCTCTCCCACCTCTGCAGTGGGAAATACAACATTGAGTTAGGAGACAGGAAAAAAGGGAAAAAATGTCTTCTCCCTTAACTTGCATACTCAGGTTCTGCTCCACAGGTAAGAAACTCTTTCAAGCTTCTTATTGGCTAAAAAACATTGTGAATAATCATCTAGCTGCATTGCCTCAACTTACACTAGCTATTAATAAATTTTGCTTTGAGAATACTTATCCATACATCTTAAATGTACGTTGATTCCCAAAGCCACATATAACTAATGTATTAATGTAAATCAGCAGTCCTGTTTTGAGACATGTTCACAGGAGTGACCTGAAACAGTTTTCCCTGAATATGCATGTTTGTGAAGATACACAGAGTGCCTATTTCTTGGAGATTCTCAGTACATACTGTCATAGTAGCATTTTAAACTAAAGCATCCTCTCCCTCTGTAAAATTATTTCTTCAATTTTTTGTATCAGTGTTTCCTTTATTTGTTGAAATATAGAATTTTTTTATTATAACATATCAGTATATTTGTGTATGTAAGATGTGTTGGTTTGTTTTATTTAGATTTTGTTCTATTATTACCCAACATGCCAGTTTGGGAAACACTGAAATGACATTTAGTTCATTGTTGATATTACAGTAATGCATAACCATAGATAAATACACATGATTAAATAATAACTCACTGACATTTTAAGAGTTTATATTGCTTGGTTTATCATTTATTTATGCAGTTCATTATTATTCTCTCTCTTGATGGTGGCTATAGGGTATCTAATCTCCCCAAAAACACAATCCTCTCTAAGATATCCTTATTTGAATTCAGACATCTTACTTGCTATGAGGAAAGTTGCCTTTCAAAACTAAAATGAATGTTCCATGTTATACTTAGTTACCAAGGGAGACCAAAGAAATGCCTGTTTCCCAATTTCTAGTTACCACCTCTTTCACATCACCCGTAATTAAATAATTCCAGTGGCTCAGGTGGAATTCAAGTGCTCAGTATGAAGATATCAATAGTAGTCCAATAAGCTTGGGCAAAGAAATAAAGACAGATGTAAGAAGTAAGAAATTTATTTAATTATATTTTAATAAGGATCCAAATTTCCCTGCCTTGTGAAAAATAAAGATTCTGTGTTTACTCAGAGCTATAAATGTCTTACCTTGAAATTTTGCAGTTTGAAAAACTTGGCTTGTTATTTAGCTAATCATTATATATATTTACTTGATACACGTGAATCTATAAGAATTCAGTGAAGTGGCAAATAAGAAGTTCTTTGCTGTTCAGTGAATCAGAGTAGGCATTAAGGGAGTGTTTCATAGAAAACAAATTGAAACAATAATAGGTAAAGTCTGCTTTTTAAATTTCTGACTCTGAGTAAAGAGGAAAGTTAGACAATCGCAAAGTCTTGTAAAGAAATCCTGTTTTCTCCTACTTCAGCAGCTATTATTGAGGATTAAATGAAGTAAGCATGTAGTTTAGAATGGTACCTGGTCTAGAAGAGCACCTGGTCTGTAGTTAGCTCTCAAAAAATGTTAACTGCATTTAACAGAGTCTACGTTAAAGTTTTATATTTAAAGGTAAATATCTATATAAATAAATATGTATATTTATGATTTGGGGTAAAAATCTAGGTTCCCCATACTTAATAAGTAAATTATCTTAAGTTCATGAGTAATCAAATTGTTTCTCCCAATAGAAACATATTACTGACTTCTAAAACACAAAAATACTGGGATCAGAAAAAATTTCTTGAGGTTCAGATTGTAAATTAAAAAAAAAAAAACATTGAATTAGTATTTCATTTACTTTTTTTGTATTTATTCACCCAAATTAAATTAAAGTCACATCTTCCCAGAACTTCTTTTCTATTTGTGCTCTGTCTTAAGATGACATTGTGAAAGTCTGTTATTCAAGAAATATACAAATATAATGCTGATATTAATAAGAATATTATAATTATCTATGGCAATTGAATTTAAGTTATTTTTGTATAACCTCACTTGGGACAAAAGCTCTGTCACATAGGATCTCTACCAAGCAACGATGGCTTTGATTAAAAGTTATCATTATCATCAATATCATCATCATTAAATTTCTTATCCCAAACATATACCATTACTTTATATGAGTGCCAGCAAAATCTCACCTTAGAAAGGTTTTATTTTATTTTATTTTATTTAGAATATACAAAAAAGTTTTTGACAATTTGGAGAATTATTATTTCCCATTGAAAATCTTAGAGAGAAGTACTAAATGCATATATTGGTAATTCTATAAAGTAAATTCCCTATTAGAGTAACAAGGTACATTTCTAATTCTGGATTCTAAATAAAAAATATTTTACTAAAGAAAACAATTTTACAATCAAAACGTTAATAAATGTAGAAATTAAAGAAATTTATAATATAATATATTGATATAACATAAAGAATCAAGAATTTATAGCAGAAAAGCAAGCATAATGGTCAGTGAAGAAAGTTACCTATATTACATACATTTTTTCTTAACCTGACATAAGGTTTAAAAGCATGTAGGTGTTGCAAAAGCTAGGATGAACAATAAATGAAATGTCAGTTTCCTTATTACATATTCATTATTTATTACATACAACATGCTGTTGTACTACTTCTTCTGGATTATTTCTCACAAAAATAAAAAAGTATAGAATATCTCCAATAACTCTGTAAGTTATTATTAGAGTAGGCTGAATGAACGTTTCTGTGGAAAAAATGAAACATAAATGTCAAGTATCGTAGAATACATAGACGTAGCATAATTATTATGGCAATTTTTGCTTTCAGTATATTATTTTAGAAAATCATGAATGCAACATCTTGGATACTTTTAAAAATACTTTTACTAATTTTACAAAATATCTATTAGGAAAGATGAAATTTGAACATTATTGCATCATCTCACTTTCCTTTATCTCTCCTCCTGAAACGTTTTTTAAGCTTATGGTTATTCACTATTAGTCCTTCCTGCTCTGTGTCCACAGTATTATTCTTTATCTCCTTACCCTGCTTTAATATTCTTCTAAACACTTATCACTACCTGATATTGCATTTTATATTAATTTTTATATGATTTATTTTCTGCCTTTCCTTTCTAGAATGTAATTTCTATGAGGGCAGGGAGTTTTCTTTTTTCCTGCTCTATCTGTAATACTAAGCAATACCTGGAACATAATATTCCACAGAGTTTTGTTGAAGGAATAAATGCAGCTCACTGCTGAAACTGGATCTTTATACAATTTAAATTTCTCTTTTATTTTAGCATTTTCGTGGAATATAATGTACTCTCATTGTTCTTCTTCTGGAGTAAATAATGCCTTTTGTTTTCTCCCCATTTTCTTAATTTGTAGGTACTTATCATGAATTCTTTGCAAACTCTTCAATAGAATTATAAAAGCTAATCCAGGGATAAAAGCTAATAAAAGCTAATATAAAAGCTAATCCAGGGATAAAAATTAATTTGTTTTGTGCATACGCTTAAGGTGATAGTATCATGGTAAGGAAATAATGTAAAGATATTTATCCTCGGTGCCAGGAAGTTATTGGGGAAGGGTTGGTAGAGGTAGAAGTAAGTTATAAATAACCCACATATAGAAAGTCCAGGGCTACTTATATCTACTTTATAAATATTAATTGATTACAAGCTTCCAAAAATAAGTTAATGTTATCCTAAATAGTTCTAGAAACAGTTACCTTTGAATTTTTTGTATATTTTTCATACATTTTTTTCAATGACTGAATGGAAAATCCCTAATTCTTAATACAGCTGCATTTCTTTTACATAAAATACATTTTAAATGGTCAGCAATCATACTATTTTTATACCTGAATAATGTTAATTAATACATTAAAATTCATGTAACATATTTTGTGATCCGCAGAAATGACTCTTGCTTATTAAATGTTGATATTTAGTATCCCTCTTCCTCCAACGGGTCATGTTTCAGTTCCATTTATGATTATCAGCTTTCCTCATATCAGATTTTTTTTTTTACCATCAGCCTAAATTTCATCACAAAATCATTTGTATTTGTGGGCCTCGAAGTACCCGTATTATTCCATCTTGCCAGCTTATTTTCCCAAAAAGTTAAATCAATCTGTGAAATTGTTTGACTCCAGTCAAGCAGTAAATTGGTGAACCAAGCCTAAATCTGTGGCTCACATTCCTGATCCTTTTTATCTAACCTTTTAAGCAATACTTAAATACTTTAAACTTTCTATTGTGTGTGTGTGTTCCATTTTTTATCAGAGCATTCTACTACTTATCTTTCTTAAACGTTACCTGTTCCCTATCATTAAATGCTGTGGATAATGAATACTATCTGCAAAAGCTATGTTTTACTAAGAGAATTCCATTTGTGGTTTCATTTGATTTTCACTGCTGTAACCTTGTCTTTTTTTATGACAAACATGTATAGATGTCATAGGTCATTCTGTACCCTTTCTTACCAGATGCATTGTTGTCTTTCTAATTCCTCTCTGTTGTCAAGGACATTTCTGCATATCTTCAACAATAACGAGAAGACTATATAAATTACTGAAATAAAAGTGTATATAATACATTCTTGCATTTTCAAAATTTGCAAGTAGTAAGAAGACACAAAAGCTGATGTTAAGCTATGCTGTGTAATAGCTAAGCTACTGCATATCTCAATTTTTTCCACTTTGCATTTGTATTGACTAAAGTATACCACTGCTTCCCTAATTTTCATTGTATGAACTTACTAAATCCTAAAAATACCACAATATATAGACACAAGAAAATATTTCACAATCAATATGAAGGATAGGTTCAAGAAACTTAGAATAAATTGAGTTTATCCTGCAACCCTTTTGCCTTAATTCATAGGCAAACCTAGGGCAACATGAGTCATGCAAAACATAGTTTAACTGTTACTGTTTAAAAATATGGCTAGAGTATAGTGTGCATTTGTGTGTAAAGAAATAACAGGAAGTGAGGATAAAGAAGAGAGAAGTATGGGCCAAACTGAAAAGGGCTTTAGAAGTTCTGTTAAATATTTATAATTTAGAGAGAAGCAATTAATTATCTGTTAAATATTTTTAAGTAACAGATTGCAGTATCAAAATACTGTATTTATGACACATGTAATATAATCATAAGTAACCACCACTATATATTTTCACTAATGCTTTATATGTACACTGGAGTAGAATCATCTTAGTCTTATGAAACAAATATATTTTTAGCTCTTTGAGGATACACAAGAGACTCTTCCCTTTCTTCTTATTCTCTCACCCCTTACTTATTCAAGGAAAAAAAAATCCCAAGGAGTATACTAAAAGAACTTTGGAGGATAAACAGCAAGGTCTTACTGTATAGCACAGGTAACTACATTCAATATCCTGTAATAAACCATAATGGGAAATAATAGGAAAAATAATATATTATTTCTCCTATTCTTTCCCATTATGGTTATACACTGAATCACTGTACTGTACAGCAGAAATTAACACAAATTGTAAATCAATTATACTTTAATAAAATAAATTAAAAAAAAAACTTTGGAAAGAAACAAGTTTTGATAGTTTGACTGCACCAGCAGACCCCAGTTCCCTTCCTTTTATTAGTTAACTCCCAGTTTCTGGTCATCATTGCCCATGAAATTGAGCAGGACCCTGTGGGGTTCCTGGGCACAGAAGTCTTTCTGTCTCCTGTTTCTTGTTTGTAAGGGATAGACTCTAGTCTCCATGACCTTCCCTGAGTCCCAAAGGTCAGATTCAAACATTTGTTAATCAGGGAAGGGAGGGGAGGCAGAGACAAGGGAGGAACAGTCAAGAAACAATAGTGCAGCCTTGAGGCAGGTCCTGGCTCTACCTCAAGGGATACACATAACAATATCTTTAAGTTTTTCTACAGAACTAAAACCCCCACCAAATGGAAGATGTTCAGGAGAGAAGATCACAGCTTGATAAACTCGAAGCTCATCAGGAGATCACCTGAGGCCAGATTAAAGGAGGGCAGGCCCTGCACCTTGTACAACCCTGCCCTTGAACCATTACTATAAAACTCCTCATCAAATCCTTTCCAGGACAGACACACCGTTTTGAAGGCAAGAGCACACTGCATCCCCCTTTGCCTGGCAAAGCAATAAAGCTATTCTTTTCTATTTCACCCAAAACTCTGTCTCTGAGATTCAATTCAGCACCAGTGCACAGAGGCTGAGATTTCGGCATCACCCACTGTCACCCCGATTCCACAGCCAAAGGTGCATGAAACTTTCTTGCTTTGCACTGGCATAATGTATGTTAAACAAAAGAAGTGACGTGCAAAACTATGGGAAACTATCTTATAAATGATAGAAGATATAAATAGGATCCAATTCAGAAAATCTATATTGTTGATATGCTTTCTAGAAAATTAAAATGCATTAATTCTTGCCTACCAGGAATTTTTTTTTTTTAAAGTAGAATGAATGGATGCAAATTACTGCACTAAGATGAAGTTCTGGGACATTGTAAGTAGTTACTGAGGATAACGGGAGATACCTTGGGTGGAAAGTGCAACTCCTTTTTTTTTGGTTTTTTTTTTGCAGTACGCGGGCCTCTCACTGTTGTGGCCTCTCCCGTTGCAGAGCACAGGTCCTGGACACGCAGGCTCAGCGGCCATGGCTCACGGGCCCATGTGGGATCTTCCCGGACCGGGGGACGAACCCGTGTCCCCTGCATCGGCAGGCGGACTCTCAACCACTGCGCCACCAGGGAAGCCCGGAAAGTGCAACTCTTGTCACTGGTACAGCTATGTATTTGCATAGACATGAACAGTTCAGATATTGTGCCCTAACTCATCATTTCTATGAAAGAAAGAAGGAATATTTCACCATGCCAAATTTTAGTACAATGCTGAACATAGTAGGTCCTCAAAATACTTTTTAATAACTGAATAATACCGCAGAAAAAAACATCTAGACAATAATAATCAAGAGACAGATTAGCAATTAACATGTTGCTTACTTATGATAGTATCTTCTATGATTTATGGCAGCTACTCAAAGCCACTAATTCCCAGATCATATCTCTAAAATAATCAAAAATGTAATTAAAAACTGTGATTAGATGGTTAATACAAGCATGGAAAGAGTATTGAGGACACTAAAATAATTCATCAGTGATTAATGTGAAGGTGCCTATCCACTTCCTCTTAAAAACACATCGTATTAGTTTCCTAAGGCTACTGTGACAAAGTACCACAAATTAGGTAGTTTAAAACAACAGAAGTTTATTGTCTCAAAGTTTTAGAGGCTAGCAGTCCAAGATCAAGGTATCAATAGGAGTAGTTCCTTCTGAGGGCTGTGCGGGAAAATCTGTTCCATCCCTCTCTCCTAGCTTCTCATCATTTGCAGGCAATCTTTGTCATTCATTGGCTTGTATAATAGATGCCTCCAATCTCTGCTTTCATCTTCACATAATGTTCTCCCTATGTCTCTCCACATAATCTTCCCTCTGTATGCCTGTCTCTGTGTAAAAATTTCCTCTCTTGATAAGTCTTATTGGATTACTGCCCAACCTAAGGACCTCTTTTTAAATTGATTACCTCTGTAAAGACCATATTTCCAAATAAAATCACATTCTAAGGTACTGGGGATTAGTACTTGAACACATTTTTTGAAAGAACACATTTTCACTCATAGTAATATTTTTTATTGCATCCTTATATTTGAAGAAGCAAGGCTGGAAGAGTCCAAAAGAGTAGAAACGGCACTTAACCTGGAGCCTGTGGAACACATGCTCACTCTGTTCCTGACTAACTAAACCACAGAAAGCACCCAAACCTGCAAAGTGTCCTTAGAAGGTTACTGTAGAATGGATAAGAAGGCTAGTGATGGCAAGGAACATTATGGAGATAAAAGAATTAAGGAATTCAAGCTTTAATTAGGAGGACCCAGGAAGAATGGAATACATATTTCTTCCAGATAATTAGTCCTAGGCTGCCTTTCCCAGCCACATTATGAGAAAGAGCTGTCCCCAGAAGTCACAGAATTAACTTTTCACTGGGAAGAAAACCCCATCCATCCTCTTCTCTGAATTATATATTTAAAGTCTTTGACATAAAATTTCTTTTTTGTGAGTCACAGATCCATTACAAAAGTTATTTAAATATATCAAGATCAATCACCACACTTTCTCCCAAAATTTGACTATTCTTTATAAAGAAATAAGCTCAAATTACCATTATTTATTCAGTATATGCTTTTGTATATGTTCTAACGCTTTAGCCACTTGTATCCACAACCCATGGTAGTATAACTTCTGCTCTGCCAAAAGAATCTGCATTCATGCTCAGGTCTATATCATTTAATTATTTTCTTCAATGTGACTATTCTCCATATTTGTTATAATATTGTTTATTAAATACTTAGATATTTTTGCCAAAAAAAAAAGTAAAAGAATGTATATCACTAGCAGCTTCAAGACTCTATCTACACTTTTCCAGTTATTTTAAGCAGATCATAATCTTATTTATACTCATCTTTGTTCCCTTTATGTTTATTTACACAGGCATTTCTAATTATCATTTTAATTAAAGTAAGAAATTGTATGGACTACTCAGATATTTTCTAATTGCTAGGAGATCTTTTTGGTTTAACTCTAAATTTTTTTTAACAGGTGTGAAAAATAGTTATTTTTTCCATTTGAGCTGCATTTGTGGGTCATATTGATAAGTGAGGAATTATTAGGCAAAAAAACTCACCAATTTTTATTCTCCTTTCACAGGAAACATATATTTTCTTCCTACATCTGCACATGCCTTAAGTTTTTATTCTTTTTGAATAAGTGATTCTCCTTTAATTATCATTTTTAAAGATTTTTAGCACTGTGCAAATTTTTTTAAAATGTCTAAACTATCATCAAATAGAGTCATTATTTTAAATATGAACGAACTTATATCTCTTTTCTGTTTCCCATTATAGCTAGAATGAATATATTCTCATTTCTGCAACCCCAAACACCTTACCTGAAATGGCCTATGCCTACCTTTCCCACATCTTTCTTATTCTCTCCTCCTTACCCCCTCCTCACCAGATACACTGGCCTTTTGGGTCCTCAAACACCATAGGCTGGTTCTTATCTCAAGGCTTCAACACATGCTGTTCCAGGCTCCTCTCAGGTTATTGCATATTGCCTCCTTCCTGCTACTCATTAGCTCAAACGTCATGTTCTTGTGATAGTTCCTCCTATAAGGAACTAGGTTCAGATGTAGGTTCCTGAAGCAAGGATAGGAAATAGTACCATGCCATCTTCATGTTCTCTGTCTCTTCATTGCTCATTAGTTCTTTTTACCCAACGGTTAGAGAACAAAACATATTTGTATCAAGATTCCTGGTACCATCATCTTGCCATTTCAGAGTAAAATAGGGTGTTTTACAACACAAAAAGGAGCAAAACAATGGACACAACTTAAATTTTGATTAAGAGAAAAATGATTAGAAATATTATAGTCACTAAATAGAATTTTAATGACTAAAAATAAACATTATCATATTCCAAATAAAAAGACAGCATAATAGGATGTTTCCAGTGTTGTGTATAAGATGTAAAGAGAAATATCTATCTATTATCTATCTATCCATCTACCTTTCTATCATCTACGTACAATATGATTAAAAGAAAAATACATTAAAAGTTAATTGTGGTTATCTCTCTGGCTAAGAGAATTATAAATTTCTTCATTTTTATTGTCCTTTTGCTCACTTTCTATTATAATAAGCAGGTGATACATTTAATATAAAAATGCTAGGCTCCCAAAGTATATTTCAACTCAAAATAATTTATATATCTCTGTCAATCTATTTAATAAACTTGCCTGTATATGTATACTTACTTAAGTTAACTATTTCATTTTGCATTCCAGAATTTATTCAGACATATGAAGTTTAATTTTTGTATACATAACACTTTGGATTTTTTTCCTACTTAAACTCTAAAGATCTTTAGATATCACTAATCTTTGTCTTTTAATATGGATCACTATTACTCAATATTCATGTTATTTGCTTCATATTCTTATGATAAATTCTCAGGAGGGGTATAACTACATCAAATATAAGTTTAGTGGCTCTTCATAAACAAGTCTCAATTGGACATTTCTCTTTACCACATGGCTTGGTGTCCCCTCCAATTTCAATTTCTACCCAGCTTTGACTTATCATCATGATGATTGACATCTTTGCAATCTCTTCTTTACCACAACATTGTTTTGAGTGAAAACTCTCTCTTGCCTGGAAAATTCTAAAAGTGTCATTTCTTATTTGAGATGTAGTAAATGGTGGCCCCAAATTGTCATAAATGTCCTATTTTATGTAGGCTATAAATTATATTTTATTGACATGCATAGAGTTCCTTTATAAAAATGGTTTCCTAGCTGGTATTTTAATGTTCTTGATTTTATCCTCTATTTTGCCACCATCTTCAATTTATCTTCATTTGTAAATTGACATGGAAATGCATTAATTATTTTTATATTGCTTTCTAATGACTATTCAAAATCTCCTCTTTTTTTTTTTTGCTTTATATTTTTTCTTTCTTTTTATATAACTCAATATTTAAGATAGGAGAGTTCTATACTTGGTTCTTTCTTGTGTGTCTTTTCAAAAAAAATTTTTGCTAAAATTATCAGATTACTGTCACATATTAATTTACTCTCTCACTTGATGTTTATTGAATCTCCATGTGCCATTTGTTGTGTTAGTTCTGACCTCATTTTAGTCTATGTTCACGATTTGTTTCTACTTTACTTTTATACATTTGATCTGAACCTAAAGATTTCCTTGGAATTTTCTCTTCAGTTTCTTCCAGAATTCTCAGTCTTATCTCTCCTCTAGTTAGCAAATAATTATCTAACTCTCTGTTAATCTTCTTTTTTGTTTTCTTCTGTATTTGGTATACATAAACCATAATCAATGTACCTGAGAGTATCATACTCCTTGTTCTTTCACTCTATTTGTAAATATTTATAAATATTAACATTTTAGGACCATGACCAACAAGATGGATTTTTTTCCTGAAAATAACTGTTTCAAATTTATAGAAAGTGAAGAAGAATAGAACTTGTAAATGTTTATTAATGAGTTTATGAATTATCATTTTCAAAATAAATTTAAAGTCCATTTCCTTGGTAAGTGTACTCAATGTTATAGTTCCTTTTTATCATAATTTAGGTTGCACTAGGTCTATTCAACACATTCCTTTCTCAGAAAGTTTGGCTGGTAGCATAGAACTGAAGATTTGGGGAAATAGGGATATAGAGATGAATAAAGCCAAACTCTCTATATTGATGACCAGTTTCTAACCTCCTCAGTAGTCTCCTGCATCTAGTTTCAATGTATACATACAATGGAGAAGTAAAAGTAATCTTGTACACTTGTGCAGACATTCCATATAGAAGTCTGCAAGGTTGAACTTTCTTCATAGTTCATCTGTAAGTGATTTCATTAGCACACATGCTCACGTACAGTACACACACACTAGCTTTCTGAATATAAAACTGTGTACAACTTTACGTGACTACAAAACAGAATAGCTGGAATTGATTGTTCCTGAAAATGCTATTACACTATATAAAATAAAAATAAATTAAAAATCATGTATATTCTGTTCTTAAGAACAAATGGTCATATTTGTCAAAATATTTGGAATATTTTTTATTTCCAAAATTCCAAAGCATGTTTCAGTTTGCTGGAGTACCTAAGCAATGTGATTCAATGATGTTAAGAAATATTTTACTAGGTAACAAAATTAAATTAAAAGCATGATTTTATAAAATGCTGTTAATACTTTTAAAACAAATTATTTATCTTTACACTAATTAATTAATGATTTTGAACTCCTAATTTCAAAAAACTAAGAGTATTATAATGGGAAACTATACTAGTCCTTCCTGATGTGTCTTGGTACTGATGTGGAGATATGCTCCTTAGAAAAAGGAGTGAGGGAGAGGAGAGAGAAAAAAGAAAAAACAAAAATCCATGTTTAAATTATCCTGGAAACAAACACACGTTAGAGGTATAAGATAATGTATTCAAGCCTCTCAGAAATCTTAAATTATAAAAAATGTTTAATCATATAAAATCCATTTTCTTCCTTTGCTGAAAAGAGAAGCAGTATTGAGGAATATACACATCTGACCCATGCATATGACCCTTCATATGTATCATACTGTAACAGATATTCAAAGAATCAGAGTCAAATTATTGTGTACATTTCCCAGAGAATCATTTGAGTAATAGATGGGAGACCTTTTCTAGTGTTGAATGATAATAAAGAAAAGTAGATTTTAATTCAAAATGTTCTAATTGTTTGTCATGTTACTCTCAGATGAGAAGCTTTAGTTTTCTACCCATAAAAAAAGAAAGTAGTAAATGCTTTTACTAAAATATTCTTATGATAATTTGGAACATGATATACTGAATCACAATGTAATTGTAGGTAATTGAGAAATATAATTATAAGGTTATTCAAATTCAACTATGCAAATAATCTGTGTAATCTAGGAAATAAAACTAGGAATTTCAGAAAATGGGTTACCTTGCCTCCCCAAATTGGTACAACCCAAATATAGGGAGAATAAGTAAATTTAAGAAGGAGACTATACCAATACTCTACTAATCATATTCTTTGGGACAATAATTCTACTGTATGTTGAAAAGTGTTATTATGGAAAATAAGTCTGATGGGCATATAAGTTTGAAAATTGGTATGTAAACTCATTTATATAGGTTTCAATATTTTAGCAGTTCACTGGATATTTCATATGATAATGAACAAGATGCTCCTTCCTTGTACATCAAAAAAAAAGTTTTTTACCTTTAGCAAATCCCTGCTAAGTTATCTGTCCATCAACTCCCCCTCTATCCTCTGGAATTTTCTCCCATTTCCCTACTTCATTATCTCAGTATCTCAGTTAATGATACCACCATCTTCCAGTTATCAAGCCACTCAAGAAAATTACATAGGCATCTGCTGAACCAGCTCTTTTCCACTGCTGCTATTCCTTTTGATGCTCTACTCCTGGCAATCAATTGACTTTCTGCTGCAATTCTTTACACTACTGAAATTCTCATTTCTGCAAAGTAAAATGTAGAGCAACTATGTCAAAATGGTTTATAAAATTTCAAAACAGCCATATATTAGTAATCTCAGAGCTAACAGATTCTATTCTCAAGAACAATAATAAATTTATCTGATAGTTTACAGTGCTAAAATTTAAATGCACCTTTTTGAGCTCTCTAGTAAGAAGAAAGTTGGCCACTGTCCCCATGGTGATTCAGATAAATCAGTTTGTGGAGACACAAGTTAGTACTGCCTTACTGAACTAGCCATGCATCAGAACTTGCCCAGCAGTCTTGCAAACTCAGGAGAATGATTTTTTTTTTTTTTTTTTTTTTTGCGGTACGCGGGCCTCTCACTGTCGCGGCCTCTCCCGTTGCAGAGCACAGGTTCCGGACGCGCAGGCTCAGCGGCCATAGCTTATGGGCCCAGCCGCTCCGAGGCATGTGGGATCTTCCCAGACCGGGGCATGAACCCGTGACACCTGCATCGGCACGCGGACTCTCAACCACTGCGTCACCAGGGAAGCCCTGGGAGAATGACTTTTATAAAGTCACCAAGAGTGGATTCATTTTTCTCAAGACTGAAAAGTCAAAGTTATAGCCTTCTTTAAATAATTCAAAAAAACCTCTTGAAATTCAAGCCAGAAATGCAAATATAAATATTTGAAATGGGATGCCAAAAAACCTTTCATTTGCATTCTTGGTTTGGACAATTCATGAATGACTTGGAAAGTCTATGGCATGGTAATTTGCAACTTTGCAAGGAAACAAATTTCAATCATACACCTGCTAGAAGTCTTAAATGTGGAAGGGAGACATTCACCAGGGAAGTGAGCCTAATTTACTACACAGCATCAAAAATTCAATGTAGTTTTCCTCTTTTCCACTTGTGTCTTTTCCCTCTATAAACTTAATTCAGGGCTGAAGGTTGTTACCTAAAGTTTTCATTGTTAATTTGTATTACAAAATTTAGAAATTCGAATCCTGGGAATGGGCTTACAAATGTTTGTTTCCTATTAAAGATTAGAATTAAATAAATCTCCTTTGAAAATAACACACACACACACACACACACACACACACACATACACACACACAAAACATGTGCTAGGAAACCTGTAGCTTTACGTTCAGCAGAGGTCAAAATCAAAGTTATAGGGAAAGTGATTTTGTTTTCTTGTCCTAGAAGTAAGAGAATAAAATCTTATCTTTTCTGACACCTTCCTAATGACAATCTGAGCAGAACATTATAAAATGACAGTTTTGAACAAAACTGTAGTGTAGTAACCCCTATACTTACAAGTCCATATATTTTTCCAAGATAGTACTAGTTATAAAATGCATAAGAACAAAAAGGAGAATACAAAAGCTACTGAAGTTGTTATGCTTTGACACTAACAATGAAAATGAGGTGTTCTATAAGAAACAGTTTTTGGTGTCTCTCTGTACATATAAATATTGAGATCTCTAGAATAGCGGTCATCAAATGTAAATAATGTCATTTCTGGATGGTGTGATTTTGGGTGATTTAAAATGTCTTCTCTTTGTATTTTTCTGCTTTGTTTTATTAAAAAAAATTTCAATACACTATATTTCCTTAAATAATAGACAATTGAAAATAACAAAAATCCTTTCTAATACCTTTAAGTATTATATAAGCATTCTAAATTATTTGCTTTATTGTGTGCTTTTATCATTCACTAAATACAATAGAAAGCCCAGGTTTCAAGTCAATTGAGTTTAATATACAACAGTTTTTGATTGTTGTGGGATTAGCGAGAAAATGCTCTTCATGAATTATCTCTTTTAACATCCCTTTTCGAGATAAAGCTGGACTTACAATGTAATCACAAGTCTTGCTTCACATTTTATATATTTGCATTCAGCTCTCATTTATTGATACACAAAACATATCTAATAAGAAGATACTTATTTAAATTTATTATTTGTGATAGTAATTATTAATAATAACATTGACTTTAATATATCGATCTCAAATTGTGTCTGCCATGTGTTATCTCATAGATGAATGTGTCTACATTTTATAGCTAAAGAAAGAAGAGCTAGAGAATTAAGCAACTTAGCAAATGAATACAACTAGTAAGTGATGCTATAATTAAGAGTTAAATCCATGACCACCTAAGTTTTACATGTATTATTATTTTAATATTTTCTTCTGAAATTAAAATAATTGTTAAACTATATTACAATCTTTCTGTGTATCAGACTTTCCTTAAATTATTTCCAAGGATCATTTTCTTTAATCCATACAAATATACAAGATAGATACTATTATTATCCCTTTTCACAGATGAAAATAATTACATAATGTGCCCAAAGTCATACACTTAATAGTCTCAATAATATTTGTTGATATTCAGAACCATACCTATCTTTCTAAACTCTTACCACAAGGGCATTAGGCCTGTAAACATTTCCCAGACTTTCTTGCCAAAGTGGTTCTGTTATTTATTTCCTGTCTTGTGCCCCCTTTCCATCTTCAAAGCCAAAAATGGCCGCTCACACAACCCTAACACTGATTCTTTTCTGCCTCCCTCCTCCACTTATAAGGATCCTTGTGATTACGTTGGGACTACTCAAATAATCCAGGATAGTTTTCCCATCTCAAGGTTAGTTGATTAGAAAACTTAATTTCTTCTACAACATTAATTTTCCTTTGCTGTGTGGTTTAATATATTCATGGGTTCTGAGTATAAGGACATGAACATCTTTGCATTAGGCATTGTTCTGCTTACCACAATTGGGTATAAAAATAGACCAAAGATAAGATTTCAGCTCACTAAACTTTAAGTGGATGACTATCTGGTTACTGTGATCTTGTTTGAGCAAATATACCGAGTTCCCCAGCCCCCACAAAATATATTTGCTATGATAATTGTCGTGACGATAGCTGTGGCAGTGTTTTGTGGGAATTTCATTATTATAAACATAGAATGTAGGATGCACTTTCTAAAGTTTTCATTTCATAGCATTGTTTCTAGCAAGGAAAAATTTGTTTCTTTTAAGGAAAAGTCTATTTTAAAAGTTAACAGTATCTGAAGAGATAAAACACATTTCTGAATCCTATTTTAAACCAATTTACACCTATTAGAATGTATTGAATTGAAAAAAGAAGCATCCATATTTTCACTGTGTCAAATGCAAATGTTTTCTGTATTTTGATGTTTCAGGGGTGAGAGTGCTCCTTGGGTCAGCTAAATTTTACCACATACGTGTCTAATTAAATGCAGAAACACATCAGTGCCAAGGTAAATAATACTGATTTCTGTTTCCTTATAAAATACATCATTTAAAATAGAAACAGGGGGGCTTCCCTGGTGGTGCAGTGATTGAGAGTCTGCCTGCCGATGCAGGGAACACCGGTTCGTGCCCCGCTCCGGGAGGATCCCACATGCCGCAGAGCGGCTGGGACTGTGAGCCATGACTGCTGAGCCTGTGCGTCCAGAGTCTGTGCTCCGCAACAGGAGAGGCCACAGCAGTGAGAGGCCCACGTACCGCAAAAAAAAAAAAAAAAAAAAAAAAGAAAGAAAGAAACAGGGGATGTCCATGTAAAGTAATAACCATTCTATTGGAGGAAACACTTTCTTTTCTGCTACTCTTTATTCATGCAAGTGCATGTGAGTGTGTCAAACCAGAATACCTTGCAGCCGAATAGCTGAGATTCTAACCCCAGCTCTACCAATTTCATGCTGCCTGACCTTAATAGTCAGCTTCCTCATTTTAAAAATAGAGATAATTATATAAATATTGTGTTGTTAGGATAGTTAAGATCAGTTAATTTCTCCAAAAATATTTATAGAGTGTCTATTCATTGGCAGGTGCTTTTCTAGGAGTTAGGCACGAGGCAATGAGCAAATAAGACAAAGTCATGCTCTCAAAGAACTCACATTCTGGGGACGGGAGACAGGGAATACACCAATAAATATTATAGCATGTTTTATGGTAATAAGTGCTAAAGATGAACCATGGAAGGGGGATAAGGAGTGCAGGGGTGTGGTCAGGGAGACCTCATTGAGCAGACAACGATTGTCAAAGACCTAAAGGAAGTGAAGGAGCCAGATGTGCTATTACCTGGAGAACAAGGAGTGTCCAAAGAGAAGAGTATGTTCAATTTCTCAAGTGGGAAGAAGCATAGTGTTTCTAGGAACACAAAGAAGGTAACTATAATTGAAGCAGGGAGAGTGAAGGATAGTGTGACACAAGGTAAGTATGGAGAACTACACCATTATCAGGAAGGCTCATGTGAAGGCTTTATTTCCACCCCAAGAGTAAAGGGAAGCCATTGGTGGGTAAGCATGAGGATAACGTAATTGTATTCTTGTTTTTATTAAATATGTTGACTTCTGTAAAGGGGATAGATAGGGAGAGGGAAAGAATTGAGGAAATTGAGGAAGATAGAGTAATTAATAGGCTATTATGGTATTCCAGATGAGTCATAACAATGACTTGTACTATGTTGGTAGCTGGAGAGATAAAGAGCAGAAAGAAGAATTTAGGACCTAGAATCGACAGAATTTGGTGACACATTAGTTCTGGGGTGTAAAGGAGAAATCACTGTCAAAAATGATCCCCCCCAAAATTTTGGCATGAACTACTGGGTGAATGGTGGGGTCATATTCTGAGGAGAGAAGGAGTGGATGAAGAGTTAGCTTGGCAATTAAAGTGGAGTTGAGAAGGTGGGCAAGATCATGAGTTCAGTTTTGAAAAGTTCACATTTGAGGTGCTTGTAGATGTCCAAGAAACTACTGAAAAGGAGGGAGTTGAATATGCAGATGTGAAACCCATGGTAGAAACCTGGCCTGGAGTTTAAGATTGCTGAAGCTTGAAGTAATAAATAGCTAGAAAAGCAGTGCTATGGGGGAATCAGACAAATTTCAGCTAAGGACAACAAAATGTGCTGAGGGAATATTTGGAGAAGTTGAAGAACTGGGCATTAACTGACTGTGAAGGCGGAATGGTTCAGAGAATGAGAAAGAGGTAGAGAAGTAAAGACCTGTGAAGGGAAAAGGATGTAGTGAGCCTTTGGGCAATGTGGAATACCTCTAAGGTTAATTTACATATTTCTGCTCTGAACCATTGCATGTTGATTTCAGAGACATCTTACTTCCAAATTCTTAAGATTTACATTACCATAACTTCTGTGTATTGATAATAACTTTCACACTTATACTACCACATCAGATGAAGTTTAAGAGTAAATGTATGATAAATGCTATTTAATCTTATTGTACTTCTAGATAATTATTTTTCCCAAATCATGTATTGTGACTTTTTTGAATATTACATCATATTCATATATTTCAAGTATGGATTTCACCTAAGTGAGCTATAATATTTTCCCAAACTTACTGCTGAGAAATGAAATACTAGTTGATAATAAGTTACAAAGTCCAAAGTGATAAAGGGACTGAAAGTAATATGTGTATTTTGTTACCAGTTAACCTATTTTATTGCAATCTCATTTTAAAGTAAAATGATGTGTGGTCACTACATACAGTTAATATTCATGTAAAAAATGAACCAACATTCATATTCATAGTAAACAGAAAGTTATAGCAAAGAGTTTTAAAATATTTACTAAAATGACGTTAAGAGACATGAATAACATATATCATAGGAGAAAAAGCTTAGTCAGCTATGGCAGTAACACACGTCAGGAACAAAATGTGAAAGACCTGGGTAATTAAGGAAATAATTATTTGATCAAATGGCTGATAATTTCAAGTCCTACATGATATGTCAAATTTAAAAAGGAACAAACTTATATCCAGCTATTCAGAGAATAGCTGAAATACCTAAGAATGTAATAAGGAGCTATAAAAATAGACAAGAAGCAGAAGAAAAAGAATTTTATAAAAGAACACACTTCAAATAATTTCTCCAACTTTAATTGAGCTTGGAATAGAAAATACAACAATTTCATTAAAAGAAAATATAAGGAGAAGAATATTTAAATTTTGAGAAAAGATATGTTTTGGAAGATATAAAAATTAAGAACATATTAACAAACAACTGCAAACTATAGTACTCAGTTTATGTATGTTTGATATTATACATGCTCTCAAGAGAGATTATGAGATGATTTGTTTATTGAGTAGTTTGTCATTATGGTCAAACTCTGGAATCTAAGAGTTGTATCTTGAAAAGTAAAACATATGGGTTAATAAAATAATATTTCATTTCCCCTAATATTATGCAAATTGTATTAATTTTGAAACATGCATTCATAAAAAATTGTAATGACAAAAGATAAAAGCACCACAATCTCCTCTGCAGTCTTTCAACTGCTCAAAAGATGTTTCAACATTTTCCACCTAGTTAAACCAGAAGCTCTCCCAGGGAGAGAGTCCTCTGTGTGCAGTGTGCAGCTGCTCTCACACCTTTGATGTAAGTAAAAATATTAACTTCAGATAGACTAAGTTAAATATATTTTGTTCTTTGCAGAGAGCTTGGTACCAGTTAGTTTGTCCCTCCCTTATTCTTGGATTTCTCCTCACCTAGAATGACTTTCTCAATCCATACAAAAAAAAAAAAAAAGCCATTTTTTTTTAACTTATTAAAAATCCTATGTACTTTTTTCTAATTTATCACCCACCAACCACTATTTCTATTTATGTCAAATACAGACTTGCCATTTGAATGATCTAATATGCACAGGAAACTACATTAGATATGATTTAATTTCATGTTGCATATGGGGAACAAATTTAGAGGAAAACAGAAATGTGCATGATATTTACATAGTTCAGACTTAATTTCCACATCATTATCATTTTCACTTTTATTGTTTTATGTTGTTCTAATCTTTTCAATGTCAAATTATTTAAGGGAATTTTAATATAGAGTACAGATTATTTTTTTAATAATGGAAACTTGTGTAATACATATATAATAAGACAATTTCTTTAAACATAAATCCCAGTGAAATTAACACTGGGAAGTCAATGAAGATTTTCATTACCAGCAATGAGGCAAGCAACTGAAAGGAGAAGCAGGGAGAAAAGAATATAAAACTCACAGATCTTGTAGCTTGTCTAGAAAGATGCTGCCATCAATTTGCCAGGCCACCCTCTCCTCCTCCCCTCCCCCTCCCCCTCCCCCCTCCCTCTCCCTCCTTCTCCTTCTCCTTCTCCTTCTCCTTCTTCTTCTTCCTTATTCAGCACATTTATTAACACCTACTACTGTGTGCAGAGTTAGGTATTGGTCATTGGAAAAAAGCCAGCAATCAATCCCTGTATTTTGTCATCAAAAGGTCATAATCTAGTTGGATGGTATAAATAGCCAATTTCCATTGCAAGGTAATGTAATACAGGAGATACTATGGAAACTTGAAGGAAGAGAGAACTAATTTTGCTTTGAGGAGTTAGAAAATCTGCCCATTAATTTGTCAGTGAAGCATAGCTATAATATGATAACAAGAGTTTGTTGAAAGAATAAGACAGAAAGAAGCAACATTCTAGGTAATGAGGTGGGGAAGAAACAAAATGAGGGTGGGAGATTAGATTAAAATTAAACCTCTTTATCAAAAATAAGGTATATCTGTCTAAAATATTTAGTAGGACTTTACAGTTTTTTTTTTCCCATTCAGTTATAACCTTTTATTTGCTAGTAAGAGTTTGGGATTTTATTTGAGGGGAATCATTAAAGAAAATAAAATGATAAGATTTGTATCTTAGATTTTTTTTGTAGTATGTTATAACTGGGAAAGGTTGGAGGAGATGAGAGTGGAAGCAATAATAAATATTTAAGAGCGTCTAAAAAGTGTTTTCAGGTTAGAAACAATGCTGACCTGAGCAAAAGTAGAGAGGAGATAATAGACTGAAGAGGGGCTTAAAATATAAAATATATGACTTTTAAAGATATGGGCTATTTTATTTTGTATTACTGCAAATTTTCCTTGATGTAATCATCACCGAGTTACTCTTCTTAGCCCTTAAATCAGATTTGTAACATTGATTTTGTGAATCACTAGGGAAGATCGTGAATACCATGTATTTTCTACATCATATATATAACTTTGTGATCTGAAATGTAGCCACTAATCACTATATATGGATAATGAGGATAGCTAAAATTATGCAGCACATTCTACATCACACTATTAAATGTTGGAACTAGAATTCAAACTCAAATCTGTTTGATGCCCGACTTTAGCTTATTGGGTAGCCAAGTGCATAAGTCACATATACCAGAGCTAACATGGGTAATGTGAGAATGGGCTAGGGAACTTGGCCTGCTAAATCTCTCTTTTCGTTTATTTGGAGAAACCTCTACAGAAATGTTAGGGTTCTTTAGGGGACAACACTTCTAAACCTCTAGTCTATACTATTCTCTCTCTCTCTTTTTTTTTTTTTTGCGGTACGCGGGCCTCTCACTGTCGTGGTCTCTCCCGCTGCGGAGCACAGGTTCTGGATGCGCAGGCTCAGTGGCCACGGCTCACGGGCCCAGCCGCTCCGCGGCATGTGGGATCCTCCCGGACCGGGGCACGAACCCGCGTCCCCTGCATCGGCAGGCGGACTCTCAACCACTGCGCCACCAGGTAAGCCCCATATTCTCTCTTTTTTAAAAAAAATATTTATTTATTTATTTTAGAGAAACAGATGTAGAAAACAAATGTATGGACACCAAGGGGGAAAAGTGGCGGGGGTGGTGGTGGTGGTGGGATGAATTGGGAGGTTGGAATTGACATGTATACACTAATATGTATAAAATATAACTCATAAGAGCCTGCTGTCTAAAACGATAAATAAAATAAAATTCAAAAATTAAACAAACAAATAAAATAAAACAGAAAAAAATTTGTTTTTTAATAGATCTTTATTGGAGTATAATTGCTTCACAATACTGTGTTAGTCTCTGTCGTACAACAAAGTGAATCAGCCACATGCACACATACATCTCTACATCCCCTCCCTGCCGTGAAACTCCCTCCCACCCTCCCCATCCCACCTCTCCAGGTCATCACAAAGCACTGAGCTGATCTCCTGTGCTATGCTGCTGCTTCACACTAGCTATTTTACATTTGGTAGTGTACAAATGTTGATGCTGCTCTCACTTCGCCCCAGCTTCCCCCTCCCACCCCGTGTACTCAAGTCTACTCTCTATGTCTATATCTTTATTCCTGCCCTGACACTAGGTTCCTCAGTACAATTTTTTTTTTTTAGATTCCATATATATGTGTTAGCATATGGTATTTGTTTCTCTCTTTCTGACTTACTTCACTCTGCATGACAGACTCTAGGTCTATCCACCTCATTACAAATAGCTCAATTTCGTTTCTTTTTATGGCTGAGTAATATTCCATTGTATATATGTGCCACATCTTCTTTATCCATTCATCCAATGATGGACACTTAGGTTGTTTCCATCTCCTGGCTATTGTAAATAGAGCTGCAATGAACATTGTGGTACATGACTCTTTGAATTATGGTTTTCTCAGAGTATATGCCCAGTAGTGGAATTGCTGGGTCATATGGTAGTTCTATTTTTACTTTTTAAGGAACCTCCATTCTCTAACATACTGTATCACTGGCAAGAACATAAATCTCATAAAGTTATTTTGGGTAGATAAAGAATCATAATTTAAGCATATTACATATTTAGTGTAATAGTTTTTAATTGCAGAATACGTTTTTTTATGAAAGTGTAATTGTTGTGCAAAGTGATATTAGTTTCATTTTTACAACACAGTGATTCAATATTTTTATAGATTGCACTTCTTTTAGAGTTATTTAAATATTGGCTATATTCCCTGTGGTGTACAATATATGTTTGTTATCTTACCTATTTTATACATAGCCGTTTGTACCTCTTAATCCCCTAACCCTATCTTGCCCCTCCCCCCATCCCTACTCCCACTGGTAACCAGTAGTTTGTTCTGTGGTACCTATGAATCTGTTTTGTTATATTTATTTATTTATTTTTATTTTTTAGATTTCACATATAAGTGATAACATCCAGTATTTTTCTTTCTCTGTCTGACTTATTTCACTAAGCATAATACCCTCCAGGTCCATCCCTGTTGTTGCAAATGGCAAAATTTCATTCTTTTTTATGGCTGAGTAATATTTCATTGTAAATATATATACATCTTTTTTATTCAGTCATCTGTTGATAGACATTTGCCTAATACTCATTTTGAACTTTTTTTTTTTTTTAGTATTGCTAATATAGGTTGGCTTTTTATGGAATGAGGGACTGATTGTCAGTTCATGCTAATCTTTTGTCTTCACCTGAAATTTGGTTCCAAATGCCAATATGATGTCTTATACATCTTTGTGTGTAGTTAATACTCAGTAAATATTGTTAATTGATTATTATAGTGCTTGCCATGGTTTGTCAGGTACAGACATAATTGTCTTTGGTCTAGTGTTTTTAGAATCCTTGGTGGAGCCTTATTTCTGATAGTGAGTTATTTTATCTGTCTGATTGTGTTCTGTTTGGCACATGGGTAAGTTTGGGGATAGAACAGACAGAATTTAAGATGGCTTTCATCATCATCACCTCCTGGTGTTCATGCCTTTGTGTAATTTCTTCCCCTTGAGTGTGAATAGAACCTTTCAATTCCTTTAATAAATAGAATATGACAAGTTTGATGAGATATAACTCCCATGATTATGTTATGTTATACAATACTCTATCTTAGCAGTCCCCAAATTTTTGGCACCAGGGACTGGTTTCATGGAAGGCAATTTTTCCATGCACGGGGTGGAGGGGGTGGGGTGGGGATGGTTCAGGTGGTAATGAGAGCAATGGGGAGTGGCAGGGGGGAGCAGCAGATGAAGCTTCACTGGCTCTCCCGCCGCTCACCTCCTGCTGTGCGGCCCAATTCCTACCAATCTGTGGCTTGGGTGTTGGGGACCCTTGCTCTATTTTGTTAGCAGACTCACTCCAGAGATTCTTCTTGCTGCCTTGACTAAGTGCCATGTTAAGGAAACATACATGGCAAGGAACTATGGGTGGCCTCTAGGAGATGAGGGCAATATCTAGAAGTTGAGTGCAACCTGTAGCTGACAACCACCAAGAAGGCAGGTCCTCAGTCCTTCTAATGCAAGGAAATAAAGACTACCAACAATCTAAGAAAGTTTGGAAGTAAATTCTTCCCCAGTGTAGTCTCAAGATGATAACATAACTCAGTCAACTTTTTTTTTTTTTTTTTTTTGTGGTACGCGGGCCTCTCACTGTTGTGGCCTCTCCCGTTGTGGAGCACAGGCTCTGGACGCACAGGCTCAGCAGCCATGGCTCATGGGCACAGCCGCTCCGCGGCATGTGGGATCCTCCCAGACCGGGGCACGAACCCGTGTCCCCTGCATTGGCGGGCGGACTCTCAACCAATGTGCCACCAGGGAAGCCCAACCCAGTCAACTTTTGATTTCAGCCATTGAGACTCTGAGCAGAGCAGCCTGCTAAGCCATGACCCACCTCATAAATCTTGGAAACTGTGAAATAATGAATCTGAGTTGTTTTAAGCTGCTACATTTGTAATAATTTTTTAACACAGCAATAGGATTCTATTATAGGGGAAGTTGTTTTGATACCCTGAAGTTCCCTAAGGTAAGTCAGTTCTTCCTTGCCTGGAAAAGGCAAGGAAAAATTAGTGGGTCTATTAGAGATATTATAAAGAGAAATAGTGGTGGCATAGAACAAAGGCATAGACATCCTCAGGTTGTTTAGGAGACAAAGTATAGAAATGTCATTTTTATATGGATAGCTGCAAGTAACTTATCATTCCCTTTTAAAATGTATACCTAGACGCCTTCACACTCATATATAAAGTATGACATTGAAAACAAAATAACAATTGCTTTAGTAATAATCACATTGAACCAGTTAGGTGTATATTGAAAGCTGATATGTTTTTAACTAATATTTCATTATGAGGACCAAAATTTCTTTTTGCAAAGTGACTTAGGTCTCATATAGGATATTGTCATTAGGAGAACTACCAGGATAGACACTATCTCCACTTCTTTGATACCATAGTCAAAATTGATGCCTTTGTGTTAATTATTTTTTAAATTAATTTATTTTTCTGGAGGTGGAAGGAATGGAGTAGGACTAAAGCTGCAATTGATTAAAAAAAGCAAGTCACTCATATTAACTTAGAGAAGCAGGTGTTTGTTTGGTATTTTGTGGTGGAGAGTCTTTCTATTGTTTTCTGTTCTCCAAATGTTTATGGAGTGGTCTTTTTATTGTCTTGTTCCATTGTGGTTACAGATGAACTTGTCTGATGTAAGTGTTCTGTGAAAAATACTTATTTTCACAGAAAAACACCACAGCATAATCTTTAGGACCAAGCTAACTCTAAACTGACAGCAGTCATTTTTTTTTTCTTTTTCATCAATAAGAGGTGAGTATGCTTGTACATACGTCTTTTTGCACATCTGTGAGAATATCTCAAGGTGGAACCCTGGGTCAAAGGGAAAATACAAACAACTTTACTGAATACAAATGACATTATTGCCCTCCAAAAATGGCTGCACTCATTTATAATCTCATCTGTAATGACTGGATTTCTTCTCAGCATCTGGTTTTTTAATTTATAATTTGCTTGTCAATTCCCCTTAATTGTTATAATACTTCTTGGAAGTAAACTTCATTATTATTACTATTGTCATTATCATTATTGTTTTTCCTGTTCTTTGTATTCTGAGTTACCATAGCGATATTCTAATTTTATTTATTTATTTATTTTTAATCTTTTGACTCTCTTTACCCATTTCTCCCATTCCCCAGCCCTGCTTCTGGCAACTACCAATCTGTTCTCTATATCAATGAGTTTTTTGTTTGCTTGCTTGCTTTTTGTTTGTTTTTGTTTTGGATTCCACATATAAGAGATATCATATGGTATTGTCTTTCTCTTTCTGACTTATTTCCCTTAGCATAATGCTTTCAAACTCCATCCGTGTTGTCAAAAATGGCAACATTTCATTATTTTTTATAGCTGAATAATATCCATTGTATATATGTATCACACCTTCTTTATCCATTCACCCATTGATGAACACTTAGGTTGTTTCCATATCTTGCCTATTGTAAATAGTGCTGCAATAAATATTGGTGACACATATATTTTTCTGAGTTAGTGTTTTCATTTTCTTCAGTCAAATCCCCAGAAATGGAATTGCTGGATCATATGGTAGTTTTATTTTAATTTTTTGAGGAAACTCAAAACCGTTTTCTATAGTGGTGGCATCAATGTACATTGCCACCAACAGTCCTCAAGGGTTCCCTTTTATCCACAACCTCACCAACACTCATTTCTTGTGTTTTTGATTATAGCCATCATTATCATTTTATTTTTCCCTGGTCCTTGTATTCTGAGTTATGAATTGTCTTAAATATTTCATTATAACAATATTCTAATATTCTAATTAGGAAAGAATTATATCAAGTTACAGATATTAGTTGATTAAGTAAATTCAAAGCAACCTAAGTGTTAAAAAAAAATCAACGATTACTATTTTAGGCCATGACTTAGTCCTCCAACCTTAATGAATGAGCTAAGATGATTTATTCAACTAACTAAATAGAATAGATAGTAATATTTTTTCTCCTATCCATAAAGCAAAGTTAGAAGAAGAAATTTGGACTTTGTTATGGACTGAAGTTTGTGTCCCCCTATCCCAAATTCATATGTTGAATATCTAATCACCAGTGTGATGATATTTGGAGATGTGCCTTTGGTACATACACAGTCATGCATGTGGAGCCCTCATTAATGGAATTAGTGTCAGAAGAAGTGACATCAGAGAGCTTGCATCCTTTCTCTTTGTTTTGTGCCATGTGAGGACACAAGGAGAATTTGGCTGTCCGTAAAGCAGAAAGAGGGACCTCACCAGCCACCAAATCTGCAGATACCCTGATCTCAAACTTCCCAGGCTCCACAACTGTGAGAAATATATATTTATTGTTTAAGCCATTCATTCTATGGTAAATTGTTATAGCAACCCAAACCAAGACAATTTTCTTTTGGAAAATTTTTTAAAATGTACACTGTATGTACTTATATATATTTTATTTTCTCTTTTCTAATTAAATGTACACACTAAGAAATAATTAAATCTGATGACAATTATTAGTACATAACTCAAATCTACTAAACACTGAAGAAAATATATAAAATTACATAAAACTTTTGCTTAATTTAAAAATCACCTATTTTAATTATATCTTAATTACACACACATATATATTTAGTAACTAGTATACAGTTTTAGCTGATACTTAGCAAGAGTAACTAGAACAATTAAATTCTTCTAAATAGTTAAAACATTGAATCAAAGCCACATTAATATTATAAAATCAGTATTAATATTGTACACTGTGCAATAACTTTAGATAGATGTTATGAAAATCACATTTTACACAATATAAGAAATAAATGAAGAGGGTAAATAATTAGGGTGAATAAGTAAATAAGTATGGTGAAACTTAAATCCAGATGTTAATTTCTCTTTGACAGCTGGGACTGATGGTGATCTTCATGACCAGTTGATTTCTATTGGCTCATCTAGAGTAACGTTATTCTGTCTTAGATCAATGTTTAATATCTAAAAAAAAATAAAATGGTAATTAATTGCTTAATCAGAACCGTTTTTTAAACAAAAACTAATTCCATAAATAAATGCTCTATTAGTAAACAGGTATAGCTTGTTTTTCTTTTCCATTTTGATTAATTTTTTTTCCAGAGAGTTCACAACCATTTCAGTAATAGTCTCACCCAACCCACCCATTATACAGATAATGAAAATAAGTCTCAGAGGGGGAGAATGGTTGTCAAAATACAACTAAAAACTGAGACTATTAACCAATTATCTTATTTCTACTACTTTACTCTTTCTCCATGACTCCTAAATATGCAGTTATTCATAACTGCACTACATAGATCTCTATGCATTCCGCCCTCAAATATTATCCAGTCATCTAGAGACAAAACTTAGATTTTAGAAATATGTTTTCTTTTACATCAATCTTAAAGGGCTTTAACATGCTGAATTTATTGCCAATGATTTCATTGTGCATGTTACTTTCTTTCACTGGAGAGAATCTCTGTCAGACCATATAGGGACTAAGTATGGAGGTGACCAATTAAGCCACTGTACTCAAACAATCATCTGTAATCTTTTTATAATATGTTGATTTCATTAGATTTTTCCGTTGCTCCAATAGACTCACATGACTCTCAGTGCCTTAGCTCAGAAAGTTGAATTCAGTCATCAAATATGCAAGAGAAGAAGAAAACCAACATTTCTTTACTGCTAAACAAATACCAAACACTCACTGGGGAATTTATAAAATTTATTCTTCACTAAAGCACAGCGTCTTAGGATTTATTTCCCATGCTTCATAATAGAAGAGTTTGAAAGGTAAATAATTTTTTTTAGTATCTATTAGGTTTGAAACTGATCCATCTTACACCAAAACCTAACTTAGTTCCTTTATATCAAAAGTGAAAAACAAGCAGCACCTCACATAGATTTTAATACCTGTACAGATGGCAACTAGGCATAATTGCTGCTAGGAAAGTGTTTTAAAAATTGTATTGATAGAGCAATTAAATGTCCTTTGCATATAATTTCTACACTCATGGAAAGCGCAACCAAAATAGAGAAAGAATTTGACTACTCCCTCCTTTTCCCATATATCTATAAAAACTCAGAAAACAGTAGATGCTCATAAATATTTGTTTTATTTAAATACACTTAGAAGGGACTAGTCCTTTGTTAGTAAAGTTAATATCTTCTTTTGGAATCATTGAGATAATGAACCATGTAAAAATTTATTCTTAATATTTAAAATTCTTTGTGAATGTGTTTGAAAGCAGTGGGATGAACTTTTCTTTATAAGTGGTGTTTTTTATGCCAAGTATTTGGTCAAAATTATCTTGAAATAATACTTGATATGTTAAAATATCTTATTTGACCTTGTTCAGCTGACTGTATTTAGTTTACTTTTATAGTAAAAATTGTGAGCTTTATTTTTCACCATTGTTGTAGTAAATAAGAACAAGAAAAAATGTAAGGAAAACCAGTGTTCTTTAATCTCATTGAACATTGGGCTGTTCAGAAAAACTGATTTCTAATTATGATTGATAATCATTGACTATTCCTGAGGAATTAATTTTCCTTTTTAAAGATTCCTTTTCTTAGTTTGCCATATAAGACCACTGGACTAAATCATTGATTCCCTTACTTTGGAATTTTATAAACAGGTGAAATTTTAAAAGAAGAAAAATGGGGGTGAGGTGGTGGGTTATCAACTTTTATTTTACCATGGAGGATCATTAAATATATAAAACTCTAATTTTCCAACCTTGATAGAATTTAAAGAAATAGAAGTATTTTAATGCCAAAGTAGTAATTAAGAAATAGTTGCATATTAAAGGTGAAATTCTGATTGCCTACAGAACAGCAATAACAATAGGATAGATGCTAAATTTCAACTGGAAGAAACGGCTTCTCAGGTGCTGTTCAACTCTTACATCTTGTACAATTTATGAAAACCTAAAATTATGCCCAAGATACAGTTACTATTTTTTTAAGTTGTAGTCAGACAAACAACTAGCTATTTTGTAAGTTAAATTCATCCAAAGTGTTTAGTTGATAAAAAGCTAATTGTTTTTATTCAACTTTAAACACAAACAGGTATGTGTACACACAGTCAAAGTTTTAGCAGTGCAGATGTAGCCTTAAACTTGGATCAAAGACTTTAAACAGTTAGCTGGCTTCTAGAATATATGTTCTTTGAAATCTACTTTCACAGAATTTAAGACTGGAAGGAGATTAAGAGGTTGTTTACTTGCATATTCTTACTTAACTGTAAGGAAAAAGAAGTCCTGAAATTATTTATTCAACATAAAAAGCTCGTTACTAGCAGCAAAGAGATTTTAACATAAGAATCCTGACTCCTTTGTGTAAATCATATGCTCACGCAGCTCTATGTCAAATTATTCATAGATGCTAATAGTTCTATTAATTTTGCAAGGATTTTCAAGTATATTTTATCTAAGACATATTAAATGTTCAAATGTGAACATTTTGGTTTTGAAAGGTATTAGCTTTTTTTTTTTTTTTTTTTGCAGTACACTGGCCTCTCACTGTTGTGGCCTCTCCCGTTGCGGAGCACAGGCTCCGGACGCGCAGGCTCAGCGGCCATGGCTCACGGGACCGGCCGCCCCGCAGCATGTGGGATCCTCCAGGACCGGGGCACGAACCCGTGTCCCCTGCATCAGCAGGCGGACTCTCAACCACCACGCCACCAGGGAAGCCCCAAGTATTAGGTTTTGAGGGATGAAAATGATTTAAAGATTTAATGCAAATTTAACTTTGCTTTGATTATATCAGAACAATTATAAAATAGATGCCCTTAGGTTGATTTATATGTTACCAAGGATGATAATATGGAAATAGATATGGATGTTTAATGAAAATAAATAAACAAGGAAGCAATAGTTGACCCATAATTATGTTTCTTTAGGGCTAAAAAATACAAGACATTCATGTAGACGTTTTGAATAGCTCCATTTAAAAAAGAAACGTCTTCTTACATCACTTACCTCCAGGTCTGGGTTTTCAAAGTTAACAGACTCTTTATTTCCATTATATATGAGATTAACCTCACTAACAGGAGTCTTTTCTTTCCCCCATATATGGATGTATCCAAGCCGCATTTCATTTTTGCTTATGTAACTATTTTTCAGTATAGTGCTTGTTAAGATGGTCTATAAAGACAAAGAAAAAGAAATTAAACCCTTCATCTAGCAAAAGCAATTAAATCTTTAAAAAGCATATATCTGTTAACCAAAATGTATCTCATAGTATGGCAAATTGTTTATTCATATATTTGAAAAGAGGTATGATATATAATATATAAAAAATATGTAAATATAAAATACAGCATAAAACTTCAAATATTATTTAACACAATTGCAAATAAATGATCTGTAGTGACTACATACCTTGTTTAAATTAAATTGTACAAAGAAATATAGGTCTCTTTCATAGGTGTCTATAGAGAAAAAAAAAAGAGTGATGTATTTATATTTCCAAAGAAGAGCAATAGTAAATACTAGTACTGTATATTTTGCTTTTCTTTCACAGTAAAAGGGTACCAAATACCATCAATGTATATTTAATCTTCTCTAAGTTTATATATCTTATTTGAACACAGTCCAAGGAGCACTGAAATATGAAGGATGAGTCACCAGAGAGGGTACTAGATGGATGGGTAAGTTGGTGTGTGCCTGTTTGTATGTAGGAGAGTAACACTAACGCAGTGGCACATGTAAAATCACCTTCACACAGCTCTGGGAGGGTGGAAGAAGTGTAAGAATAAAGAGAATTGGGTGTGATAGTCATGGACACCTACTGGCCACCTCAGTGACTGACAATAAAATAATATTATAAAGAAAAGAGAACATGATGGTAACTTATCCTAGTGTCATTTGAGAAAAATATTCAATTGTGAGAGATTATTTCAGGTCAGCTGAAATCAAACTGATAAAACACAGGCTTTATACCCAGCTCTTTAAATAAGATGTAATCTTGCCAAATTTAAAATCAGTTTAAAAAATAATCTTAGAACTAAAATTTATTATTTAGTATTTGTTATTCTAAGTACTTTATCACAATGCTGTAAGAGACATGTATTATTATTACTCTCACTGTATAAAAGAGGAAAAGAAAAAAATACATGGCCAAAAGTGAAACAACTAATTATTATCAAGTCTAGACTTATGTCCAGTTTTCTCTGACTTATATGATTGTGTCATATGTAAAACCAAACAAACGTGTAAGACAAAAAGGCAAAGGTAGAGTCAAATGCATGACTAAAACAAGTATTAGGATAACACTGAAAAAGCAACAAATTTTAATTCTCTTTTCCACTTATGCATGCCAGGATTATATTCATTAATTCTCGGGAAAAAATTGCTTAATTTGAGACTAATTGTGCCTATATTAAAATTAAATGATATTCTGCCCCAAACTTTCTCTGTATATATTAATGTATACATCACTTATTTAATATACATTTTGAGGCAAAATTTTTAGTCTTAATTTTAAATATATAATTATAGCTTAAGTTTTTAAGAGCAATTTTAAAAGTACAAATCAATGAGATAAAAGAAAACAAAAGTGAAGCTATTAAGAGGATATGAACGGTTTAGCTGTTTTGCTGTTTTCAATGAATAAGAGAAAGATACCACATATGAACTTAGTCCAGAGTAGACATATGTCTAGTTCACTAAAATGAGTAGGACAAATTAATATTTTACTAAGCTACAATTTCATTAGCTAGAACAGTCAAAATTTACTTAATGTATACACATTTCAAAATAAGTTTATTTTGCTTTATTTTTTTTTTGAGAAAAAATATGTCTACAAATAATAGTGATTGGGACAGAGTAAAGGGAGCAAGTAGGTGATTAAATAGTTAATTCCAGTAGGTGATTGTAAGTAAAGGAAAAAAACCTGTAAGTTAGTGATCACTCAAGAGAGTAGGTTTGCTTAACCACAAAATCAAGCAGGCTTGCTTAGCAACAAAACCATACAGCATAAGCACGAGACATGCCCCAAAACAATAAAACAATGGTGGAATGAGACCCACATCCTGCCCAGTGAGGTCAGTAAGTTAATGATTCCTAGGACATGCTTTTCTGACCACACTAAAACAAAAATATAAGGAAAAGGTGACATTATACTGAAACCTGAGATGATTTACCATATTTTAGTATATGTTACCGCCTTTTTTTCATTTCCATTGTGCCATGACAGTGCCGGTTTGACCATGTAGGGACCAGAAAACTTCCCAGCCCCATGAAGGAAGCTTGACATCTATTCAAGAATGAGGAAGAAGGTGGTCTTCTCCCCCTCCCCATTTTTCCTTTGATTATAAAACTGTAGCCCACTAAGTTCCCCGCGTGGCACCCTCTTGCCTGCCTGCTTGTAAACCTCACAAGCATCCTATTCTAATGAATCATTTCTTATCTATCACTTTGCCTCTCGTTTAATACTTTCTGTGCCGAGACATAAAGAACTGGAGCTCCTTGGAGCCCACCAAGACGCATTTCTAAGATTTCAATAGTATTCCGTAAATTTTAAAAGTACTTAAAAGAGGAAATCATTTAGATATCATCTAGTTTATCGAGTAGATTGGCAAGCTTGCTGTGAGAGAAGACTTCTTTGGAGATTCTGATCTAATAAATCCAGAGACTCCGAGCATTTGTTATGTATTGTTTTTGCTGTTCGCTCAAGGAATTTCAGGGGATTAGTTGAGATCTTTATACTTAATTATAACAAATATACTGAGATTGTGAAATAGAACCAAAAAAGTAAATGTAATGGGCCAGAACAATTTTGTATGCTTTCATGAAGAGAACAGAGAGAAATATATGAATTATGTTCAGTTACTTTCCAGTGATAAAACAAAAAATCTGCCATGAAACTTCCATAGGGTAAAGGTTATACCAAGTTCTTTCATCTGCTATCTTAGTTTGATAGAAAGAGCTGGAAAAAAAAAATTCTAAGAGAAGCTTTGTCCCCATTACTGTTAAAACAAATTAACTTAATTTGTTAGAGAGTAAGATTCAAATATCCCAAGACAAGCATGCAAATTATGTATAACTCAACTTTGCATCCCTGGGAAATTGTAGGCAAATTCAAAGTGCCTCTTGCCGGGCCCAGTGAGGCAGAAAGGTTGCAAACTTTTTAGAACCTCCCTTAATGTATTAATGAAGTTCAGGGCTCTGAAAACATATGATTTTAACTAATAGCAGTTGAGTTCTTCACCTTCTAAATCACAAAATACTAGGAAGAAGTAATTTTGTTTTTGAGTCTTGCTTATTATCATATGATTCTTATATCACTTTCTGATATGCTTTACTCACTAATAAATTCCTATTTATTATGTTTGCAGAATATTAACTATGATTTACCTGAAAAGATGAAAGATGTCTTTGCTATTAATGAAAAATCTCTCATCTATGGATAATTTATTTAAATTGCAGTGAACTGCCCTATAGCTCCACACAGATGTTAGTTTTTAAGACAAAGATTTGTGTCAAGAGAATGCTCAGAAGTCCCATCTAGCAGAGCTGGCACTACTAATGGCAGTCAGTAAACCTAATCCTCTAACAGTGTTTATTTAACAGCATAATAATGACCTGGGGGCATTTTATTCAAAGGCAGATTCCTGGGCCTCTCCCCAGATTAATGGAATTTAGATGGGTCCCAGAATATGCATTCTTTACAAACTATCCCAGGTAGCAGAACACGCACTGCTAAAAGTTTAGTAGTTCAGTCTGATTTTGAGGAGTAGCCATGGAGTAAACAAAGATTTAAGTTTAAATCTTTAAGCTTTTCATGTAAAAAACTGCTGAATATTAAAACAAAAACAAAACAAAAGCTATAGCCATAAAGCACAGAGAACAAGTTTGAGTTTTGTTTCTGAACTCTCATGTTTTAGAGGCATCCTTTGTGCATCAATATGTGCGCACGGGAACATGGATTTTCAGCTCAGTTGACCTCACACATACTGAGTGCCTATTATGTGAACAGCACTGGGCTAACTTCTGGGACTACAAAGATGATCAATATATCAGCCCTGCCCACACAAAACTCTTAGCCATCTAGACACTGATCACAGGGATTAAATATATTTAGGATAAGAAGAAAGTCTTTAAATATGTAGAAGTCTATTTTTTAAGTTGATTCAACTATTTATTAAACTCTTTTAGCTTTGAATAATATTATTGGCTTTTTATTCAGCTTCCAAAGTACAATAATAGGTAACAAAAAAGTAATGTGAGATAATATGTATGTTACCAGTTATATTTATCTCCTAAATGGAATACTTACCTATAGTCTCTCCATCATCCCAAAAGAGAGATCCTTGTGCCATCTGATTATCATCTGCAGCAACAATGAGCTTCATGTAATTTTTTCGACTATAAGAAAGAAATACAATTTTACCAAGGTTTATAGAGTAGCATATTTCTTGTTATGATATGACATCCATGTAAGTGTCCAAAGGAACACAGACTGTTTTAGGCAAAGAAAATAAAAGGATTTTCCTTTTTTAATGAGTTAATGGAAATTATATAAACCATAAAATCCTTCATATTTAATAGAAAATATCATGCATTTCTTTTTTTTTTTTTGCGGTACGTGGGCCTCCCACTGCTGCGGCTTCTCCTGTCGCAGAGCACAGGCTCCGGACGCGCAGGCCCAGCGGCCATGGCTCATGGGCCCAGCCGCTCCGTGGCATGTGGGATCTTCCCAGACCGGGGCACGAACCCGCGTCCCCTGCATCGGCAGGCGGACCCTCAACCACTGCGCCACCAGGGAAGCCCGTATCATGCATTTCTTTGACATCAAGGATTCACCTACTGTAACAAATCAGAAGTGGCCTCATTTATAATTAAAACCATATTAAGTTTATTGATATATTTATTTATTCTTCTCTCTGATAATACTGTCATTGACCATTAAACATAAAGCTGTTTCAATAGCATGTTTTAATCTCATATGACTTATGCTTTCCTCACATTTACATATATAAATCACTTGATTATCATTGGCAATTGTTAATAAGAATGTGAAGAGTAGCCAGAATTGCAAGTCTTTTCCTTGGATTGGACAGTACTTCCGAAGCTTGTGCCTACCATAGGCCTATCTATGAACTAAATATCTGCTTCCATGCTCAGTATGCAAACTTGGTTTGACAGCCTCATATTGCTATGGAAGGATTTCTCAGACAAATTATGCTTAGCTATCTGCCTTTTCCAATCACAAGTGTTGAAGGTTATACTGCTATGGAAGTCTTCTAAAATATCCAGAATATCTAGAGTTCAAATCTCCACAGCAACTTTATATTTTCCATGTACAGATATTGGCATGTCTTAACATGCATGTATATATGCATTTCAATTCATAGTCACTGAGGTAAAAGATAAGTAGATCTTATTAGAAATATTAAAATCTGGTTTAACGCACAATTTCCTAACGTACTTAAAATAAGATTAAAAGAGTTTCACAAATTTCATTCTACCTTGTATATACAGTTGACCAATGAACAATGTGTATCCAAGTATCCACAGTTCCTCTGCATCCACAGATTCGACCGACCAAGGACTGAGTAGTACTGTACTATTTACTATTGAAAAATATCCATGTAAAAGTGGACCCATGTGATTCAAACTCATGCTGTTCAAAGGTCCACGGTATACCTAAACCCAATATCCTATTTACTTTACCCACCTACACACACACACACACACACACACACACACACACACACACACACAGAGAACACCCAGAATGGCCTCTCTACTTGTCTCTCATAACATAAGGATTCCTCAAGGCACAACTTATGAATGGTCTCCTCCATGAAACTCTCATTTCTCAGGTATAATCATTTTTCTCCTCTTCAACTGACATCAGGGTAAAATATTGATAGAAATGGATCTGGGTAGCTCCAGAAGCTAGAAAGAGTCTACTCATGCCAACTGGGGCTGTCAGCATGTAGATCACCACAAGAGTGAGTACAGCCTGAGGTGAGAAGAGGAACAGAACTGAGTCCTCTAGAATCTGAATGTTTAAGCCAGGAATTTAGTCAGGGGAAATAGACTCTATGACTGGTCTCAGAAATTTGCTCTTACATCAGTCACAGGAGACAGAATGGACCCATGATCCATGGAAATAGGACATGTTGTTGACTGTGAAGGAGAGAATATCACATAAGGGGTCTTAGCAGATGATCAGTTATAGATGATAATGGATAGAAAATCTGAGTTACCTTTCATTGTTAAATGGGACAAGGTTGCTACAAATAGGTCTGGTTCTTCTGCAGACAGCAGAGGACTTAAATAGCGTGAAGGAGTAGTGATCTTGTCAATGGATATCTACATTTCATAGACTAAAGTGGGTCTGGGTATGTGTCACAGGACTGATGGAGGTAGAAAAGGGGGAGCGGAAAAGATGGAAGGAAAGAGAAGCCCTCTGAGCCATGTTTGCTTAAAGCTCACAGAAAAGTTCACTTAAAAAACATATTTTCATAAAGTAAATAATATTTCTTTCCAAATAGACTCAGAAAAAATGATGAGGTCTCACGTGAGACTGGCATTTAAAATACAAGACATCCGTTTATCAATACCTTTGCATGTTTACACAGAGGACATTAAGTTTCCACTGGTATTTTGGTTGGGGAAACATTCTATCATGTTGGAGGACAATTTTCCATGAGTTTCTCAAGTTTCTACATATTTTGCATACAGAAGCAATGACAGTTTTTCTGCCTTCAAAGCAAAGAATGGATGCTTTTGCTTACAGCCTATTATAAAAGATTGAGTTTCCAAAGTGTTGCCTTCCTTAGCTGTGACATAAGCCTCCTGGGTGGGCAGTATCCACCTAGGCCACTTGATGTCACCCATATGAGACTTGGGGGACAGGGGCAACTGGAGCAAACATGAAGCTCATATTTCTTGCTATGCCAAGAGTAAGAAAGAACTTTGTCTCAGACCCAGAATCCATGAAACTGTGGCAGGCTAACCTGTAAGCTTGGAAGTAGGATAAAATCTCAGACCTTTCCCGGTTCTTGACAATTCTAGCATGCTGTCTCTCAAAATCTAATCTGAGTTCTGTGAACACTTCACTTACCTGTAAAATGTGTTTTGAGCAGCCTCTTGACAAGGTAGAATATAACCACCACGGACATGTAGATTTATTTCATATAAAGGAGCTGCAAATGTATGAAATTTTTCTCTGACACCAATATCTTTGCCCTGGAAATGACAGCGTTGGACAAAAGAACAAAACAATAAGAAGCAGAATCACCAGCAATATTGGTACTTGAGGGGGCACATTTATAGAATCAAATAATATACTTTTTAATTTAAAAAATAATACAACCACAAACATTTATTCAGGAGCTCATGTTGTTAAAGCATGTACTTATTCCTTAGTTTATTGATAACTTTGAAAGTAATTTACCACCGCTTGTTTTTGTGGTGCTCACATGAAGAAAATATATGGTTCTTGATGGGTCACAAAAGTTATTTTTGATTTGTCATATACATTATTCTTTAAAGGACTGTATTACTTTTAATGATCTTTCTGCATACCTAATAAAGGGCAATGACCTTTTTGTGTATACTGTATAATTTCCACGTTTATTTGGTAAAATAAATCAATGACTACATAAGAAACTATGGCAGAATAAATTAACTCTTTCACTGTTTGTTAATTTGATTCTGATATAATTAGCAAGAAATATCTTGCTCTTTTTAAGTGGAAAGGAAAACAAGTACGTTGTTAATAAAAAGGCTATAACTAAGTTGTTACCCATTTCTTAGTCAATCCCCCAGAATTCCTTAACTACTTACTGTATGGTAATCAAACCACCGAGCATTAGGGACATAGCCTTCTACAGTGTCAGCGTACTAGAATTTAAAGACATAGTCATTAAAAACATATAAACCATGGAAAAATTACTTTGTGAACAAAAATATGTTGTAGGACTTACAGCTTCCAATACAGGGGTAACCATAAATGCTGGACCCCACAGGAACTGTTTGAATATATCCCAGGTTGGCTTTTCATTAAAGAACCTGGACAAAATATTTACAAAATTAAATCAAAGAAATTTATCTCTTCTGAATACCATAAAATAATTATTAAAATCACATTTTGCAGTATGGATTTTTGTGGATTGAAATGAAAATCAAAACATAAAAAATCAAAAACAATTTTATCACTTGGAATTCAGTGTGCAGTGTACAATACTTTATAAGTAAATCTAGACCATGACTAAACCTTCCAACAAAGCACAGAGTTGCCATGGATGTGTAAGACCGAGTGAGAAATCTCCTTTGAAGAGAACTCACATAAATTCAAATATTAACTTTGTCTAGTAGAAGATCAACAAACCAGGAAGCAAGAATTATAAACACTCTGGAAGAAAAGTGTGAGACAAATGTGTTTTAAGAATCTTAATTTGGTAACTTTAAAAAGAGTTTGCACATCCTATGTAAATTAAGCTAACTGAATAGTGAATTTATAAATCCTTAAATGTTCTTCCATTTGTTAATATTTTTCTGAGTTTGAGATATAAATGGCTGAAAAAACAAAATCTGCTTTTTATAGTTTGAGAATTGCAACTATTAAATGTCCACATTTTTTCTTTAATTGAAATGGAAGTATACATTTTTAATTTTTGTTCTTTTGTTTGTGTTTTGTTTTACTCTAAACTGAGATTAATGCTAAATTGGACTGCTGGGTTCTTCCTCTATGTACTTCCTATGGGAACAAAAACCCAGAAGTTCTCAGCAGGACAAGAGTCTGCATAGTTAATAATAATGTTTCTGGCTGGGGACTCAGACCAGTGCTGATACTCCAGCTCTTCTGGAAAGTTAATAGGGAGAAGACAAAGAGGAAAATTCTAGAAATAAAAGAGGAAAGAGTTTAATAAAATGTTACCAGAAATAAAGAAGGGATTACGGTAATAAATTACTAGAGGATAATTTGAACCTAGGAAGTATTTTTTTTCCCTTTTTTTTGGAAAGTTGGATATTTTATTATTAGAACAGAAGGCATATTGATCTACTTATTATTTTGGTAATTTTATCTTGGCTACTACTGTTTAACTTGAGTAAATATTCGCTGTTTATTTTTTACTGATTTATCAATAGTGAAATCTAACAAATCACCCCAATCAATTACTCTGGTAATATAGGGCACACAAGAAGCTAAGTATATCATGATTATTTCAAGGGTTTTTCTGTATTCATGGTTGAATGTGTGGGGGGTTTTTTTTGTAACATCCATAAGAAATTGCTTGTATTTGCCTTAAAAATAGAACAGGCTAAAATTTTTGCAACTATACTCCATAGAATAGAATTTCAATATTTGGTCATATATCAGTTTGAGCTTCAAGGAGTAAATCCAAAACAATTGTCACAGAGAATGGTAGAACTGTTCTAGGGTACCCAATTAGAACACCTCTAGGAGGAGTTGGATGGTCTTCTTAGTCAGGCATTTGTATATGGTGGATTTACTTAACTGCTGTAAACTTCAATTAAGTTAACCATAATTTAGAGATATTACTTATTTCCAAGACCTTTTGTAAACACTCAATGTAATAAGGTATGTAAATTCTCTCAAACAATACCTGGTATACAATAGTTATTCCTAAGAATTATTACTTTTTAAAAACTGATTGTGTTTCATTTGTAATGGCATACATTAGTCTATTAGTAGATTTATTTATGTAAATGCTTATTAACCCAAAATGTACACTTAAATAACAATGAAAAAGTTTTCAATTTATAATGTTTTATATGGCAGTATAACTGATTACTAAGTAAATTAAATGAAAGCTATCTCTCTCTGTGATAGGAAAAGAAAATTATGCTTACTCATGGAAAAGGGGTCTGATAACAGTGCCACCATGAGCATGAATTTCATGCATCTGTGTATAGAAATAGGGCAATAAAGTGTATCTAATATTTAGAATATTCCTTGACATTTCAGAAAAAGTTGCATTCCAGGAAGCAGGATCTTGTCTCTGAAACAAAGCAAAATGAAAGTGTCATAAGGTGTTGTCCTTGTTTAAATCATAATTTTCAAATACATATTTGAAGAATAAAAAATAAGGCATAATTTAATTCACTGTCATGTGCTACATCACAAAAACCTTATGGAATAGTTATTTCTATCTCATACAGTGGAAAGAGAAAGCATAACTAATATTTTAATAAGAAAATGCAAATTAAGTCCATGGCTTGATTTCATTTAGGTGAACATATGTAAAGAGCAGTTCACATTTGAATAGGTGACAAACACATTGTCAACTGTGGTGATGCTCAATGTAGGGTGAAAAGTCTAGGAGAGAAACAGAATGCTATATATAAGTGCATTGAAATAAACAGACATGCAGAGCCCATCATGGTGACCCTGCACATTGTGTGTTCTCATGAGAAATGAATAAGTTATGGTACTAAAGAATTAATAGTATAGGAGGAAGAGGGGATCTAATTAATGTTGGATAAGAAAAAAGAACATGCCCATGTCTGCTCTGGAATATACTCTCCAGGTAAAAAGACTAAAATTGACACTGGAAAGATAAAAGCTTCTAAAAAATGTTATTGCACTTAGTGGCTAAAAAAAATAATAAGGGAAGTGATTAGTATTTTACATTCTAATTTATACCAAGGGAAAAAACAAGGCTGCTACATAACTCCAGAGGGCAACACTTGCAATGTTTTCTTGTTGTTATCAATAGGAGCAGAGCCCTTAAGAGTGGTATCATATCTATGAAGATTCCAACTTTTCTAGATTTCAGTAGTAAGAACGTTTGAATGATGACCCATTGCTATCACTGGTACAAGTAATGTTAGAATAGGCAAAACCTTGAAAGTGCAATGGTCCAAGAAATATTAAGCAATATATCAATATGATCCTACTGTTACTAGATTCAAAGTCAAGTTAGAAAAGGCAAAGATCATATCTGTTGCATACTGACTTTGTTGATGTTATTTCAGTTTTAACATGATAAAACACAAGCATTTAATTCTAAACCATACATTCCTAAATTCAATTATATTACCTCATAATTAAACTTAAGTTGAGTTCTGTAGATTTTTATTCAGAAGTACTTCGTCAGTCTTTCCCTCTCCCATTTCATCTTCTCAAAAGCTCCAGCCACATTCACATCTTGGAGTCTTTCACTTGTTCCCCAGAACTGGAATTCTCCCCCATATATGTAAATTTGTTGCTTTCCTCAACTCAGGTCTCTGCTCTAATGCTAATGTCACTTCATCCAAGAGGACCACCTTGAGAATCCCTTCTAAACCAGAACACCCACAAATCTCTATCATTTTAGCTTACTCTAGTTTTCCCTCATACGATTTATTTGTACCTGCTGTTTTATATATATATATATATATATATATATATATATATATATACATATATATATATATAATTGTCTATTATCTGTTATCTCTATCATTCCTGCATTATATAAAGTATTAGGGCAGGGATTTTGTAAATATTAAATAATAGATTTTCAATGAATTCTTGTTGAATGAATCCCTGTTCAGGATTTTATTGATTCATGCCTTACTCTCCCAACAATACAGCTTTCTGAATTTCATTACTGACATAAAGTTTTCCTGCTAAAATATTCCTATGCCATCAAGTTGTCTCTATTGCCCAACTTTCAAATTTTTCCAAAATGTGGTCCCATACTGCCTTCTAACTTTGTATAGATTTTCATTTTTATTTTTCATTTTCTAATATAAATTCTCCCTTCTATTCTGACAAAAAATTTCTCAGGGTGACATGAAGAATTCAAAACTCATGATGAGCTCTACCATTCGGTTACTATGGCTGGAACCCATCCTTAAAAGACCAGCTCTGTCTACAATTCTTCCATGAGGTGCATTTTGATAATTTATCTTTCTTCTATATGTCTTCACTGAAAGTATAACAAAATTTAGCACTTACTTATATATTGCTTGCAATTGTTTATACTTTTTCATAATTTTTATTATTGTCTCCAAAAGTTCTTCCAGTTTAGTAAAGTATATAGTAAAGTAAACAGTGTCACCACTCAGAAATTAGTTTCCATGATTCCCTTTTCCTTTTATTTTTTTCTGTTTCTCAACTCATTTTTAAAACATTTGCTTTTTAAATCTGCCCATTTCGGGCATTGATTTTAAATGGCTTTTCTAATTATTTAATTTGAAACTGATTTTTTTTTTTATCGTTCTGTCCAGGTTTGGAATAATTTCCAGAAGGAATTTTTTTTCTGGCTAATTCAAAATTATATAGAACAGCAGTAAGTATGCCAGCTAACCAAGTCTTGAACCCCAAAGTATAAAGAAAACCCAAGTCAGAAACTTCTCAGAGTGATGGGCTCAGATGCTGTCAGTAAATGTAAAGAGATTCAAAACATTCATCTGGAAATCAGCCAGGAAGGGTGAATTCTATTCAAAAACGTTTAAGGTTAGTGGGGCAAAGGAATGAGAGTAAATGCAGTGATTACATACTCTAGTAAATGCAGTGTTGTGATTTCTTGCATTTGGATAAAATGCTCCAAGTTGCATCCAGCGGGCACAGAGCTGATATTCCGAATTGTTGAAGAAACCACAGATATCTGCTCCAGTCTAAAATACAGTTATATTTAATTAATTTTAATAGTTTGTTTCTTAATATTAACAAGTGATGAAGATAAAAGGAATAGAGCTACTTACATATGACATTCCAAACAAACTAAATTCCATCATACCTAAAAAAATTAGGAAAAAAATTATAGAAGGCCACTATTTCATATATTTTGACATTTGTTTTTTTTCTATTTATGAAGATGTTCTATTTCTAATACTGACCTCTAATTCAATGAAACATTTTTCAGGTTATTGATATACTTTTCTATCATTTCTTCCCATGAAATTTATGTATTTTGTACTTTATAATGTTAATGACATTTATAAAAATAAGACACTCTAATAATGCCTCCTTGACACTTTCAAGATGACACATTTAGATCACAAAACTGTTACGAACACATTATAGTATGAGAAGAAAGCGTTAGTGATTCCTTTTTTAAAAAAATAAATTTATTTATTTTTTATTTATGGCTGCATTGGGTCTTTGTTGCTGCGTGCAGGCTTTCTCTAGCTGCGGCGAGCAGGGGCTACTGTTCCTTGTGGTGCGTGGGCTTCTCATTGCAGTGGCTTCTCTTGTTGCGGAGCACGGGTTCTAGGCACTCGAGCTTCAGTAGTTGAGGCTCGTGGGCTCTAGAGTGCAGGCTCAGTAGTTATGGAGCACAGGCTTAGTTGCTCCGTGTCATCTGGGATCTTCCCGGGCCAGGGCTCAAACCCGTGTCCCCTGCATTGGCAGACGGATTCTTAACCACTGCACCACCAGGGAAGTCTTCCTTGGTTTTATTTTTAAAATAAAATGCTGTAATTATTTAACCATAGGTCTCATTATATGAACCAAATTGAATTATCCTTATTAGCTAAAAATCTCCTGAGGTATGATCATTTTAATAAAATAGAAAGCATGTGAATTCCCAGCTCTTTTTTTTTTTTTTTTTTTTTTGTGGAGCACAGGCTCTGGACGCGCAGGCTCGGCGGCCATGGCTCACGGGCCCAGCTGCTCCGTGGCATGTGGGATCTTCCTGTACCGGGGCACGAACCCGTGCCCCCTGCATCGGCAGGCAGACTCTCAACCACTGTGCCACCAGGGAAGCCCCCTGCCAGCTCTTCTTTTAAAGGAATATTTCTAAACATTGATTGTTTTCCTTGAATCCTAATATAAATAGTAAAGAATTTTTATGTTTAGATATGAAACAGAAAAATATTCTCTTTAAAATAATATTTCATTTACTCTTTATCCAACTATTGTCAGAAAACTTTCAAAATTTGGTTTGAGATGTTTCATACTTTAGCATCTATGAGTGATTCTTATTCCCTAGAACCTAGAATTTCTAAGCATTTCTATTCTTAGCTCTATATGTTATCCTTCCCATATCTTGCCCTTTCATAAAAGGAAACTGAGACCAAAAGGGATGAAATTATTTTCTCAAAATAAACTAGATCCTGCTTTCTGGCCCATTGCCTTTTCATTATGCTGTTTGTCATAAAATATGATGCCAAAAGCACATTTCAGAAAAGGACTTACAAAGTATATGAACTAGCAAAAGTGACTACCTAATAGAAGATTTAAAAGAATAATGATAAAGATGGTGACTCACATACCAATGATAGATTTGTCCAAATTGTCCCATTTTGCATAGCTGTCTCCAAGCCAGTGTCCTACCCATCTTCCAGCCGTAGGATATGTGGAACGAGAAATAACAATTCCTCTTTTGCCAGTTGCCTTCTGCAATGCACTAATATAGATGGAGAGGATCTATGAGTTTTTATATGAGGTATTTTCTTTGGATATTTCTACTTAGGACCACTTCATTAAAGAAAAAACTATCCGATTTATGGTGTCTATGCTGTCTCTTATTATGACTAGCTCTTTATAAGTGAATCTTTGCTCATTATACTATAAAATCCTTACAAGCATGAAGGACATCTTTTTTCCTTCCAACATTTTCCAGAGTGACATGTCTAAGTGGCCCTTTATTTATTGGTTCAGTGAATACAAGTCGACTATTGATATTATCAAATCAACTAATTATATTGAAAGTTTTTGAATGAACACATTTTATTCTACTTAAATGTGTTCTCTTATAAAGATTTAGGCTCCATTAATTGCTCCAACCCTTCTTATTTATAATTTGTCAACATTTAATCTTCATATTACTCTGCAGAGAATATTTGCTATAATACTCCCTGTTTTAGGGAGTATTCATATATATATATATTAATTGGAAAGAAAATGTTTATTTTTATATTACTTAAAATAATTTGTATATGAACAAGGACTAGAGAACTATATCAGGAGGAAATATTTCAAATACTTAATTAGGCAGATTTGTAAACCATTACCATGTTATAAACTGTATCTAATTATTTCCTTGTTAAAGATGGACCACAGTAATTGTACTGATTTGTTTATACATAAAGCTTCTTAAATGACACCTTGAGATTCTTAAGGTTAAGGACTGACTTAATCTTCTTTATATTCCTTACACCTAATACATATAATAGTAGCTTAAGAAACTTTTGAATTCATGAATATCTCAAAATACAGGAAACTGAAAATATGTTAAACAGATATATGATATATTGAACCATCTGTTGATAATAGAAACAATATTGTATTTGCTAACTTAAAATTTCCTACTTGTATGTCTCTCTTTAAAAAAATCATATAAGAAAACGATCTTCACTGCTTCATTTTTTATAACAAATATAAAGGATCTAGTCAATTGAGAATCAGTAATATATTTAACATATGTCACACGTATTTGCAGACATTTAACAAGAAATGAATGTATATTTATATAGGGAATGGAAGAACTGATGATCAATTTAGAAATCTTCATGGAAACTTGTATCTTAAGTTTAGTTAATTGGTAAAGAAAATTCATTTTAGTTAATTGATATAAAAATTATTTACAAGGATAGAGTTGTCCCAAATCTTTAATGTTTCTACATAGAAGAAATACATATTCTTGAAGGTTCTTTTCTTCTGCCTTATGTCTTACTTTTGCAAAAAGTCTTTACTGAGGCTTTAAGTTAATAACCAAATATATGCCTTTTTAGATTTCTGATTGAGAAGAATTCTGCATAAAATATTTTCATAACAATTTTCTCTTAAGGGAAATCTAATCTCTTGCATTAGAAAAATCTCCTTTGTAACCCTTCACAGAATATTTCTTATTTGGTAAATCAATTGCCACCACTAATACTATAATTAAAATTACATAGCTATAAATATTTTGTAGACATTTCCATCATGCTCCAACTTTACAGATGGTTAATCACAATGAACTTAATTTAATTTTAAGAAACACTTTTCAACCATAATACAGTTTGTTCTCTGTTACAAGTTGATTTGGAAAATTTAGCTTATAAAAAGAATTTCAATATTGTGTTACAGAAACATTTTTATTACATGTTTATAATTGTCTACATGAGCAGTTTTTGAAAAGTATTAGAAAAGTTATAAAAATATCTTATGTTATTGGGAAAAAAAGTCCTTCTAAAGGAAAACAATGATTTTTAGAAAACTGTACATGTAGATTACAAATGTGGGTTATGTGAAAGGAGAATATTGAACTGAAAAAAAAATTAGTTTAAAGCCCTAACAATAAATAAATATCTTTATTTTTGTCATGGTTTCTAAAGATAATAATTTCAAAATGATTAAGTTGACTACTGTTTTTAATTACTGATGAAATCAATTGGTAAATATACCCCCAATACTGCTGTCTCTGACTGGGTGATATTAAATTATTTTAGAATACTGACCGTAATCCTCAGAAAAGAGAAAGTTATACAGGATTGTTTCTCTCAATGTTTATTTAAAAAATCTCTTTGAAAACTAAAGACTTTTTTTGAATTATATTTTTAGAAAGCAAAAAATTTAGTATTATATATTTACTATCCATTAGAAATAGTAACTTGCCAGTTTCACAACTCAAAGAGACTCACCATTAGATCAGAAAACATAATTTCAGTTTTAGAGTTGGATAACAAGTTTTTGTAAGCTGAAATATTTCCATTGTTTCTGAGTGTATAAGTAAAACTTAAATTTGAGATTTCTTTAGTGAGAAGAATGTGAAAGTCTAAACCATGGAAATGGTTTTATGGATTCAGATCTCAATCTTTTTTAAACATTGATACCAGCTATATCAATGTTCAACTCAGCCATATTAATCAGAAAGTAATATCTAAGAGACACATATTCCATATTTTTTCAAGTTACTAACAGTTAATTAAGAGAAAGTTACAGCTATAACCAAGAAAACTTCCAAATTATATATGACCTGTATAGTGTTTTTCTTTTTTTAATCTATACCGGTCTTATTTTTTGTTAAAAAAATTGCAAGAAGAGGTCACTTCCTATAGTACACAATTCTCCCCCAAAAAAAAGCCCCTCTTATTTTTCAGGTTAGATTCACTAAACATCGAAAAGCAACATAATTTTCCAAGTTGCTAAATAACCCAGTCTCTAGGAATATCTGAGAAAAGAACTTATATTTATTAACATTTTTATTTCGTTCTAAATTAAGATTACAAAAATCTTGGGCATTTACTTAAAAATTGTATACTTAACACAACCTGAACTTCCAAAGGGAGTCAAAGATTTTGATTTTTCTATGTTCTCTCTAATGAAAAATATGTAGTACTCTCAAAAGTCATTCAAGGTATTGTTGAAGATGAAAGTACGGAATATATAGCTGTATAATCCTTGGATAATTATCTGAGATTTAAACACACAATTTGAAATTTTAAAAATATATTTCTCCCTATATCTGAAGCATAGGCTTTATTTCAGTACAATATTGAATTTTAAATAAGACAAAGATCAATTGAAGACTGAAAACTTTTTGTATGGGATTTATACATGAAACTTCTTCATTTGCCACTGATCTCCAAGGTTTTTTCTATGAAACTGTTTGCAGACTTTCAAGCTGATTATTTACCTCCTATTTCTGCATCCACTCATTCTGTTCTTTCCTTGTTTCAGTTGTTTGTTTCATGTTAAGTGAAGAGCACAATAACAAGAACTAGGTGAATGTCAAATGTGTGCCAATTTTGAAAACAGAAAATGAGTCACAGAAAGGAACAATAAAATGGTACAGTCTGAGTAACTTAAGAAATAAATTACACTCTTAATCCTTTCAGTTTTCTCAAATGATAAAAAGTCTTTACTCTCCATTATTTGCTTAAACATAATTTATTTATAGCATCCTTTTACATTTGTCAAGGTCTTAAACGTATAATGACTATATTTAATCTCTAAAATATCTGAAGGAGAGTTCAACAATTTTTTTTCTCATATAACTGAAAAAAATAAATAGTAAGAAAGTATTTAAAAGATATAAAAAGTCTATAGCTATGCATAAATTGGGCTTTTTAACTCAACATTTAAAATTTATTAATCTGTTTAACTTAAACAACAAATGTGGTTAAATTTTACTGAAAAATTTTATGGACAGGAGCAAAATTAACATTATTAAAGGGATGTTCTTTGGAAGATTGTACTGATATCTTCTTCATAATGTTATTTAAGAGTTAAAAATGGGTCTTAAACATCTCTAAACACCTTTGTATATCAACTATTTAGAAATTTACCTACTTTTGCCTTGAATTTATTTATATAATTTTGATAGTTGTGGTGATATAAAAATTGATTCACTTACATTTACTAAACATCCTACAGTGTGTCAGGAACCATGCTAGATTCTGTAATGTGCTCCAGAAGTTCAATTTACTGCCCTCTATGAAAAAAATATTTTCTTCCAATTTTCCTTAAAGTACATACTTTCATCTCAAGATGCATAAGTTTTGCCAAAGAGTTCATCACTCACTTCTCAATATTTTTGTTACGTTTAATATCTATAGCTTTATGGTAAAGTGAGGTTAGCTGAGGATAATTGTGCTCCAATATTATGCTCCAGTAGGGTTAACTAAAGAAGAATTTGTCCCAATAAAAAGGCATTATTGAAGATCAGTTTGTTTACTCTTTTTTTTATATTACAAAATATTTATTACGAATTTTTTCAAGTTGATATTGTCACTGTTTCTCCAAAGTAGTTTCTCTTTATACACAACTTTGAATTACTGCATAATAGAATTTATAATCTTGAAGAGCCTCTATTTTGATGTTATTGTCAAACAACACAAAATTCTAGCACAAGACAAGGAAATTCATCCTCACCTCAGATCCTTATTTCCCACGAACCAGCATTGTTTTATTTCCACTTAGCCAAATATATTTTAATTGATTATTATTCTTCTCTCCATGGAGATTTTAAATTCATTGGCATTGTCTAGTAACATACTGACACATTCATTAAATCCTAGAAGTGTGCCAACCATATCCTTGTCACAGATCAACAAAGAGCAAATCCATGATTCTTATCCAGAGATCCCAATTGTAGAAGCTATAATGCACTTATTATGATTTAGGTGGCCATAGATATCCTAGAAATAGCTTATGACAAATTTTATTTACTTTCTTTGCCTTGGTGAAATGTAGTTTCCTTCCTTTACTCCCTAGCATATTTCTTTTTTTTCTTCAAGATCAGTTCAAATGATAACTTTTCTTTTGATGTCACTTCTATTTTCCTGATAGAGTTAGCTGAGCACTCTCCTTGTTTCTCATAACACTATTGTAGTATCTATCACATTACACAGATTTTTTTTTTTGTCAGTTTGTTTACTCTTTTTTTTTTTAACATCTTTTTTGGAGTAAAATTGCTTTACAATGTTGTATTAGTTTCTGCTGTATAACAAAGAGAATCAGCTATATGCATACATATATCCCCATATCCCCTCCCTCTTGTGTCTCCTTCCCACCCTCTGTATCCCATCCCTTTAGGTGGTCACAAAGAACCAAGCTGATCTCCCTATGCTATGCAGTTGCTTCCAACTAGCTATCTATTGTACATTTGCTGGTGCATATATGTCAATGCTACTCTCTCATTTTGTTCCAGCTTGCCCTTCCCTTTCCCTGTGTCCTCTAGTCCATTCTCTGCATCTTTATTCCTGTCCTGCTGACATTCCTTAGTCTTTCTGTATGTTCTTAGTGCCCTTACATTGGGATTTGGTCAACAATTCTGTAGTCATTCATTCACATAATAATATCTTAAATAATTCACATATTCTAGGTTGAAAAAGAATTTGGTGCTAGAAATAAGATAAGCATGTTTCACTAAGTGAGGAAATATTACCCATACCCTTTACTCCAAAATGCTTTTCATTCTTTTTCCAACTTCCGTCATATATTAGAACCATGGTTTTCAACCCTGGATATTCATTAGAACCACCTGGGGGATTTTTTTAAATTCAGATGCTTATGCTATAGTTCATATTAATTAAATCATCATTTATTTAAAAATCTTCAGTTTGAACTATATTTAAAATAGATAACCAACAAGGACCTGCTGTATAGCACAGGTAACTCTACTCAATATTCTGTAACAAGCTAAATGGAAAAAGAATATATATATGTATACATATAACTGAATCACTTTGCTCTACACCTGAAACTAACACAACATTGTAAATTAAATATACTCCAATATAAAATAAAAATTAAAAAAAATAATCTCCAGTTGATTACAGTGTGTAGTTAAGAACCAGTGATCTAGAGCTGCACTGTGTAATATAGTGACCACTAGCCATGTGGGGCTATTTAATTTACATTTATGAAAATTAAATAAAATTTTAAATTCTATTCCTGAGTCACACTAGCCACATTGCTCAACAACCATATATGGCTAGTGGCTACCATATTGGACAATAGAGAATTATAGAACATTTCTATCATTGCAGAACATTTTATTGCACAGTGTTAATAAAGACTTGATACTCAAAGAATGGCCTGTATTCCATCATCATTAGCCTCATATAAGATTTTGTTTAATATGAATATTAACGTTTAAGAAGCTTAAGGTCATTGACATTTATTCTTATTTGCTAATAATGGATTTAAATAGCAGATTTAGTCAGATTTCATGTTTTAATTAGTGACATCAAACTATATATTATTTACTCAATTATTCATTAAAAATTATTCTTTGAACACCGACTATTTGTTAGGCATTTTTCTACTATAAGCTGGGTGCATACTGGGGAACAAAATAAAATGGTTCAGGGTTCTTTTGGGAATTGGATAAAAATTTAAAACAAAGATACAGAGAGAGAGAGAATTATTCTAAGTGCCATGAAGGACCAAGTAAGGTAAGGTCAGCAGGGAAGGACTCAAAAGAGGTAACATTAAATTTAATATCTAAAAAATAAGAGTCAGAAACGATGATTATGAAGATTGCTTACTCATAAGTAAGTTTCGCTTGTGACCATCCATATAGATTATGAACATCGTAATGCAAAACGGATGATCCATCACTAAGAATCTGCTCAGTTTCCATACACATGGTTCTGAAATGTAATCCATCAGTTCTTTTTGTGAGTTCTGGGGAGAATTAATAAAAAAAAATTAATATGTTATAAAGTAACTTATATTGAAATATGTAAATTGTAACTATAAATTATTTTGGCAAAACATTAATCATTGTTTGAAAATATTACTGATTTTTTCAACCATTTGTGCACTTTGTTTATGCTAATTAAAAATGAAAAAATGATCTGCAATGTGATTGCAATTACAGTTGTGACTGGAAAATATGTGCACAATTTTACTATATTCAATAATAACAATGTTACTAATTAACACGTACTCATAAAAACCTGAAAAGTAAGTGTACTCCGAAAAGTCTACTATATTTTATGCATTTAGATGAGAAATACTGATTAAATAGATTTTTTTAAAAAAAATCCATTTGCTAACATAAAGCCCTGGCATATTTTCTCAGTTTCAGATGCAAATTTTCAGAGCTTTGCCATCACTTTAGATGTAACTGTTTATGCAGTTTACTGCCTACATAAGAGCATGAGGATGAATGTTGAAAGACTGTACTTTTCCCTCCTAGGTCAGGGACAACCAAAGAAGTGTTGTTAGCATTGTTTCACTTTTTTCCTAATAAAGAAAAACTTTAAAAAATCTTTATAAAAGATTTTAATTTTTTATCTTAAAGAATATTTAGAATTCTCACATCTGGGAAGATTCTTAAGAAAATCAAAGTAACAACTTCAAATTTAGAAATCTATTCATATAGATAAAACATGTTTCTTGAGTTTTCTTCTCAAAGTAATGTTAGATGATTTAGATGATATTGGTAATGGGTTGAGATGTGGTCCAGTGTGTAGATGGGTAGTGAGTATTGGAAATGTGAATCCTGTTCTCTATGTCATAAGGTATATAAACCTGATTAATAAATAATAATAGCATGATAACAGCCAAGGCACAGCAGCAATATTGTACCTGGGAAATAAGGTGGATAATTTAGCTCTGTATTTCTGCATTGATTAGTAGTTGTTCCATTTACAAAGCTTGATGGTTCATTCATATCCTTAAAAAGAGAACAAAAAGTAAACAAAAAACAAATTTAGGGCATATCTTCTTAAAAGAACTAATTCAGAGACCCAGTAAATTAAAGTAGGATATTTGAATAATAGTACTTTACTATTCTAAAAAGCAAAAGTATAAGGCATCTCAACAATACTAAAGCATTTAGTTTAGCTCAGTCTTTCTTAACATTTTACAATTCACATCTCCTTTTGAAAACCATAAAATGTCCTATTTTTCTCTGTAGATAAAATCTATATAAAAGTGAATTGTTTTCTATGTTTCTAGACATTAAATTATAATAGTGTATATTCCCCCATGTCTTTCCCTCCATTTCTGCCCTGGAGCCTTGTATCAATTTTTTTAAAACAATGGTTTGTGGTTTTTAAAACCACAAGATAATAGTTTACAAATACAGAAAATTTCAAAGAGTATCTCTATTGAGTACACATTTCAGAATTTTAGTAACCATATATAAACGGACCATCATATAAATATATAAATTAGTTGCCATTTAAAGGTGATTCCTCCATCATAAAAAGGTTATCTTTTCTGGATCAAGATATAATTATTGGGGATATATTTAATGGAATCCCTTATAGTACATAACTTTATATAATTAAAAAAAACTATCTTTATACAACTTTACATCCTCAAGGCTTGTACATAACAGCACCCCTATAAGTTTCTTTAATTAAAAAAGTAAGTAAATTAATGCATACGTATTGAAAAATCAGCAGAGTAGAAATGTCACCTCCAAAAATCTAGATAAGTATTATGTAAATAACTCCTGTATTAAATATTTACTTGTGATAAATTCTTTTTATGCTATCTCAAAATTATATTAAAAATCTTATTGCCAGCATTTTAAAGTTAAAATTAGGATATTATTTAGAAGATGATTTTGCTACATCTGTAAGAGTTTATGACTTCTTATACCAAAGACTGACAGTCGAGTGTGAGACATATCTATATTGAATGAAAATAAAATAAATATTTATAAGCATTTATATATCATTATATAAAGAGACTATTTTGGTCTCTTGGTCAAGTTGAAAATATTCAACTTTAATATTCAGGAAAAAGCAACTAAATACTTAAACTGAATTGTTAAAACCGCATTTTAACAGTCTTTTGCATAAGAAAGTTCTATGGAAAAAATGAGTGAGCTAATTTCATAAAGAATACTTTGTTAACATTATTAAAATCTAGTAAGAATTTTGCATAATCAATACACAATAAATAACTTAAAATATAAATTTCTTGAAGTTTACTTACAATCCACAAGCCATCAAACTTCATCTTGTTATTGTAGAAATCTATAATTTCCCTTGTCCACCACTCTGCCGTGGAGTTCCTGAAGAAATCTGGAAAAGCTACATGAGCTCTGGAACCCTGTAAAAACAAAATTTAGACCCACATATAGAAAGTCATAAGAGAGACCAGTCAGTCACACATTTATCTGTCAGATTCACAAGTGATAGTGAAGGCAGCTTGATCTCAACTTTAATGAATGTGTATGATTTTCCTCCAGCCACTCAAGCCTATGTGTGTCCTTAAATCTAAACTGAGTTTCTTATAGACAGCATATACAAAATTTACAAACTGTTAGCTAGACTAAGAAAAAAAGAGAAGATGAGAATTACAGCTGATGTCACAGAAATAGAAAGGATCATAAGAGGCCATGATAAATAATTATACAACAGACTGGATAACCTAGAAGAAATGGACGCATTTCTAGTTTCAGACAACCTAACAATATCTGATGAGTAGAAATGCAAACATCCTCAACCAAAATATTAGCAATCACATTCAACAGCACATTAAAAGGCTCATACACCATGAATAAGTGGGATTTTTCACTGTGAGGCAAGGATTATTTAACATACAAAAATCAATCATTGTGATTCAGCACATCAACAGAATGAATGATAAAAATCACATGGTCAGGGCTTCCCTGGTGGCGCAGTGGTTGAGAGTCCGCCCGCCGATGCAGGGGACACGGGTTCGTGCCCCGGTCTGGGAAGATCCCACATGGCGCAGAGCGGCTAGGCCCGTCAGCCATGGCCGCTGAGCCTGAGCGTCCGGAGCCTGTGCTCTGCAACGGGAGAGGCCACAACAGTGAGAGGCCCGTGTACCGCAAAAAAAAAAAAAAAAAAAAAAAAAAAAAAAAAAAAAAAAAATCACACGGTCATACCAATAAGCAATGCAGAAACTCTATTTGATAAAATTCAACACTCTTTCATGATAAAAACTCTCAACAAACTAGGAATAGAAAGAAATTACCTCAACATGATAAAGGCTCTATAATAAATGCCCACAGCTAATATACTCATTTAGAAAAAAACTTTCAGAGTTTTAGTTCATATCAGAAACAAGGCAAGGATGCTCACTCTTACCACTTCTATTTAACATAGTCCTGGCAATCCTAGCCCAAATAACTAGATATGAATAAGGGGGGGAAAAAAGCATCCTAATCAGAAAGGAAGAAGTGAAAGTGTCCCTGTTTATAGATGATGTAATCTTATATGTAGAAATCTCTAAAGAATACACACACACACACACACACACACACACACACACACAAATATTAGAACTAACAAATACATTTAGGAAAGTTGCAGGATACAAAATCAACATGCAAAAATCAGTTACATCTCTATAGACTAAAATAAACTATTTGAAAGGAAAATAATCTCATTTACAGTAGCAACAAACAACGATAAAATACTTAGGAATAAACTTGACTAAGGAGATGAAATATTTGTACACTGAAAACTACAAAACATTACTGAAAGATATTGAAGAAGAAACAGAAAAATAGATAATCCATGCTCATGAACTGAAATAATTAATATTGTTAAAATGTCCATAGTATTGAAAGCAAACTGTAGATTCAATGCGACCCCTGTCAAAATCCCAATGGCATCTTTTACAGATATATAAAAAACAATCCTACAATGTATTTGGAACCATAAGGTCCTGGAATAGGCAAAATAATCTTGAGTAAGTAGAACAAAGCTGAAGGCATCACATTTCCTGATTTCAAAATATATTCCAAAGCTACAGTAATTAAAAGTATGGTCTTGGCATAAAAATAAACACATAGGCCAATGGCACAGAATAAAGAGACCAGAAATCAATCCACACATGTATAGTCAACTGACCTTTGACAAGGGTGCCAAGAATATACAATGAGGAAAGTATAGTCTATTTAACGAATGGTGCTGGGAAAACTGGATATTCACATGTGGAAGAATGAAATCAGATCCTTATCTTATACCGTAGACAAAAATCAAACCACAATGGACTAAAGACCTAAACGTAACACCCGAAACTGCGAAACTTCTAGGAAAAAACATAAGGGAAGAGCTTCATGACAATGGTCTTGGCAAAGATTTTATGGATATGACACCAAAAGCACAGGCAAAAAAACAAAAATAGACCAGTGAGACTACATCAAACTAAAAAGTTTTTGCACAGAATAAGAAACAATCAACAAAGTGAAAAGGTAACCTACAACCCAATAGAGCAAACACTATAACCCACTTAGAAAATGGGCAAAGATTTGAATAGACTTTTCTCTAAAGTACACGTACAAATGGCCAACAGATAGATGAAAAGATGTTCAACATCACTAGTCATCAAGGAAATGCAAATGAAAACCACAGTGAGATGTCACATCACACCTGTTGGGATGTCTATTATCCAAAAAACAGGGAAAACAAGTGTTGGTGAAGATGTGGAGAAACTGGATGCCTGTACACTGTTTGTGGGAATGAAAAATGGTGCAGCCACTGAGAAAAACAGTATTAAATTCTTCCAAAAATTAAAAATAGAACTACCATATGATCCAGCACTCCCATTTGGGGACATTTATCCAAAAAGACCTAAAATCAGGATCTCGAAGAGGTATCTGAACTCCTATGTTTATTGCTGCATTATTTAGAAGAGTGAAGGTATTGAAATAAATTAAATGCCCGTTGATGGATGAATTGATAAAGAAAATGTGGTATATACAATGGAATTCTATTCAGTCTTCAAAAAGAAAGAGATTCTCCAATACAGGGCAACATGAATAAACCTTAAGGACACTATGCTGAGTAAAATCATCCATTTATAGAAAGACAAATACTGCACAATTCCACTTATATGAGGTATCTAAAATAGTCAAACTCATAGAATCTGAGAGTTGAATGGTAGTTGCCAGGGTCTGGGGTTCCAGGGGTAATTGGGAGTTGCTATTTAATAGTCATAAAGTGTCAATTACACGAGATGAATAAGTTCTAGTGATCTGCTGTACAACACTGTCCTTAGGGTGAAGGATGCTATACCTTAAACTTAAAATTTTAAGAGTAAGTATCATGTTAAGCATTCTTACTACAAAAAAAAAATTAAATAAAAAAAAGAATTGTTCCTTGGATTAAATACAATAAAATTGCTTCATAGAGTGACTGAAACATGTTGGTATTTAAAAAAATAAATAAATCTGATTTAATATGGTCTGATATAGAGAATTAGAAAATAAGCCATCACATTTTTTTTTTTTTTTCCAGTACGTGGGCCTCTCACTGTTGTGGCCTCTCCCGCTGCGGAGCACAGGCTCCAGACGCGCATGCTCAGCGGCCATGGCTCACGGGCCCAGCTGCTCTGTGGCATGTGGGATCCTCCCGGACCGGGGCACGAACCCGTGTCCCCTGCATTGGCAGGCAGACTCTCAACCACTGCACCACCAGGGAAGCCCCAGCCATCACTTTTTTAAGGAAAGTATTAAAATTGAATTATTGGTCAAAGTCATCATTAAATCCCAGTGCTGAATTTCTTTCAGTTAAATAGTTAATCAATATGAAACTTACATTAACAGCTTCATCTATTAGACTTTCATCTTTTGTTACATTTGGCAAATCTGGCCAAACCTACAAAGAGAGAAGAAATGGGAAACCAGTTCAAAATAAATTCAGTGTGGTATGACTGTTGTAAACAAAGTGTAATAGAGTTTTAGAAGCATATTACAGACTCAAGATCCCCAGATCAGTAATTCCTTCAATTATTTTTTTCAGTTTGTGTTCTGGTATATGTATCATTTGCAAACTATTCCCATTTTCCATATTAATCTCCTCTTTAGTAGGGCAAATAAGGAAAAGAATACCATCCTTTGTGGTCAGTAGCAATTTTGCAAGCGATGCATGTAACCAAAAGGTCTGGTCAAGAATTAATATGAAAAGCATATTCTAAATTTAATTTAATGTGGTATATTAAAACTCTTTGTATAATTACTCCAGGATTAAAGTCTAAAAACAAAAAGTATATTTTTATATGAAAGGAATTGAAGATCTGAGTTGGATGATGCCATGCTGAGGCAAATATCTTCTTGGGTTTTGCAGTTAGTACTAAATCCTCCTCTTTCCCACACACCTACTCCAGCCCCTGCCCCCTGCCTACCAATGTTTTCTTCTACCGCAACCACAAACACAGAACAGAGCCCAAATTCAATCAGGCCAAAAGCTCTGGGATTTAAATCTATGTTGTAGAAATTAGAAAGTCCCATATAAAAATGTAAATAATCCACAGAGTTGTAATTACATACAAGGAATTAGTTGCTGATAGAGAATAGTGCTTGAAAGGTAGAAATCTGAGAAAATATATAGAATGAGAAAATATAAAATGAGGAGAAAGTAAGAAGAAAAAAAATCCCTTTCTGTAGTCAGTACTGTATACGTGTAATGTTTCTTAAAACATGATTTTTCACTGTTTATCACATAAGTTTTTCTATTTTACTTTTACCTTTTTATTCTGAAATATTTTCAGACTTACATAAACATCACAAACATTATACCTAGTGTTTTTCTATACACTTCACTGTTCTTCCCCTAATATTAACATATTTATAACCACTGTACAATTATCAAAACCAAGAAATTAACATTAGTAGAATATTATTAACTAATCTACAGTCCATGTTCGAATTTCACCACTTTTATCACTAACATTCTATTTTTGGTCCAAGATCCAAAAAGGCTCCCATATTTCATTTAGTTACATCTCCCATTATGGGATTTTTTTCATTCTAGTTATGACTAGTAGATTTTTTCTTTACTCTTTATATATAAGCCAAATCAGGATGCTTTCTATAATGTGCTAATATACACAGGTTGGGATATTATTGCTTAAATGAAATACAATGAATTATATTCCCTGTTCAAGTCAGGAATACTATAAGTATAGCTTTTACAAACATTGTTTCTTTTATCAATGAGATGTTTTTAAGAGAAGTACAAACATTTAAATGACCCATGTAGTATAGAATAGTGAATAACCATATTATTAATGTCAGTTTTATAATAAAACACAAGAGGTACCAAGAAATACAATAAAAGACAATTTAAAGATGAAACAAATAGTATTTGGACATAGGACATATAAACTATTTCTTTGTTTCTAATAATTTGGATTGAACTCAAAGAGTATTATTTTATTTATTACCTATTAAGTCATTACATCTCTCCCTCTGAATATGTTTTTAACTGTGGCTTAATTAAATAGACACTTTCAAATAGTATTTTTATACTTATTTTCTTTCAAGATATCAATTCAGTACCTTTGCCCAACAAATATCATTGGTGTTAGGCCATTTGACAAAGACATCTTTCTCTTGTCCTCTTTCAAAGGCAGGGTAAGGCTTCGTTTCATTTCCTGAAATTGCTGGATCCTAAAATTAAAATGAAATACAATCCAGGTAACTATGGTATAAAAGTATAGCCACTTGAGTAGCTGTAATAAAATGTTACAATTTTCCATTATTAGATTATCATTATATTGTATTCTTACATGGACTGACAAAGGGACTGATGGCATAAACTTTTTTGTTCTAGTTAGATTGTCTTCTAAATTCCCTAGAAGGAAAATTTAAGAACTTTTGAAAATGTATTAGCTATGATTTCAAGCAAGATTACAGGTGTTTTTTGCTTTGGTTTTATATATCCATGGGATTTCTGGCTACCTACCTTGCTTTCTGTAACATATTGATGAAATATTCTTCCCACTGAATCACTAACTTTTAAAAATAAATTTATTTATTTATTTATTTATGGCTGTGTTGGGTCTTCGTTGCTGCACACAGGCTTTCCCTACTTGTGGCAAGCAGGGGCTACTCTTTGTTGCGGTACATGGGCTTCTCAGTGTGATGGCTTCTATTGTTGCGGAGCACAGGCTCTAGGCACGCGGGCTTCAGTAGTTGTGGCACATACGCTCAGTGTAGTTGTGGCACGGGCTCTAGAGCACAGGCTCAGTAGTTGTGGCGCACAGGCTTAGTTGCTCCGTGGCATGCGGGGTCTTCCCGGACCAGGGCTCAAATCCGTGTCCCCTGCATTAGCAGGAGGATTCTTAACCACTGTGCCACCAGGGAAGCTGCTGAATTACTAATTTGAAGGAAAACTTTTAAACATGACAAGCATAAGAAGCAGTCCCAGAGAATAAGTTAAGAATTGTATAGGAATAAAAAATCCATCATCACTTTGTGATAGTGTCTGTAAATTGAGACCAGTCTGTAGCTTGGGTGATTACTAGAAAACAAACTGCCTTTGATTCCCAGCTTTATTTAGTCTTAAATCTCTAAGGATACACCTAAGAATGAAGGTAGCCTGCGGCAGCCATGTAAATGAAATGAAGTGTTAAAGGAAGAAAGATTTAGATTTGGGAGTACAATCCAAAATTATATACTTCATATTTTGAAACACGTTTTCCTTCCTTGTTCAGGAGAGAAATCTTAACAAAACTAAGATAATAAGGCTCAGATAGAATATAAAGTATAAACACTGACCAGGACAATAATGTATCTCATCCCCTCACTTCTTATTTTGTCAACAAACTGAGGAAGGTCACGGAATTCTTCATCAATCGTAAAGTCTAGTTGCCTTTCCATGTAATCAATGTCTGTGTATTGAACATCCTGAAAGGTATAAGAATTTTAGTGGTGTAAGATTCAATAGAGGGAGTTTGTCACATTCTGTTGTACTTATGAAAATAATAGCAATATGAAAGTTTCAATTCCTAAGAGAATTAATCAAGTAATGTAATGTTCAAGAAATAAAAGTAGCATGTATAGATGCAAAATATTCTAAGAGCAAGTTCGTGTTAGTGCTCTGTTTTGTTAGCAGTTCATTAAATAGTAATTTTGATTTAGAAGTACAAATTCTTTCAAATCAGTATCTTTTGTTATATAATTTCCAAAGGAAATAGGAAGACACAGGAGTAAAGGACTTATGAGGTTATGAAATTATATTAAATGGCAATTTGGAATTTTGTACAATATATAGAAATATGTATTGCTCTATTTCTGGAAACACAAAGCAAATATGGGATAATTTCAAATAATTCTAATATTGCCAAAGGGGAAGAAAGAATTATTAGTAAATCCATCAATAATTATAAAATTATTCTTTTATTATCCACCAAAGTCACTTTTGAAATAACAGCCCAAGCTTAAATAAGCAAAATATTGTTTACAAGTAGGTATTTACAAATATATTTAAAGTAATAAATGCTTTATGAAATCTTTAATTTAGGCCTAAATAACATTTTAAAACATTATTTTCTGTTAATAGACAATTTCTTCTTCTAGGTGTTATAAAAATATGGCTAGCATAGTAGACCTAATAATGAAAAAATCTCCTTTTTTAAAAGATTATTTTCACTTGCGTATTGCTACATAATCAACCTAAACAATTAGTTTCCCTATAATAATGTATTCAGGAACCATATATTGGATTCTACTATAGGTACTGATGTCATATAAATAAGGTCCTTCTTACTCTTCTTAGAATGAGTTCTTATATACAAAGCATTCTAGATTTCAATGTTTAGATGTTACCAGGAGGATCCCTGAGATTCCTTACTCTTCCTAAAAAGTAAAAATCACAGGAAGTGATTATTTCTGGATACTTAAGAATATTTAGTTTCCCAAACACTGAGGGAAGAAGATATTCTGCAAGCCCACTAATTCTGTATTCTAATATGACAACTATTGTCTATTCCATGGCAAAAATAATTGTTTCACCTCGAATTCTTTTTCTGTAATTTGTCACATTAGTTGATGAAATAGGTTCCTATGGACTCTTACTCTCATTTAATGAGAAGAGAAGAAATGTGTTTGACTACGTACGAGACCCAAAGCTTCTGAGAGAAAAGCAAGTGCACAGTGACTTGTTTAGTACAACACACAGTCATGGAACGGGTGAGAAAGAAGGAAAAGGAATGGTATTATCCCTTTATGTTATCCATCTGATAAAGACTACTAATAAAATCTCATATCCAATTCATTTGGTGCTACTAACAAGCACTGATTTTTGCCAAATGCTTAAAATAATTTTAAAGTATATGTGCTTATTTCATTCTGATTTTATAGATGACATATTTAACACCGTTTTAAAAATTGATATACATACATAGGGGATCTGAGCAGCCACCATGTCATTATATACTTCTTCAACTTGTGAAGTATTTCTGTACCCAGAAAGACATAACTGGAATCCCAAAGCCCAATAAGGTGGCATGACTGGTTGGCCGATTACCTTTGAAAAAAAAAATATTTGTGAACAAAGAGAATGACTTTATATTATTAAAAAACTTTATATTTTTTTAAAATGTGCAATCATACTCTATGGTATTGCTTTGTTGCGACTTCTGGAGATGGGCCCAAAAACATATAAAAGTCCAAGATTCCTCCAGTTATGCGATATGTTAGAGCAGGAGTTGGTTGAAATGTAACATCTGGAAGTCCAAAATATGATTACATTTTAATCTGTTATTATTTTATTAAAGTCACATAAAATATGTTAAACTAAAAAAAATTGTTTTACCCATTGCATTGCTGTTAAGTAAGAGAACTCCATGAGCATGGCTCTCATCTTCCAGAGCCATGTAATAGGGATGAAATCCATAGGAATTAAGTTTATACTAAAATTTAAAAAAAACATAATATATATTTAAATAATAATAGAATGTGAATTTTGTAAATGTAATATTTAAATTCACTCTACGATTGAACCTAGGAATTTAAATGTTCCTTCATTGCACACACAAACTATGATTGAATTAAACACATTTTTTTAGAAAATAATTTATTATTTGAAGCATTACTGCATTAGAGAATGTGAATGAATATACAAATGTGTAACACTTACAAATACTGCCACATTAACTTATGTAAAAAACCATTGGTTTTAGAATAGTTGGGTTTCTTTTCACAGGTTATGTGTCTTAATTCATTTATAAATTTGTACTTCTTTTTTAATAATAGAATGTTCTATAAATGATTAAACTGATCAAAGTACTCAAACTCCATAAGTACTTAATGTGATAATATTTAAGTTTATATAATATTTTGATAACATTTTAAACAATAATATGTTGTTTATATACAAAGCATTTAATTTCATTTTCAGCTAGATCTTTTCATTTTTCAGAATAGAAAATCTATACTCAGGGTCATGAAATACCTTGTCAAGGTTACAAAGCTTACAAGTTGATGATCCCTAATCAAATTGATATCATTGACACACACTGAATCTCAGTAACTGATTAGTATGTGAAAGAAAATTTGTATATTGAGAATCAAGGTTATATTAAACTAATAATGCCAATACTAATGTTGAAGGGTTTTTTTTTGGTTTTTTTTTTTTTTGGCCCCACCACAGGGCATGTGGGATCTTACTTCCCAGACCAGGGATTGAACCCATGTCCTGCAGTAGGAGCGTGGAGTCTTAACCACTGGGCTGCCAGGGAAGTCCCTGAAGGATTTTAAAGAGGTAAATTTTGGAAGAACATATTCTTTCAAGTGGAATAAATGAAAAACAGCCTTTATAAGTCTGAACTATTGTGATACAAATAAAAGTTGTATGAGCACCTAACAATAAAAAGCAGTTATGACATTATACACATTTATAATCTCATACTGAATATATCCTTTAAGTTCACATCACATGTGAAAATGGAAATGAGCTAGTGTTTTTATTAAAATGTATTTTCCATTATATGTTTAGAATAATTATAGTTTATATCAATTGTGCAATGTATTAAATAGTCATGAAATGTACACCATTAATAAGACAAAACATTGGAAAAGTGATATGAACATATAAAAACATTTTCTAAAACTGTAACTTGCAATAGAACCTCATAAAAATGCACAACTGCAGCTTAGGGTAACAAAGGAAAAAGCATCAAATCTTTATCTAAGGAGTAGAAAAAAATTTCAAGGAGAAGCCAGTTATTTTCTAAAAGCTGAAAGTAAACATGTATTTGACAGGGAATTCTGAATCTGAATGTTCTTTCTATGCAGTTGAGAGGGTAAGGAATTGGGTCACAACCTCACTTCTCACTGTAGTCAATGATGTTATCCATTCGATCCTCTACTTTCACCTGTAATTTATGGTGACTTTTCATTTGTTTTTCAGAAAATCACTCTAGCAGCCCTTGGGATCTCTAGCCCCCTTTCATTGCTTCAATATTTAAGTACAGGCCTACAAAGAAGTGGCTGGGATCTGAATCATGGTCTTAGTTGCCACTTGGGGTGGTCAAATATTGGTACCTACACCAGGTGGTTGGTCTCTTGTGAACATTCCCCAAGTATGCCAGTTCAGATCTCGCTTAAATGCTGTGTGCTCCGTTTCCCCAAAACCATATATATATTCTGATGGTAGGCGTGTAGATATTTGAATGAACTGGTTGTTAAAAGCAAATCCAGGAAGGCGAGAATCCCAACTGAAAACAAAAGAAAACAATTTTATTCCTGTATACACATACAAATAGTATCACAAATAATAATGGTAATTCTTTCTTAGGTGTTATAAAAATCAATTGTATTTTTCTCTATAGGCCTATCATACCCAGATACAAATGGAAATAGATAATTTTTCCAATACATTTTTTTGGCTAAGTTAAGGAATATCTAAAATATGTTTCATATATTCATAATCATATTATGGCTACATGTTTGTCTTTAGACATATATTGCTTTTTAAAATAAAATTAATATAAAGTTATCAGTAATATATGACCTAGAAATAATATATGTCCTAGGAATTGAGAGTCCTTTATTGTCCCGTTCCCTTGAGATAATCAGTAAATTTTTACTACGTATAGAATAAAAAGAAATCAATATCAAAATAAACTATAAGGTATAATGGATATTTTAATTCTAAACTCTATTATTATTTCCAATCATTTTCTTCTTCTTTTGTTTTGTATTTATAAAACCATGTGTTTATGAAGAAATCCAGAAGAAATGTGTTACAGAGAATGTCATTTGCAAGAAGAAGATAAAAGAAGAAGAAGAGAAAGTTGGCAGAGAAAGGAAACATAAGTATTAAAAAGAATTTGAGACATATTCAAATTTTTATATTAATGATTTTGGAAAAGTATTTACTAAAGAATAATGCTTCCTGAAAAACAATAAATAATGCCTCTGCATCAGGAATTTTCTACAAAATCATTTTGCTTCTTATCCTTTGGAACAAAACTATTATCATAACAACAAAATTTTAAAACAATATAAACATAATTTTCTTCATTATTTGTATCCATACTGACAATACCTGAACACATTGTGACAGTATCTTGTAAAGGATAGCAGGGCAAGCTTAAATTACATAGAAGTATCTTTTTAATACACTGTAGTTTGTAGAGCTTTTTACCAAAAAAAGGTAATATTTTAAAATTTATATTTATTCATTAGACATAAAAACATATCTATATGTGTATATCTTAATTTCCTTTCATCAATTCCTGACAAACATAGTATTAACTTTATCAGATTCCAGGACCAAAAAACTCCAATTTCAATAGTTCTAATAAAATATTTACATAACACATTTCCAACTACTAATTTTGACAACACTCATCGTGCTTTTCAATAGGAGTCTTGGTTCTCAACTTGATTAGAAGAGTGGGTCTCATATTTAATAATGAAATTCATCACATCCAAAGTGTAAATAAAATTTTACACCAACTGTTAATGATTTGCTGACTTTAGTTTTTAAATGTTAATATAAGCCAAATTATTTAATACATACACCTAAAACCACTTTTGGTGTGATGACATGCTAGCACAGTGAAAATACCCTTCATATCAAATAATTGAATCACTTACATAATTCTTCCTGTGCTTCTCCTTCGAATCTGGATGCCAAAAGGATTTTCCTTGATTTCAACATCATAAAGTCTATTTTCATAAGTACTTGTCGGTGTAGCTGGAATGTTTAATGGTACTGGAACTTCATATCTCTTATTTTGGGGGTCATAAATCTATTACAGAGAGATAATGAAAACATATGTTTAGTTCTTATTGCCAACATATTAGGTACATATAATTAACTAATTTAAATAATGGTTCAAACAAGAATATTTAGAATTCTTATCATAATTCCTAATTTTGTATCCATGGCCCATATATCTATATAGAATTCCATACACATATATAGATATGTAATGGACTCAAATTATGTACTGTATTTTACCTGTTTTAATGTTTTATAATTCATTTTTCCATACAATGAGAAATCTTCAGAAAGAGAACTTTAAAGCTAAATATTCATTTATATGCATACACAAAATTATTTATCACTTCATGGTTAGACAAAGTTGTTTCAATATTTTTGCCTTATATATGATCTTACAATGAATATTAATGCTAATTTATCTTCATTCATGTCTTTATTTCCTCAGTACATTACTTATAAGTGATAATATTAGGTCAGAGTATTCTAACATTTGTAGGATCCTTGATAAACTATTGGTAAACTGTTTTCCAGAATTAGTGTACTAATTAATATTCTCACTAAGAGGTGTACTCTAATACTGTTATATGTTAAACTAAAAAGCATTTATTTCTCAAACAGTCATTTATTTCCTTGCTGATGAGGATAAACCATTTTCTACACAATTATTCAAATTTAGCTTTCCGATTCTTTGTATTTGTCTTTAGTTCCTTTTATTTTTAATGAGTATAATTACTTTAATATTTTAGTCCAAATTTTATTTCTTCTTCTGTTAAATGTCTGCTTGTGAGGTCTTAATATTTTTCTTGATTGTATGAGTTGAAATTGCTTTCCATTTGTCATATATGAGTCCGTACTATTTCTCATAGTTTTCTTAATGGATTCCCTTGGAGCTCTTAGTAAAAAATAATTGCTAAGTGTAACTATTGAAAGAAATTATCTCTTTTGTATTCCTTATTGCATTGGCCAGAAAATTCAGATCACTGTTTAAAAAGAAATAATGGAAACAGTAAGCATCTTATTGTGTTTATTTTTTTCTGTTTTGTTTATTTTAATGGGACAACCAACATAGTCCAATTCTAAGTGATTTATCAATTTATCAAGAATTTAAATAACTAAAAAATCACGACCATATGTTTAATTATTCACAAAGCTAGCAAAAACAAAAAATTTTATTTACTGTTCATCTAGCTATGAGCTTTGTAGGAAAAAAAAAGTTTTACTTTATAGAATTAAAATGTCATCAACCCAGTTAATAATCCTTAGTATTACATGAAAAATCCAAGCACCAAATCTATTTAAAATCTGTCTTGAGAGATGAATCATGCATTGAGATAGTTTATATTAAACATACCTTAAACTGCAGCATATCATCTTTATGATATTTCACCTCCACATGAAGAGTTGGGATGGGATCAGAAGGTAGCTTTATTCGAGCTTTTACAGTATTCAGCTGGAGGTCAGCTGTTATACCCACTGATGAGTAATGAGTTGACTGGACTAAGTAAGAGTTGTCTTCTTTAGGAAAGTAACACTCAGGTGCTTTGGATCCTAAAGGAGCCTAAAAACAAGACAAGTTCATTGTCAGAAATTGTAAGCATTGTAATATTAAAAAAAATAATAAGGTAGACATGTTAATCACATGTTGTATGATTTACAAATGTTATTGTTTAATACTAGAATGAAATTTCAGTCATAGCACAAAATATCTATTAGGCAACATGACACACCATGTACTAAAATGTTTAGAATATTTATATTTTGACTCTAAAGATAGACAGGTAGAGCAGAACAATCAAATGTCATAGTTTTTCAATTCAGAATATAGATGATTGTATTGTCTCTGAACATAATTAAGTATATTACTCATAACTTTTGATCCCAAGCTTGTTTTTACACTTCTTATTGATTACTGCCTTTTTTTGTGTGTAAAATGACTCTACAATAATCCTCAGAGTGGCATGAATATAAAGTTCTTTTCTTTTACTTATAAGCAAAGTATATTATTCTTTATTTCATGACTGGTCTTTCTATTGGTTAATTACATCCTTACCAGTATTATAATAGGAACTGCAGCCAAAGATCAGGGCTAATTGGTCTTTCTTATTAAATTAATATATTGTTGGAAGAAGCAATGTGCCCATCTATATTTCCCAGTCTCTTTTGAGGAAGTTGTATGTGACACCCCCCTGCCAAATCTCCTTAAAAGAAAAGGATATAAGCTGATTAAATTAGGATAGCCTTTGCTCTTCCACCTTCCAGGCCTGGAATGCTGCATATGTAATTGTATAATAAAATTTTGTGGATGAAAGACAAATGATAAATAGGGAACATTGACAACATTTAGATACCAGAATATTAGGCCTGGGATTTTTTCTGTAATAGAAAAATAAATCCTGTCTTGTTTAACCAAATCAGATTTTAGGTCTCTGATACTTTCAGCTTCAGGCAATCCTTAACTGATAGGAATACTTCAGTATTCATTCCAAAGGCATGGAATCGAGTGCCAATGGAACCAGGAAAATGATCAACTTTAGAAAGTCTGTATATGTCTGCTTCATAGCTATCTTTCTGCCCAGTATCACTTTCCCTTTATCATTTTATGCTTTCTCATTTATCTTTCTTGGTAGTTTATCAGCATTGTTATTTTTTGTAGTTAGGTTGAAAATAATCTTGTGATTTAATTTATGGAAACTGTATAAATCCCATCTAAACCACCCCTTTTCATATAATCTCAATCCCTATGTCCCTCACTTGCTTTCTTACACTCAGTTGCAAAACAACAATGCTGGGAAAAAAACCTATCCTCTACATTCTCAGTGTCTACAACTGTGTGGCTGAATGGCTTGAAAAATGCACACAATCATGTAGACTGCTCTCCCTTTATATAATCATAAAAGTTAGAGTGGGTCCAAAAGATCAATCATACTATATTTGCCTAGTTCACTATCACACTGCCCTGAAAAACATTTTCCTTTTTTCTCCCATCACAAAAACCCTCCCTATTCTCATCATCTCCTAATGATTTTCGTTAGTATTTTAGTATGGAAAGGAAAGCAATTGGGAGAAAAATCAGAACAAAACACCACAACTACCCACCCACCTCTTTACCTCCTGTTACAAAATATGTATGGTCTACACCTCTATCTAAGGTGAACCATTTCATTCGTGCACCCAATCCCACGCCTCCTTGCCAATGAAGACATTTCTCCTGCAATTCTCAATTCTCTGTCCTGCATCACTAATATTCTACTTATTATTGGTTATTCTCAATGGCATAAACCAATTTGATTTCTCCCATCTTAAAAGAAACTGTCACCTCACTCATTTCTCTAATTACCGCTCTATTTTTTTATGCTTTCCTTAGAGCAAAATATAAAAGGTTCGCCATATTCACTATCTCTAATTTGTCTCTTCATTCTTACTGGAATCTCATTCTCACTCTGACCAGGCTTTAACTCCCAGCACTCCATCAGTATTTCTCTTGTAATAGTTACCAAGGACTTCCATGCTGCCAAATCCATACTTCAGTTTCTAGTTCTTATTTTACTGATTTATAAGTATAATTTGCACAGTTGATAATTTTCTCTGTCTTGAAATGCCTTGTTCACTTGGCTGACAGGAAGCAACATTTTCTTTGTTTTCAACCTACTTCTTTTACAATTTGTTCTCAGTCTCTTTTCTGGTTCCTTATCACTTCCCTGAGTCTAAATGTTGGATGATTCAGGGTTTAGTTTTTGACCTTTTCCCTTTTCTATTCAAGCTCATTCCTTTGATGATGTCCTCTCATCACATGATTTTAAACACTGTATATATGCTGACTCTAAATTTTAGATCTTACCAATGATATAAAATTTTCAGTTTCATTAGTTTACATCTCACAGTTGGAAAACTGCACTTGGATTTGTACTGAGTACCTCAACCTTAATTTGTCTAAATCTTAACTCTTTCCCTCCATGTTCGTTTCCGCACAGTTTTGTCAATCTTTGTTACTATCAACTTTCTTTTTTCCAGCTGTTTAAACCAAAAACTTGAAGTCATTTTTACTCTTCTCTCATATTCTATATCCAATCAAGGAACAACACATTTTGGCTTTATCTTAAAAATATGCAGAAAAGTCAAACACTTATTACTAATTCTACCATTACCACTGTGGCTCAATCTACCAATATTTTATTTTGATTACTGTAACAGCCTCTTTCCTGGTCTCCCTGCCTTATTCTTCTAACAGTCTGTTCTCAACACAGAAGCCATTATGGTCCTATTAAGATGGAAATTTAATTTTCTCATTCATCTTTCAAAACTCTCCAGAAGTATTCTATCTCGGAGTAAAAATCTTAATCCTAAAAATGGTCTAAGTAATTGATCTACATTATTTGTTCCCATATGTCTATAATTTCATCTTCTGCTGTTCTTCCATTCACTCATTCTGTTTCAGACACGATGGCCTCCTTGCTGTTTGTGGACTATACCAGGTACATTCTTACTTCAGATGTACTTCAGGTTGATGTATTTTCTTTATGGAATATTATTCCTTCCTTTCTTTCTTTCAACTCTTTTAACAAATGCCACCTTCTCAAAGAAACCTTCTGTGTACAATCATTAAAGTAACACCACTGTCATTCTCCGCCCCCCCTTCTTCTTTTCTGCTTTATTGTTCTCCATAATACTTATCTAACATAAAACATAATTTTTTAAGTTATCTATTTGTTTTCCCACACTAGAATATAAACTCTATCAGGGAAGAGGGTTTTGTTTATTTTCTTCATCTAGAACAGTGCCTAGAACATAGTAGTTCTCAAGAATTTGTTAAATGGATCAATGAATAAACAGGATGGTCTAAAGAAACATAAATTTTCTAAATCATCATATTTAATGGACTTCTAATGTTAAAGCTTCACTTGTTTGACTTAAAAATCTATAAGATGTTGAATAGTAATAGTAATGGGAAAAATAAAGTTTTCACATTTTCTTATTAGAAGTTATTGGAGCTTTAGTACCCATCATTTATATTCATTTTTTTAACTTTTATATTGGAGTATAGTTGATTAACAAGGTTGTGTTAGTTTCAGTTGATAATGAGAGTAAGTGACCATGCACTGAATGCAATGGAGAATGGGTATGGATTTGAATGAAGAGTTGGAATTTAAAAAGAAGATTTTGGAGGCATATTGGAAAGATACTTCACTATTTGGCTTTTATTGATTTCATTATCATTTCTCCTCCTCACTTCTTTTCTTCAATTCTTCCATAAACTTTCCTAATGGTAAAGATTATGCTACTTCATCAAGCAATGGAGAGGAATGAGGGCCATTTCTCTGGTGGCAGAGATTCTATATATTCCCTCATATAAGTGCAGACATTTCTGGGAAGTTGCTGGCAGATGTGTCTAGAATCTTCTCAGTGTTATAACACATGCATTTAATTTATTGATTATATGAAATAATTTCTTTTTTTGCTGACAAAACCCAATGATGTAACCAAAAGTTCAGAATTTAAAAAATAAAATGAGTGTAGCAAGAGGGGACTTTTCCCATATCCCTTTCTGTAAAAACGTCTACTATCAATGACCATCATTGTTGTTGAAAATGTTTTTCTTTTAATTAATTTATTTTATTTATTTATTTTTGGCTGCATTGGATCTTTGTTGCTGTGTGTGGGCTTTCTCTAGTTGCGGTGAGCGGGGGCTACTCTTCCTTGTGGTGCACAGGCTTCTAATTGTGGTGGCCTCTCTTGTTGAGAGCACAGGATCTAGGTGTGCAGGCCCCAGTGGTTGTGGCATGCAGGCTCAGTAGTTGTGGCTCACAGACTCTAGAGCGCAGGATCAGCAGTTGTGGCACACGGGCCTAGCTACTCCACGGCACGTGGGATCTTCCCGGGCCAGAGCTTGAACCCGTGTGCCCTGCATTGGCAGGCGGATTCCTAACCACTGCACCACCAGGGAAGCCCTGTTCTTGAAAGTTTGACCAAAATTACTGGCAGAAATTGTCACCTCTTAGTGGAACAGATACAGCCCATCAATCAATTTCAGAAATTTTAATAACTTGAGACAATGCTTTTGAAACACTACTCCCTACTGGCATAATACCTTGCCCAATTAAGCTAGTCAGCCACAACTAACAGCTAACAAAGTGCAACAAATAGAGTTCTAGTTTATTAAATAAAGTAATACTATCCAAAATGCCTGGAAAGCAACTTACACATCCATTTAGTCTGGCTTTTACTAAATTATGTCTTTGGAGAATTAAGATAAAGATAAATTATCTATTAGAAGTCCTAATTTCAAATTCCAAATGCTTCTCTAGCTGAATTTAGTTTATATGCTGTAGAATTAAAATTATAATATATACGGTTTACTTTGAAACATTTATGTGAAAGCCTTATCTTGAATAATTAAAATTCTTATTACCGTTTCCCATAAGCAGCCACGTTCTTCACAGCGTTGTTTAGTTGCAATGTCTGCATCTGGATAACAAGTAAACTTTTCAGCTTCCAAGAAAGTTTGATCCCATTGAACAGTAAAGTTTCTTCCAAGGTTAAACATGAGATTGTAAATTAGTAGATTCTTTGAAGAGAAAGAAAACATTAAAATATTTCTGACCACTGGACAATTTAAAAATACTTAACATTTTTAAAATGCAGCAACCCCACAGCAATTCTTCAAATCAAATCATTAATAATTTTAATATAATACTAAAAGAAAGAATAGAAAAGAAAAAACATGGCATGCCACTGAAATAGCTAGAATCTCAAGACAGTTCTCAAAACTATGAGAAATTATAGAATACTGATAAAAAACATTATCTTTAAATCCAGATGTGTTCAATTCTCAGTTCTGATACTTAATGCTCATGAATCTGGGGAAATTATCTACTCTGTTTTATCTTCAATTTCCTCCTCCTGTAAAATGGGGATAATGAATAAATGATCTGTGAAATTTAAAACACCTGGCATTATGCTTGGGGCATACCAGGTATGAAATAAATAGTAGTCCCCTCAATGAAGAAAAAGGGAAGAAAATGTTGACCACTTTGATTGATTTGGAGGCTCCCAGAGTCAGAGGAGGGGAATATTATTTATTTATTTTCCTAATTTTATCCACTGCTTATAATATTTGAGGGACAAGTTAGAGAGGAGATAACATGGTATTATGCAAAAAGAAAAAAAAGTGAAAGGATAGTGTCCAAGAACAGGAGAATTAGAAAGATGTATCTATAAGTGTCTTTGTAAATCTTTACATTAGCATAAAAATAGAAACAGATATAAACTGGGATTGTAAAAACATATAATAAAACAATTTTGTATTATGCCCACTTGATAATCTTTGTTAGAGTCATAAAGTTCTCAATAAGTCTGTATTATTTATTGATTAGTTCTTATAGTCCTAGGAATATATACATTATAGTATACTTACTAATAAAAATAATTAACCAATACATATTTTTATGGAAATTCCTAAGTGAAAAACTGGGCCAGAGGATTTAGAAGCTAGACAAAAATACTCTAAGAAAATGTCCTACATCTCAATTTAGAATTTATGCTAACATTACTAATATTTAGGAATATAGGAATGGTAGAAAAGTAAATGCCAATAAATATCACTTCCATGTTTTAAATTATTTTTGTCTAACATTTTAAATAATTAATTTTTTACCTGAAGCAACATTATGATTAAATATGACATTTTACATATGAGGAAGCTGAGATAATGAGAGATTAATTTATTGTGTTTAAATGCACAGACGGCAGGGCTGCAATTTGAGCCCAATTCTATTACTCCTTTTCCCTCTCTAGTACACTTGTTAAACAAGGCAAGAACGAGGATAAGAAAGGGACTACTTGAAGGGGAGACTGTAAACAAAAATTTGAAAGAGAAGTACAAGATATATTGAGGACAAAGGGAGTTCATGAAAGGAGAAGTAGAGAGAATTGAAGAAATGGATTCAATCATTACCTTAAGAAGTCTTAAATGAGAAGGTAAAAACTTTTAGATTCTTTATCGTATGCAGTAGGTAAGAGTTCAGGGTAGGAGAATGGTATCAAAAAAAATATTAGAAAGGCATACATAAGTGATACACAAGATAAAATTAAATAGAGAGGGAGAAGTAGTATCAGTTCACCTTAAGGTTGATATCTCAACATAAATTGAGATAACCTAAAATGGAATATTGCCAGCAAAAGGAAAAGAAAAGAAAGATATGTAACGAAGAAAAAAAAAATCACAAAACCAAGAGCCTGAATGGTTATATAATGTTAAATATGAGAGTGTGTGATAACTAAAATATTTTAAGATTGTATTTACCTGGTTGGAAGTATCATAAGTGAAATTGTAGTGAGCTCTCATTGGTTGATTATCTTCCATCACTGAAACTTCTGTAACAGTGTCTATCAACCCAAGGATTTTTATAGTCTCAAATGCTAAAGTGGTTCCTTCCTGGTATGACGAATGTGTGCATATAACATCTAATTTGTTCTGAAAAATGTATATAATATTATATATCAAGTAGAAGGTCATTGGATACAAATTAGAAATAACAAGTGTATTTATACTGATTAAATCTTACAGTTCTAAAAATGTATAAACTATAGTTTTTACTAAATAAAAATAATTAACCAATACATACTTTAATGAAAATTGCTAAGTGAAAAACTCTAGACAAGAAAGCTTAGGAATTAGCCAAAATTCTAAGAAAATGTTCTACATCTCACATAATTTAGAATTTATTTATGCTGATAATACTAATAAATTAGTATTATTTAGTATTAAATTATAGCATTATTTGGTATTTAATAATATAGTATAATAAGAAAAGAACCAATCATCTATCCCTCCATTCCCAACAGCTCTTCACATCAAAGTACCCTATATAAATACACTTATTAGTAACTCTTTAAAATTGTCTTTTATACATGCTCTAAAATTATTTTCACATATAAATTATGCATGATGCAAATCATGTATATTCCTTCTCATTCTCTTCATTGGTGAAGAATAAATTATCTTTGGCAAAAAAGAATATATGAAGAAATCTAACTTCTACAAAAAGCATTGCTACTAATTATTCAAAATTTAATCTTGTGCATAGCTTTTTCATTTTCACCCCAAATCCATGACAGTCACTGCTGTGATTGGTATATTAAAAAATTTTCAAATATGTTGAGATTATTTTCCCAGGACGTATTGCTTAAACCAGACATAGTGCTACAAGAAGTCTGAAGATTTCTGTGCATCAATTTCATCAACAGAAACTCATCTATTACATTGAAATATAAAAATTTAAGGTAATTCATACATAATTTAATAATTTAAATTGAACAATTTATTTTTTTTCTTTCCACTGATTTCTGGAGAGAAATGTAACATCATTCCAAAAGGCACAATCTAGACATTAACAAGGTATTATATTTAGCTATGTGTTCAAGGAGAATGCTTACATTAGAAACTGAAAATGTATATAAAATGTAGTTGCCATTTTGGATGGTATCTGAAATGGTGAAAAAAAAAAGTTATCAGATCAAAGTGTAATGTTAAATTCTGTTTTATTTTTACAGTTAGACAACACAGGGGATTTTTTAAAATAGATATTATTTATTAATGAAGCAAATTAAACAGATTATTCTTTTAAATTAAGGTTCTTAATTATCTTTAAATGAAACTATTTTGGTAGTTTATTTTCCCAGGAAGTAAAGGTAGTGAATGCATCTTTGCCCAGTTTGATTTTTCAAGGACTGCTAAAATAGTTCTGGAAATTCAGAGAGCACAAAACTTGTAGTAAAATATATATAATTATAACTATTTTTGAATGATATTTTATCTCTTTTTAGTAAACTATGGAACATTCAGTTTATTTTGGGAAGCCATGGCACACCACAATTTTGGTTCACATCTTTCAGTGTGTTTTTTCATTATTTGAAGAATGAGTGAATGTGGAGACATTAAAGTTTCAAATAAACTTTAATGAGAAAAATTGAAGAAAGCAATTATTTTCTGCATGATATATGTAACAATGTAACATAACTTTTTATCAACATGTTTCTTTAACAGGGAACTAAAGATTATAACTAAAATAATTAGGAAGAAAGAGTGGAAAATATAAAGGGAATACTAGGATTTATATACAATACTTTGAATAACATTAATTTACTTAAAATTTTAATCCTAGGAAATAAAAATAGAGTCAGAACCCAAACTGAAGGTCATTTTATTGTCTTGTGTTTGATTGATTATTCAGAAAATTTTGATTTTAACTTTTTAACACACTTCAGTATATAGATATCATATTAAATGTCTGATTAAATCATAACTCCATATTTTTAACCATTTTATATGAAGTAAATTATCAATATAATTTTTTGCAAGTAGAAAAAAGGAATGAATTTGGAAATATTTATATAATCTGAGAAATGAGAATAACCTTAAAATCAGGTTCCACATGCTACCAATAGAGGTATTATCTCAACAACATTCTTTACCTGATGATTACGAAACAATTTACTTCTGCTGCAATCCTCTCCTACAGAATTTCTATGTAGTAAATGCTTTGAATCTATTCTCAGGGCAGAGCTCACCCTAGTGTGTTTGACTCTAAGGTATTTGAGAAAGAGGGAGAAGGCTGGTGTGCTGGCGTAGAATGAGAAATGGAGAATGGTAGGGCACAGTGTGTGTGCATGCGTGTGTGTGCGTGTGTGTGTAAAATGTGAAGGACATAGTGAATGCTCTAGGTCTTGGTAAAGACTGTGGCTCTTAATTGAGTAAAATGGAGAATTGATAGAGGGTTTTGAGCAGAAGTGTAATGATTTGAATCATCTTTTAAAGGGATCACTCTACGTGCTGGTTGGTAAATAGAATGTAAAAAAGGGGGGATTGACAAGAGCTATTGACCTAGAGACCAGTTAGGGAGCTATTGCAGTAATTAAAATGAAAAGTAGTGATGATAATGGTGGAGTTTATGAGAGAACCAAGATCAAGGTGGAACCAAGAGAAATTCCTAGGTTGTGACAGATAAGAGTGAACTCTAAAGTTTTTGGCATCTTGCAGAGATGAAATTACCATCAACTGACAAGGGGAAGACAATATATCTGGTGGAGCAGATATATTGTGGTAATCTACATATTCATAGGAAATAAGACTTAAAAAAGAACAGAATTTTTTTCATAGATTCCATATTTTCAAAATTGTAAGAGAGCACACCAATACATAGGCTATTTCTTGGAGTTAATTTAGAGATATTTGGATGTTTCATATACTATAGACAAAGGCATATAGGGCATTCTTTACTATATCTGAAAAGTAGTGAGCTATAATAGAAGGTAAGCTATAATTTTTTATACGTACATATATAAAACACATACCTAAAAAAAATACATATATACTTTTTCAGATTCTTGTCCATTATAGTTCATTAAAAGATATTGAATATAGTTCCCTGTGCTATATATTAGGTCCTTGTTGTTTATTTATTTATATATACAGTATTGTGTATTTGTTAACCCCAAACTCCCAATTTATCCCTCCCCAGCTACATTAATTAACTAAAACCTTAATATTGTTTTTCTTTTACAGTAATAAAACTTTAGTTTTAACCACTATAATCATATAAGATAGTTGAAAATAGGATGCAAGTTATACATCTGTGAATTTATTAACTATTTTAATTTTTATACAGTAATCTAATAAGATATTTATATTTGTCAAAGACTTTTTATGATAAACCAAAAGATAAAAACAAATATTGTAATTAAATATATATAATTTAAATACCAATGTTAAATTTCATAAAGTAACCTAAAATCTTAAGATAGATATAAAACAGCAATTAAAAATTAAAACTTGTGATATTTTTGTTTAATTTTATAATAAAGGCAAAACTTCCCATCATTAAAATGAACATTTAAAAGCATATCACTTTGAAACTTACCTTTAGTTTCTCCATCATCCCAGAAAAAGTCTCCTTTTGCTTTGTTATCTTCATCTAAAGCAACTATAAGTCCTAGAGGGTTATTTCGGCTGTTAAGTAAGTTTGGGTGCATATATGATTAAAAATAAATGTATAGTGAAATATCTTATAAATAAATCCATTTCAACATAAGGGACTTGTAGGAGTTCTGCATTCACATGAGAACACTGATATTAATAAAATTCATGTCTATACTTATTAGTAATTTATCAATGAGAAAAATAATTCATATGCTTAGAAAATAAATGAAAGGAATAAATACAATACGAAGAGCTTCCCTGGTGGCACAGTGGTTAAGAATCTGCTTGCCAATGCAGAGGACACAGTTTCGAGCCCTGGTCTGGGAAGATCCCACATTCCGGGAGAAAACAAAGCCCGTGCACCACAAATACTGAGTCTGCTCTCTAGAGCCTGTGAGCCACAACTACTGAGCCCACATGCCACAACTACTGAAGCATGTGTGCATAGAGCCTGTGCTCCAAAACAAGAGAAGCCACTGCAATGAGAAGCCCATGCACCACAATGAAGAGTAGCCCCCACCCACGCTCGCTGCAGCTAGAGAAAGCCCACGCACAGCAACTGAAGACCAAATGCAGCCAAAAGTAAATTACTTAATTAAATTAATTAAAAAATATACAATATGGAATTTCTTGGGGGCCAAGACACCATCAAAATTGAAACGGTATAAAAATATTTCAATTCAAACAACAAAATTAAATATATCTTATAATTGCTCAATTCAACATGTATTTGCCACATACACATTAACCCTAAATTGCAGTGTACCAAGGTTACAAAACAATGAAAAGCACTATAAAATAAAATTTTAAATGCTAAGTGGAATCTCTAATAGTCTTACAAATGAAGCTAATTCTATCATGTGAAATGAAACATGATGAATATTTTTTAGTTATATATTGCTATAGGCTTTTAAAATGAGGCTATACAGCTCTAGAGTATAACCAATTATTTTGAGAACATCGTCATGAAACAGTTACAATATGAAAGTGATCAATTCTAGAAAACAAAAATAATTAAGTTACTAACACACATCCATTCACTTATTAATTTGTTCCTTCAACAAATATTTAGAGAAAATCAGGAGCCTATTCCATAATAGGCTGACACTATTATTGGTTTGGGGACTAAAGCAGTGAAAAGTCAAGTCTCTGCCTTCATGGAGTTTATAGTCTGGGGGAGTAGACACACTACATACAAGAAAAAGTAAAAATATAATTCCAGATATTCTTAATGTTATGAAGAAAATACAGCAGAGTAAGGAATAGATATCTATTGGGGTGTTGTAGAATACAGGGAAATGCATAGATTCAATATGACACATTCTGTCCATGTACCCAGAATGAATGTTGCAAGATAAAGCACTAGAATTTTCAAGTTTCTGCTTTTTTTCTAAATAGTTCTCAAATTTATTCTTACTGAACAACTTAGTTTCTATCTTGTTCTTTACTTAACAAAAATATCTACCTCATTTATTAACTTAAAACGTTTTAGCTGAAAGAAAAACATTGTGACATTTATGTATTGAAAATATAAATATGTAACAACTGACACTTTAATCAATTATATAACTTACTTAATACTTCATTTTTTATTAAGAATCAGCAATTAACTTTATACATATTCTTTAGAGAATGTCAGTACATTTTGGCATAGGAAATAAATTTCTAATCTATGCTTATTTTTTAAATCAAGAAGTTTGTAGTAATATACATAATTTGATTCTTCTTTTTATAACCATGATGGTTATATGTAAGAAGTCCTTACGTATATCAAATATCTTCTGGTGAAAAAGCTAAATATCAATATTTGACTCTTAGTAAAAATGTGAAACATTAAAACTTGAATTATATTTCAGATTTCAGTTAATGCCTTTTCATTTTACCTTGCTGTTGTAGTTACAGCTGGTTGTTGAATGGGGATAATGTAACCTCCTCTAAGATGTAATCCTATTTTGTCTGCTGGAAGATACATATCAACACGTTGTCCTTTCCATGGTCTTTTTGCACCCTAATATTTGGAAGATAAAAATATTTTTTTCATTATTGTAAAGAATTTAAACCCCATTTTACAAGAATTACACATAGAAATAATTCTTACTATGAGAAATTCATGTCATCTTAGTGAATATTAACATGTCATTTTCTAACTTTTAAAGAAAACTCTTTTTCAGTTTACTGATGAAAGCTGGGTAAAAAGTTTGGTTTCACAAAAAAAATCAACATAGAGAAATCCATTTCTCTTCTACAATAATTAACAATATTCTTAATTAGCACTATTTTTTATTCTTTGTTTTGGTTTAAAGTTAACCATGCCTCTAGAAAGAATTTTTTAAAAATCATTTCTTATAAAAATAAAGGGTTTGGGCTTCCCTGGTGGTGCAGTGGTTGAGAGTCCGCCTGCCGATGCGGGGGACACAGGTTAGTGCCCTGGTCCG